>NC_086318.1:96963810-97303810 GCF_036172605.1 Pelobates fuscus
ACTGTCAGCCAGCTCTAAATGATGAGATTCATCTAGTTTTAACCTGAGATGTTCGAGGACCTAATGCCAAATCCAGTAATGGACAAGTTAAAATGATAAAAATAATTTAATGTGATGAAATCTACAGAAACAAAATGAAATGACAATACAGTAAGAGAAGCCATAAAGACAGACAGAAAAGGGACGTTTATAGCTTGGCTTTCAATAGCCTTTGTGGTCACACGCATTGGGTGCTGAATGGTTTAACATGAAAACAAGGAACCTACAAAGATGTCCTGGTCCTCTGTAGAAGAGTCTCCTTTTCTTGTGCCCTCATGACCTCTGCAGCAAAGAGTGTTGATTTTTGCCAGAACGTTTCAAGTAGTTGTTTTTTGTGTAATTGTCTCTAACAATTAACAAACACACATGACCAAGACAATTCTTCTAAAAGGGAGAGCAAGTGAAAGTAGAAATATGCTTTTGTTTGACCCACAATAAATAAATACACATACAAAACTCTTTAGATGATCAATTTGGGTAACTCAGCTCAGAGGCTAAAAAAAAAGAACACAACAAAACAAAACAAAACAGAACAAAACACAAGACTACTTGGCTTGTTTCAAAATGGATTATTTACTAAACACCGAATTGTAGCAAATTTGCAATTTAGGTTAATTTAACCAAGTTGTGACTATAGCAGATTTGAAGAATTTTTCAAGCCTAAATTTTGCAATTTTGGTTTCAGTTCAGTAGAACTCGTTTTATTTTATTTTTTTTTTTTACTAAAAAAAACTCTGTGACTAATGTAGACCACAATTGTTTATTCTGCAATATAAATATAAAAATAATTTTTAAAAAAAATAGTTTTTTTTTAAGCAAAGCTGGTTAAGGGTAAGTTTTTATTTTTTAACTCTGCCTTCAAATAATCTCATTATTTATTAAATATTCTTCTTGATTTGATTTTTCAGATAAATAACTGAAATGGTTCTAACGCTAGTAAAAAATAAAAATAATAAAAAAAAAACCCCAATAATAATTTATATATATTTGGATAAAGAATTAAAACATACACCATATTGTAATTTTGTAAGGACTGCAGTTTCTCTGGCCATCTGGCTGTGCTCGGCTCTGCCCCATGCTGTATGTTTCTAGCTTCAAATCTCTTCCGTTGTAGCCCCTCTTTTATTGAATTCATCAAAAGCAAACTTTCCCTGAGATTTTTTTTTTAAAGAAGCCTAAAATAATAAGTCTACCACTGTGACATTCTCTGGGCTTGAGCCATTTTTCATAACGCAGCTGATACTCTTTTGTGCAGCTAAGTCGACTAAACAAGATGAATAACGAGAAAAGTCTCTAGAAACTAAGCTTCAAGATTTTCTCATCTCTAAAAAAGTTACCAGGAATGGGAGATGCTCTTTAAAGCAGAGATCAGAGCAGCACTTTTGATTACACTACTTTGAAAGTCAGCATTACCCTTTCTGTAAGTTAAACTTTGTAGCTGATGGAGTTGCACAGGTGGCGTTTATAGGACTTGGGATGAACACTGCCCTTTGGACACAGAGCACTTTGAAAGATTTAAACAGAACTTTTCTCGCACCTCAAGAGTTCGACTTTAACTCAGACACCAGCAGCAGCAGGCTGGACCTCAATAAAGACCCAGGAGACAAGTGGCCACGGCTTCTCCACTTTAGGTGACTGGAAGATTTTGGTAAGTTTGACACTCCAACCTAAAAAGAAAGAAAATAACAGCAACTGTGTGTTTAGGACAGATAGGAAGGGAGAGGGGGGAAAAAAATCAAGACATGCATACATACACACACAAACACACACACAAAATCTAAAAAGAAAGAAAATAACAGCAACTGTGTGTTTAGGACAGATTGGAAGGGAGAGGGGGGAAAAATCAAGACATGCATACACACAAACACACACACAAAATCTAAAAAGAAAGAAAATAACAGCAACTGTGTGTTTAGGACAGATTGGAAGGGAGAGGGGTGAAAAAAATCAGGAAATGCACACACACACACACACACTTTAATTATCTGTGTAGACACACAAACATACGTGTACACTCGCAAACATTGTTTAATTATCTATGCAGACACATACACACAAATGTACACACACACACACACACAAATATTGTTTAATTATCTGTGCAGACACACATAAATGTAAGCAAACATAAAAGGATGCATATTAGTGCATGAACACATGTGTTCATATATACATTTATATGCTTTATACTTGAGAAAGATACATATATATATATATATATATATATATATATACATACACACACACACAGACATATATATATATATATATAAATATATATATATACATGCATATACATATATGTACATATGCTTTTATTTATGTGTGTATGTGTTTATGTATATGTATGTGTATATATTTATGTCTACACATACATATAAAAATATTCAAATATACCCAGACACTCTGGATTACAAATTGAACAACGTATCATTAACTCTTTTCATTTTAACACCTAGTGATGCAGAGAAAGCTAACTTAATAGCAAACAGTGTAAGAGATAAGTTATTTTATGATGCATTGTGTAATAAGCAACTTACATTATGATGACAGATTCGATGAAGCGGAAGGAAGGGGATAGATTGATATAAACAGAGAGAGGGGCACAGAAAGAGGGAGATGGACAGACAAACAGACAGATAGATAGATAGACAGACAGACAGATAGATAGATACATAGATAGACAGATAGATAGATAGATAGATAGATGGGATGATAGACAGATAGATAGATAGATAGATGGTATGATAGATAGATAGATAGATAGATGGGATGATAGGTAGATGGATAGATAGAGACAGATAGATAGATAGATAGATAGATAGACAGACCGATAATTAGATATATAGATAGATAGAGAGATAGATAGAGAGATAGATAGAGACAGACAGAGAGATAGATAGATATATAGATAGATATGATGATAGATAGATAGATAGATAGACAGATAGATAGACAGATAGATAGACAGATAGATAGATGGGATGATAGATAGATGATAGATAGATAGATAGATAGATAGATAGATATATGGGGTGATAGATAGATAGATAGATAGATAGGATGATAGATAGATAGATAGATAGATAGATAGATAGATGGATATATGGGTGATAGATAGATAGATAGACTCCTGACAAAAGTTACATGTTTCATAGCAGTTTAGAAAACACTCAAAGAGATTCAAAACCATTGTATGGAATTATTTAAATATATTTGTGTTCCTAGGCATTTCCTATATTTAATCAATGTGTTTTGTACGAGTATATTATCTATAGGAGGCTGTATAGACCCATCATTTTGTATTCATTCTCCTCCTTCCCTTCTATGGGCAATGAAGATTCCACTGCTGAGAAATGCATTTTGTATTTTAATAACACGAACCCTCCTCCCAGCAAGCAATGCAGAATAGCTCCAACCCTTTCCTTGCCAGAGGGCTGTGAATGCAATGCAGAAGGGGATTATGTCATCGAAGAGGGTACCTGATAGCAAGGGGGATCAGTGAGAATTGTTCTGTAATTGAAGCATAAAATGCAACGTTTGCCCCATTGGTTAGCTAGGTGAATTAACACACACTGGAACTCAACAGCACTTGACCTTTGCCATTATGTTTGCTCAAATGTTTGCCTAAAACACAATCGGCCCTGACAAGGGAGCATGATACCGTGTGACACTGCCTATTCAATAGATAGATGTTCACTGCCACACAGAGCCCACACCAGCATCTCAAACAGTTAGGTATTTGTACAAGGCTGGGAATTACCATATGGGGGCCAGGGACTCCTAAAAACTGCTACAGAGACTGATCTGAGCTCCATCACAGTAATCTGTCTGCTCCCCCACAAGAGACCGGCTAGGGAAACGGCATTAGGAATCAATACATAGATTGCTGATCGTTAGAGATACTTATTCAGAGAAAGTGGGGAGCCAGCACAGGCAGAGGAGACATGTATACAAAAATCAATACATATATTTAAGCATATATATCTAGAACAATATACATCCAGACATATACCAAGCACAATATACAGCTATACAGATCTATCTAGCACAATATACATCCAGACATATATCTATCTAGCACAATATACATCCATACAGATATACCTAGCACGATATACAGCTATACAGATATATCTAGCACAATATACATCCATACAGATATACCTAGCACAATATACATCCATACAGATATACCTAGCACAATATACAGCTATACAGATATACCTAGTACAATATACATCCATACAGATATACCTAGCATAATATACAGCTATACAGATATACCTAGTACAATATACAGCAAGACATATATACCTAGTACAATATACAGCTATACAGATATACCTAGTACAATATACATCCAGATATACCTAGTACAATATACAGCCAGACAGATATACCTAGCACCATATATATTCAGACATATACCAAATACAATATACAGCCAGACAGATATACCTAGCACAATATACAGCTATACAGATATACCAGAACAATATAGGCCAGACAGATGTACCAAGCACAATATACAGCCAGACATATACAGCTATACAGATATACCTAGAACAATATACAACCAGACAGACATACCAAGCACAATATACAGCCAGACATATATACTTAGCACAATATACAGCCAGACAGATATACCAAGCACAATATACAGCCAGACAGATATACCAAGCACAATATACAGCCAGACATATATACCTAGTATAATATACAGCTATACAGATACACCTAGCACAATATACAGCTATACAGATATACCTAGAACAATATACAGCTATACAGATATACCTAGCACAATAAACAGCCAGACATATATACCAAGCACAATATACATCCCGTCATATATACCTAGTATAATATACAGCTGTACAGATATACCTAGTATAATATACAGCTATACAGATATACCTAGAACAATATACACCAATGTAGAAATGTAGACTGCACTCATGGACTCTGGATATCAAAAAAGGTGTTTATTCCATTGAGCAAATAAATCGACGTTTCGGTCCGCACAGGGACCTTCCTCAGGATGAAGTGACACCAATATACAAGCCAGACATATATACCTATCACAATATACAGCCAGACATATATACCTAGTATAATATACAGATATACAGATATACCTAGCACATTATACAACCAGACTTATATACAAAGGACAGCCAGACAGATACACCAAGGGCTACACACACATACACATATATATAGTACACTACACATCCAGACATATATACACAGGGCAGTTCTCAGCCTGACATATATATAAGGCAAAATATACAGCCAGACAAATAAATATAGGACACCGTAGAGACTGACATATACCCCGTCAATACGCAGACACACATACATACTAAGGACAATGTACACCCAGACATATATACAAAGGGCAATGTATACATAGTACAAGGCAGAGCTAGTCTTATTATGCTGTGCTACATAGAGTTCATTTACTTGCAAACAGATGTCCTCACTGTGTCTATGTGAGCATAGCTGTTAAATTGTAACAGATCACAAGTAATCCTTTTTCTCAAGCTATTAAACCATTTATTTAGATTAATATTTTTTTCAGGGATATATAGGTTAATTCACTAAGCATATGGGTTAATTCAGGGATATATGGGTTAATTCACTAAACAGTAAACTGTAATGAATCTATTCATACACTATATGAATTAAACACACATAGATGATGGGTAGGTAGGTAGACTGAGAGACATACAGAAAGACAGACAGATAGATTGATAGAGATAGATAGATAGATAGATAGATAGAAAATCTCTCATTGGCTGAGTTGGAGATAGTTTCTTGCACCGCTTGTCTGGCCTACATTTTGCAATTTACTAAAACACATGCTGTTTTGGAAATAGTATGTTCAATGTGTGATGAAAATTATGACAATTGTTTATGAAGTAAACATAACATTAATTAGATTGATGGTAATATGTGGCACAATTCTATTTCTCAATATATACAAGGTAACAATATAGAAAATGTCTCAAAAGGCATTGTGGGTACTTTAGGAGAAATATACATTTTTACCATAGAAAGAGATGCATTTTACAGTACAGAGCAAACTGTAGGCATGCTTAAAATAAAATTTCAATATACTGAATTCTTATTTAACTCCTGTAATGAATAATAAAAATAGGCCCCTGTAGCACTAAATATTACCCATTTCTACAGTTCATAATAAAACCATCCCACAAACTGAATTCTAGAGCAATTGGCCATTAGATTAGGAATACATCTCCTATATAATATATAGACCTATATAATAGAATCTAGAAATATGACTTTAAACATAATTTAAGAGTCATAGCCTATACAAATGTTTCTTCTATGTTAAACAATTACAAAATAATTATTCTAATATTTGGCACACATCAATACACTCATATTGGGTTTACATCTATCTATGTATCTGTCTGTCTGCCTGTCTATTTGTCTGTCTCTCTGTCTCTCTGTCTGTCTATCTGTCTAATAAATAATAGTGGAATGTTCCATTGCTTGTCTATAAATTTCTCACAGAGGTAGAATGCAATCCATGTTCTGTGACATAGACTGATTGTTAACAGGAAATAAAAAAGTTTCAATGATTTAACATTTACAACATGTAAACTATAAATAGAATTCTGGATTTGTTTCTGGGGCACGTTCTAGAATAGAGAGCGCCTAAAACAGAAAAACAAAGCAGTCTATTTAATTTTGAAATGCACATGATTCTTAATAATACAAATATGCACTTCTCACCTCTCCCTGCTTGGTAGGATGTTTGAAAATGATCTACACAGGGAGCAATCCCTTTCTTTAAAACTGCACAGCACAAGCTCCTGTTTACTTGTAATGGTCAGGGCAGAGCCCAGTGTGTTGCAGGAGATTCCAAGAATGAATCGGGGTAATGTTACATCACATGGGAAGCAGGAACATTACTGACTATACCCTGCAGCAATTTCAAATCTCCCCTGGGCTCAGAAATCTTCACATTGTATGAATGAACAAAATGTGGAGTATATTTACTAAACTGTAAGTTGTGATCAGACAGCGTGGGTGACCCTGGGACCCTTTTCCCTTAAACTAGACTATTCTGGAACTATATTTTGCAAATTGGTTCCCAACTCATAGCTACTGGCTGTTTAGTAAATAGCCCCCCTGGAGGTTGGTTATGCATGGATATCTCTTGAGTTTAAGCAAAGCAAAATTAAATAAAAAATAAAAAAAAAAAAACAGCAGAAAACAAACAAACAAAAAATAAATAAAACAGCCAGGTATGTACACTGGACAGAATAACATACCCCTGCTAGTTAATTTATAATAACTGAAAGAAAATAAACAACACTTCACCCATATTGCTCAGAAGAATTAATTAGTTTTTGAAATTATTTTTATTGTAATGTTTTCTTTTTTAATATAAATAGTAATAATATTATAGAGTTGATTCGTAGCTGGGCTTTAAAAAGTTTGCAGACTAATGAAAACCCAGAGTACAGTTTTTCTAACTCAGAATTTTCAGTCTGTGGTCCTCATGTTTCCAAAACTTGATTTTTATTGAATAGATCCCTAATGATGTGTGAAGTGCCTAGAATTCTAAGTGAACTTCAATTTTAGGCAAAGTAATCGAACAAAGTCTGTTTCATTTCTAGTTCGACTATTTAGGCCTACAATCTGACCTTCACTTTAATTCTCCCACTCTCCAAATAAATACATAAATAACTAACTAACTCACACTTTAGGGAATAAGCCAATTTTTACAGAGCCCTTAGGTGCAGTCACAAGGAATCTGCAAGTCAAATTCAGCCAAACCCATTCTAACTGATGCTGAACCCATAGCTCCATATATGAAATTGTGCCATTAGAGAGCCTTGGTTTGTGCTGTACTGGACGAGATAGAAGAATGCTTGTGTTTGCAGACCATGCAATACTTGGTATAGAAATACCGTAACATGTAAATCTGCCATGGCCTATCCTTCTTATGCTCTAATTCCAGGGGGATACTACCGATCCGATTATAAAAAGCCAGCGTTTTTATTCCTGTAATAAATCAGTTATCCCCAACAGGTTCTCAATAGCAGATCACAATGGTTACTTTGTATTCCTTTAAAATCGTTACTCCATATTGAGCAAATACTACACATTGTTACTGATTGGTATTGTTAGTATGATTTGGTTACGGTTCCTGTATAGCTAGCATTAAATAAGTGTTTTCAACTGTTATACCTGTCTGAATCATGGTTTTAATTAGCATGAATGAGTTTGAGTACTAGCTATTCTCTATGTACATGTTATCTATAATCTGTCAGGCAATCACAAATCTTATTATTATAATATGATTTTTGATTTTGACATATATTTATGCACACATATCTATCTATCTATCTATCTATCTATCTATCTATCTATCTATCTATCTATCTATCTCTGTATCTATCCATCTATCATCTATCTATCTGTCTGTCATCTACGTATCGCTCTATCTATCTATCTATCTATCTATCTATCTATCTATCTATCTATCTATCTATCGCTGTATCTATCTATCTATCTATCTATCTATCTATCTATCTATCTATCACTGTATCTATCTATCTATCTATCTCTGTAACTATCTATCACTGTATCTATCCATCTATCTATCTATCTATCTATCATCTATCTATCTATCTATCTATCTATCTATCACAGTATCTATCTATCTATCTATCTATCTATCTATCTATCTATCTATCTATCTATCTATCTATCTATCTATCTATATATCACTGTATCTATCCATCTATCATCTATCTATCTGTCTGTCATCTATATACCTTCTATCTATATATCTGTCATCTATCTATCTATCTATCTATCTCGGTATCTATCTATCTATCTATCTATCTATCTATCTATCTATCTATCTATCTATCTATCTATCGCTGTATCTATCTATCTATCTATCTATCTATCTCTGTAACTATCTATCACTGTATCTATCCATCTGTCTATCTATCTATCTATCTATCTATCTATCTATCTATCTATCTATCACTGTATCTATCTATATATCTATCTCTGTATCTATCTATCTATCTATCCATCTATCATCTATCTATCTGTCTGTCATCTATATATCTTCTATCTATATATCTGTCATCTATCTATCTATCTATCTATCTATCTATCTATCTATCTATCTATCTATCTATTTATCTATCTATCTGTCATCTATCTATATATGGTATAGTGAGAGGGAGATATAGACTAGAGAGATATATATATGCATGTTTTGCTCCTATATTGGTAATATTTGTAATAGCTATTTTATTATAATTAAACCTGATGTACATTATATTTGTATAACCATTGCCATTATGTACCCAGTGGAATGTTTGGTTCTGTTACAGTTCTATGTGATTAGTTACACTGATCAGCTCTTGCATCGACCAAGCCACAAAGCAATCAGAATCTTGTGAAGATTTTATTTTGGCCTTGGTACAAGATTGTGCTGTCAAAGTGTGCAGCGCTTCCGAAATAAAAAGCCATTCCAGTCCTGCCCCCCTACTCGCTGCATTACCTATAGATCTGAGAACAAGCACATGTATCCTCAGCTGAAATAAACAGATAAGGGATGAGGCCCAATGCATTCCTCTCCTGCTTGTAGTGTGGTGACTGTTTCCATGGTTACAGCATGGTTCACAGTGGGCCAGGCGAGGCAGGGATCCAGCCAGGCTTATCATCCACCACTGAGTGTTTCCTTCACTGCCCCAAAGTGATAGCAATGAATGAATGAATGTGAATGGGGAAACAAGCACTGCAGCCACACTTACACCACATTTCAAGAGCAGCCAATAAAGACAGTAATGTGCATCACACACACTGAGCTGCTGTATTCCCACTGTGTGCCCAGCATTGTGTTTAGAGGACAGAGAAATGGCTGCAGCCATTTTATTTAACCTGGTGGGGAAAAAGCTAAAACAAATATAACATGGGAGACGCCTGTGCTAATGACCAAACAATCAATATGAGGTTTGAAAGAAGAGTGTTTTTGTTGTTGTTGTTTTTCCACTGTCTGGAGAAACATAGCTAAGGACAAATATATACACATATAGTATGTCTGTCTGTCTGTCTGTCTGTCTATCTATCTATCTATCTATCTATCTATCTATCTGTCTGTCTGTATGTCTGTCTGTCAGTCTGTCTGTTTGTCTGCTGTCTGTTATCGTGGGTAATAAATGGGAGAGATTTTACTACAAGAGCTAACTTTAATTCTGGTAACTGAAAAGCCAACAGTAGACACCCCCATCTACCATATATTTATTTCCTGTAATAGAATGCACAATGTGTAAGTGCCAATGCAAACATAACTACAGAAAAATAAGGAAATGAAGGCAAGAGATAGGAGACAGCCAAACAGCCATGCAGACACACAGACATACAGATAGATAGACAGACAGACAGACAGACAGATAGACATACAGATAGATAGATAGACATACAGACAGACAGATAGACAGACAAACAGATAGATAGATAGACATACAGACAGACAGATAGACAGACAGACAGACAGGCAGACAGATAGATAGATAGATAGATAGACAGACATACAGATAGATAGATAGATAGATAGACATACATACATACAGACAGACAGACAGACAGACAGATAGATAGATAGATAGATAGATAGACAGACAGACAGATAGACAGACATACAGACAGACAAACAAATAGACAGACAGACAGACAGACAGACAGATCGATAGATAGATAGATAGATAGATAGACAGACATACAGATAGATAGACAGACATACAGATAGATAGATAGACAGACAGAATGATAGATACATACAGACATACACACAGACAGATAGATAAATACATACATACATACATGCACGGGCTAAAATAGCAAGGCCGAAATATACTCATGGAATATCTCCGGAAACATTACAAACGTTTCGGCATATTATTTCAACCTACTATCAATATGGACTATTAATAGCGTCTAATCTGTTAAAGATACCATCTATCAAATCAAATCAAATACCATCTATCAAATCTCCCTTACATGATTCCCTAAACATTACATGTGCGTTCCCTAGCAACAGATGGATTTATTCAGTACGTTCTTACTGGGATGTAACATTGTAACATATTGCACAGGTTAAATCGTAAAATAATGTTCTCATCAATTATTACCCCAACAAATAAGTGTCTTTATATACACCTAGTTTTCATCTCAGTTCTCTCTATACAAAGTCTATTCATTTCTGATACCCCAGTTTCATACAGAAAGTTTATATTTGATATAGCAACCTGACCGTACACATATATACCATAAATATAAACATCACCTATATAAACAACAATGTCAGTATTATTGGAAACCATCCATCACATTCCTTGATACATTCCTAAATACATTTAAATAATTCATATTTTGTAATTGATAATCTTGATATGGAACAAGTTCAATATTAACAAAACACGTGTTATTGCTAAAAATATACTTTGTTGTTGTAAGACAGGAAAGCAGCTTCACACAACTATTTGTATTCTTAGATTACCCTTGGTAACAAAAAATGTTTTATTAATTTAATTATTCACAAGCCAAATCTAAACACTGTCCTTCGTTACCAAAACCACTACTGAATAAAGGATTAAATAATTATATTGTAAAAGTATATTGCAAAACCCTATAATTATTCTATGGGATCGCCTAATTACAATAAGAAAAACATAATGCATGGGACACAAGTTAAGCAAAATTAAATTTTAGAGCAGCACACATTTCAGTTATATATGAAAATGCATCTGCTTTCTCTCCATATTAAAAAAAAAAAAGACAAAAACCATTCTACTTTCGAAATTCAAATTCACAGAACTTTGAGAACAAAACATTTGTCATAAGTGCAGAGTTAAATTGTATAAAGGGTCATTAATTATCAGACTGTATCACTTTTCACCGTATTCAGCTAATTTGACAAAATATAAAAGGCTGCTATGTGCAAAAGTCTTTCTCTCCTGACTTTGTTCTTTTGATTTTTTATAGATCAAAGGGAAAAAAGGGGTAAAGAAAAATTGGCAGGCAAAGATATACATTGTTCTAGTGACAAGATGACTATCCTAAAGAGAATGCATGCTCCTTGCAAGTGGCTGTAAAGCAAGGGAAAAAACTCACTTTTCAGTCCTTGCTACACATTGTCTTAGAGGGGTCTGTCTATACAGTATGTTGTCATGGCAACGCAACCTGCTGTTGCACCAAAGTTTAAACACTGAATGGTTGA
Organism: Pelobates fuscus; assembly: GCF_036172605.1. Taxonomy (NCBI): domain Eukaryota; kingdom Metazoa; phylum Chordata; class Amphibia; order Anura; family Pelobatidae; genus Pelobates; species Pelobates fuscus. The sequence continues at coordinate 96,976,139 of NC_086318.1, forward strand.
AGTGACTGGCGTTAGCCACTGCAGAATAAACAATATTTTGATTCATTGGAGAAAAAGAAGGTTAAAACTCCCCCCCCAAAAAACAGTGCATGAATGCTTGCATTGTCCAAGCTTTTCTGAATCTGATTTACCATATCATAACCCCTAGGAAGAAGAAAACATCAATATCCCTAAGGAATGGAGATGTTTCTATGGAAAACCTAGGAATTTTAGTCCATAACAGATCTGGTGTAAAAATCAAAGAGATCAAAGGCAGAGCTCCCGGGAGTATAGATGCGTTTCTGAATTAAAGATGTACTATGTAAGACTACAAAGTACCTCTCTCTTTATATGGGATTCTATTCAGTTTCAAGCAAAGGCTGTCCCAACGTCATATCTGAAACAGACAGACAGCATTGTACATGTCTGCCAAGGTAGATAAAATGAAAATTGAGAGTCAGTTTTTTTGTTTTTTTCTGAAAGCATAATTGATTAAAACTTATTTCAAGTACTTGATTTTGGTTGACACCCTAGCAACTGACAGAAGTCCTGTGTTAAGAGCACACACCACAATCCTGATGGAAAGGGGTCTGCACAACACCTTTCCAGGATTTTTGATGATTGGAAAGGTCAAAAGCTGCTCAGGTGACATCATCACTGCTAATTAAATGCAGCGTGCAATCTTATATAAATATCTTTAGAACACAGTTTACAACCAATTCATAATAGGTGCAGATTATTTTATTTATTGAAATCATGCTGGATAAAATGTATATGAATCCAGACACTAACATATTAATAGTTTATAATTATTTTTGAAGATTTTTATTTTCTTAAAAGTATTAGTAAATACCATGTTTTGCTTTCAATTCTGACCAGTTGGGTGTTTTGAAGCTAAAATACAAATGTTCAATGTTGGTTAATTAGAAACCTGTATTATAGTCCAAATATAATAAATGATATCAACGCATCCAATGCCAGAGGAGTGGATGTGAACAGGAAGGGGTTCATGCTTGGATGCCAATGGGAGATGTAGATCAGCAGGTGGGGACCAACTTTTTACATAGGCCTGCCAGAAAAAAAACAGGTTATGCAGGACAGAATTTTTTTTGGAAAAATTTGGACAATTATTAAATAAATACAAAAAAAACCCCCAAAAAACAAACAAACAAATAAATCTCCAAATGAAAAGAAAGAGATTGTTTCAAATGTGACTGTTTTAGACTACATTTTGCAACTAGTCAGTGAATCAACCCCTAATTTATCCTAGCCTACAAAGAAGGATATTCGATTTGTGTAATAATTTAAATACATACTTTGGAATATTGTTTCATCTGCCACCAGCTTGATGTCTGTTTGCACTCCTGTCTAATTACTTGGTTTCATTTTATTTTTATGATTCTGTAAAATAATTTATAATTAAGGCTACATGGTAGCTATGAGTCACTCCCCATCTGCATACACAGTAATATACTAATAAATAGTAAGGGTTGATATTACAACACTCTTCATCTGCATAAATAATCTATAATAGCTAATATGGAGATACAAAACTGCAGCAGCAAGACTGATACTGCTACAAGTAGATCGTTTATCAAAATCCTGTCCATTTTACATATTATTCTTTTAATTGTTTTGCTATGCTATGCGTAGCATGGGGCCCTGAGAAGGATATATATCAGGCCAGCATTGTACAGACCTACGCCATGTTTGGAAGGAGTTAAGCAATGCAAAATTCTTTTGGGAACTCTAAAAGTAATATTTATATGCAATAATGAAGGAAATTAAATTTTGACAACTAAATTGTTGCTACCCATTGTTGATCTTCTTATTTTGTTTTCTGGAGCAGAATATTAGTCTCTACGAGACTAGTTGGCTGGCCAAGAGTGTTATTAAGTATAGCCCAGCAGCAATGGAAGGGCCACAAATGGGTGAATTATGCTGATGACTTATAATGCTCTTAAATGAATATATAACCTGTGCACATATGCCCGAAAATCATTCCTCCTTATTTTCTAATAGGACAATAATAGGACATGTTTATGAAAATCAAGTTGATAGTACATATGCGTGGTGACTTTTTAATAACATTCTGTTCATTTTAAGATGTATCTACCTAAAAAAATATATATTCTAATTATTATTTTAAGATGAATGTGAAATGCCACTATATTCTTTATAGCTGATCAAAAAAAGGACACCCCCCCAAAAACCCCAAAACAAGAAAAAAAAAAAAACCAAAACAAAAACCTTTTGTTACATAAGTCTGCCAGGCTTCCTTACTCACACAAAAAACAGCTGTGAATGAGACAACCTCTTCAGGAAGGAGTGCTTGAATGAAGTGTATTCAGCAAACAATAATTCTATTATTTAATGGCACAATCAGTCTACACCTTGAGAGTGTCAGCGATTGTGCCACAGCACCAGAGTATAGAAAGCACTGAAACCCAGTTACTGCAAGGCATGACACATCATCTTACAAGAAGTGCAACTTGCTTTCCAAGAACAGAAGATTAGAAGATGGGGTACGTGCATCAAGCTTCTTGTAAATAAAGGATCAGAGAGAAAAGTATTAGTCACATAGACATGGGTATCATGCATAGAAACAATGACAGACACTACAGACAGGACAGTCATTAAAAATAGACCATGTCTTTGATGACTCAGGGAGACTAGGGACAAGAAAAGACCTTCGATGAGTCACAAATAATTAATATTCAGGATTGGGCCCAATACAGAGATATATTCCTTGAAGTCAGTCAATGACTGTCTGCCATTATAACTGTTAATTGTAAATCACAAATTGTATTATAAATTTTTACGTGATGGTACTTTTTATTTCAAATCTATATTGAAGGGGAACTGGAACTGGAAATTATCTGGAATTTACACCAGTGTGAATAAAACATTGAATGTCGCCTATGACTTAACATTAAACATTTTTTATGAGACTCTCCATTTTGTTTAAAATTTATATTACGGATTTAGAAAATCACATCACTATCCAGTTTGGACAAAGCAACATTAGGACAAAAAATGCAAATGAAGAGGTAAATAGTAACATTGTTTATCTTCTCTGTACGATTCTGATTCAGATTGCCAGGTGTAAAGAAGAGACTTTGTAACAATGATTGACAGGGAGCAGAGATAGCCTATTTAATGTATGGAGGGGTATAGATTTCTGCATTTTATTTCACTTTTCAAATCTCAGAAATACATATTTGTTACATATACGGATAATTACATTTCTCTTAAAAAAAATTAAAAAGTGACAGCACAACTAGTTCAGTTCAGACACAAATAGAGCACTCATTGTATTGGAGAAGGAGAAACAAAACTATTGTTTCTGTTTTCTCTCTCTGCTCTCTCTATGACTGTGAGGGGCAAAGAACAAAACAATGATTGACAGTAAACCAAGATGAAGGTGCTCAGTTCCAGGATGGATGCATATACAATGATCAGCCTCAACACTAAAACCACCTGCCTAATATCATGTAGGTCCTGCTCATGCTGTAAAAATTAATCATGCCCCACAAGACCCCTGAACGTGTCCTGTGGTACCTGGTACCGAGACATTAGCAGCAGATCCTTTATTTCATGCAAGTTGCGAGGTGAGGCTTTCATGCATCGGATTTGCTGTTCCAGTACACCACACAGAAGTTCAATGGGTTGAGATATGGGGAATTTGGAGGCCAAGGCAACACCTTGAACTCTTTGTCATGCTCCTCAAACCATTCCTGAACAGTCTTTGCAGTGTGGCAGGGTGTATTATCCTGCTGAAAGAGGCCACTGCCATTGGGGAACAAAAGGTATACATGGTCTGCAACAATCTCTAGGTAGGTGGTACGTGTCAAAGTAACAGCCACATGAATGACGGTATTCTTCCCATAGAGCATCTTGTTGCCATTTATTCCCCAGATAAAACGATGCACACTTACCTGGCCATCCACCTAAACTAAAAGAAAATGTGACCAGGCAACTTTCTTCCACTGCTCTATGGACCAGTTATGATGCGCACATCAACAATGAAGGCTCTTTCAGCACTCATGGGCACTCTGACTGTTCTGCGGCTAAACTGCCCCATATGCAGAAAACTATGATGCACGATGTGTCCAAAAACCTTTCTATCATGACCATCACTAGCTTTTTAAGTAATTTGAGCAACAGTAGCTCTTCTGTGTGATCGGACCAGACAGGATAGCCTTTGCTCCCCATGTGCATCAATGACCCTTGGGCACCTGTGACTATGATTCCAGTTCAGTGGTTGTCCTTCCTTGCACACTTTTGGTAGGTACTTAGCACTGCATACTAGAAAACCCCCACAACACTTACTGTTTTGGAGATGCTCTGACCCAGTCGCATAGCCATCATCATTTGGCCCTTGTCAAAGTCACTCAGATCTTTTCAGTTGCCCATTGTTCCTGCTTCCAACACATGGAATTCAAGATCTGTCTGTTCACTTGCTGTCCAATATATTACATAGCTTGAAATGTGCCATTGTAATGAAATAATCAATGTTATTACTTCACCTGTCAGTGGTTTTAATGCTGTGGCTGCCCAGTGTATGATTGTATGAATATTTATATTTAATTTCATTTTAAGACCTCACAAGCACTTATTTGTTAAATATTGGTGATAAGTAAACATAACACAAAACATTCTGGGATGTGACAGTTCCCTACAATTCAGGCCAATAGGTAATAGAACACTAAGCATTTTACACAGAGCTGATGTTTATTGGACAGTGATGCTTTGCTTTGCCTACACTACTATTCCAATGCCTTCTTCAAACATTGAGTGAATGCATATATATGTTGAATGAATGAATTTAAGCAACTTATTGAAATTCCAATGGCCTTACAAGATATACTTAAAGCAAAGTAGATACTATGTTGCCTCACTTAATTGCAAATCCTTGACAAAAGGCATCATCTTGTGTGATGCCCAGTAGATGCCTCAACATACAACATTTCACTCTCTAACATGTGTATGAGAGTATAATAGTGATGATGAAATTTCTAAGAACTGGAAAAGTATGGTGGCAATAAGATGGCAGTGCCGAGAAAGGGAAGCTTAAGGTAAGAACATCTTCTTAATTGCTTTCTGTGACGAAAGGGACGAAAGGGGACTACTTGCCAGCCTTTTACCCTGTGACTATGGCCCCTTTCATTTATTGTGGTTGAGAGACCCTTTTTGTGCCTATTGGGACTTTAAACAATTGTTCTTCGAACTTTCAAAGTGGTTCGAAGTGCCACTTCTAACCACTGAACAGCCGGACCACACACAAGTGGAGTGTGCAGCCTATTTACCTCCCAGGCTGGTAGTTAACCACAGCCAAATTGACTAATGGCTGGGTGGGTGCCATTCGTATAGTCAAACACGTGGCCGCGGCCATCTTGTTTAGTCGAACGTGTTCAGCGGGGTTTTGTCGTCGAGTTCATGGAACTCAAATCGGACACGCAACGGCATGAAGACCGCTGAACTTCACCTTCCATGGAACTTCGGCTATTCGAACGGGATTCGGATGGATTCGGTGAACAGAATCCTACGAACAAGGGACACACATTGACTATGGTCATTCACCACTCCATTCGGTAATTCGAACAGTACTTCGACTGTTTAAAATAGACCGGCTGCACAGCTTAATTCTCTGGAACTGTTTTGGGCATAAAATATTTTAAATATCTGTTCATTGTGGCATGAGGTTTTCCCATCATACCGTTTTTTTTTCCGTTTGTTTTTTAATCAAGCATAACATAGAACAGTGGAGTACACGACACGCAGGTCTGTGTCAATGAAGCGTAAAACCATGGAACTCGCAGGTTCCTTAAACATTTAGGTAACTTGTGAGACACGCAGGTCTCCGTTGTTGTTAGGTTAGTTTCTGTCAGATGGTTACTGTTTAACATCAAAAGCAGTCAGTATTTCAATAACAGTGTCTGTGTGAGGGCGTTAACCCATTGCATTTGTCTTTGCGATGTCGGTATGTGTCTCTCACACCATGTGAATGGTATGTTGTCCCAGTCATCAATGGTCACTATCTATTGATTCGTCTCAATAAAGGGCTCCCTACGCAGGGGCCTAGGGAGTTGGTGAGTTTCTGAGGGGTGGAGGATGGGGGGGAGAAGGAGGGTAGTGAGGTAAGTAGAAAGCTAGTTTTGCTCTCAGTGGTTTGTGTTGTGTTTATATTAGCGTGTCTCTCGGTCTCTACTGGTGATGTCAGAAGGATTTGGGTGATTTTTGGATATGTTGTTCACCCAGATCAGGGCTGTTGTATTTTGGAGTACTTATTGGACTTTGTAAAAATGAGTTTCTTTTCTCCCTGGGAATAATTCAGTTAATGCATTATCTGCTTTAATTATATCACAGGCAGAGGGGAGGGATTGTACAATGTATGTGGGAGTGTAATTTATTGTCACGTTGTTTTTATTGGCTTGTACACTTTGTGTCCCTGTGCCCAACAAGGTCCACCTGGGCGTCACCCTTGTTGGGAAACTTGCATAAAAGGCTAGTGTGCCTCCATTAAAAAGGGAGTTTCTTTTTTACCCTCAACACATAGCCTTGTCCCGTGATTTGAGGGGAACTGCTATATCACTACTAGCGCTTGTAAAAGCTTTTCCTGCTACACTCTCTAGAGTAGGAGAGGTCATTCCCACACGGTCCTGGATGTCAGAGGTTGGTCCAGGGTGGAAGGAAGATGGCGAGATTCCAGTTAAGCTACGGTGGTTGTGGAGTCTGCGGTTCTTGTGGTGTCCGGTGCGGTGCTTATGGTCCTCAGCGTCAGCTAGGAAGCATCTGTTGGCGGATATGCCCAGTCGGGGTGCCAGGTGATCTCCCGTCACTCCCTTTGACGTCCACACCAGCAAACATATCACTTTGTGTGGTCTTTCAATAAATGAAAAGAACCCAAAAGTGACAGTTCCAATTTAAATACACAGTCTAGAATTTCACAAGTGAACTGTTTATTAAAATGTGACTTGCCAATTGACCTTTTGAGAAGAATTCCTTAAAAACATTAATACAAGTAGGTTCAAGTAGACTGTTTCATGTTAGCCAATATTTTAACTACTTAAAAATGACAGGGTATGAAAAAATACAAAAAAAGAGAAGACCACAGGCACTCCAAATTAAAGCCGTATGCAGATTTATTGGGAAAAAATGCAACGCCAAGCAACGTTTCGACCAACAGAGGTCTTTTTCAAGCTTGTCGAAACGTTGCTTGGCGTTGCATTTTTTCCCAATAAATCTGCATACGGCTTTAATTTGGAGTGCCTGTGGTCTTCTCTTTTTTGTATATTATCCTGGGATTGCTGGTCCTGATCCGGAGCACCCTTAGCCATTGGGATTGAGTGCGGTTCCCACTATCTACTCTGCGTAAGGGTATGAAAAAATGTGACATTACTTGGCCATCTAGCGGACAATTTAAAGAGGAACTGTCACTCCTGTGCAATTTACATCACTGAAAGTAATATTGAAAATCAACTATAATTTGTGATAACCGTTTTCTTTTACATTTTTTGTTAATGATTTAGAAAATTACATCATAATTCAGTTCTGACAAGAAAAAAACTTGCAAAGTAAGAGGATAACTAAAAACATGGTTTAATCTCTTCACTTCTCTGTGTGCTTTCTTTATTCCCACTGCCAGGTTCGAAGGACAGAGCTTATAACAATAATTGTCTGAAGAGCAAAGATGGTGGAGCTCAGTTGAAGGATAAAGAGATGTGAATTTCTCAACTGATTTTTTTTTCACATCTCACAATGTAGGATGAGTAAATATAATCTAAAAAATTCAGGGAAGTAACTGTTCCTCTTTAAAGAATACTTGATGTTGATTTGATCTATTGCAACTAGTCAGTACACTACATGCCCAAAGGGAATTACCAAATTAATAGTTTCCAGTAATATGCTATTCCATAGATAGGGAAGGTCCAGGTTTTCATTAGACCCAAACAAAAATCTATGCAGATGTTCTCTGTTTTGTCCTCCATAATCTATTCTACGGACCTGTGGTTTACACCTGCTAGTTAATGCAAATAGCCAACAATTTATCAGATGGCAGATATTTATCTATCTATCTATCTAAAGAATACAGACCGATCAATAAGGTTAGCTTAAGGGGAAGATTCAACGGAATGAATTTTGTGACAGATATTCACGCAATACAGTTTGAAGTTTACAGAAAATTGTCCTATCAACAAAACCATCCACAAGGCAGCAGTTGTCTTGGTGAACATCTTTGTCAATAAAATAGGTCAGACAAGAACATCCAGAGAATATGACAGAAAAATCACAAATGATCAAGCAGCCCTTTCTTTGAAATAGTGGTGACCATAATCTCTAAACCCATCAAAACCATTGCAAGAGCAAAAGGGAACTTAACCTTTATGAGCTAAATTACTTAACCTTTATGAGCTAAATTACTTTACCATTGGTTAGTACCGCTGCACATAAGTTAGCATGAGTACATTGTGTGGCATGAAGGAGATATAAAAGAAATTGCCTGCTACGAAAGTTGTCCAAATGGCCTAAAATACAGAAAACCAAGATAAAAAAGTGTGCAGACTGGAAGAGTCACCCTTATGGGAGCTTGAACCAGAAAACTGTGAGTTTATAAGAAATGGAAAGTGTCTGATAGCCAAAAAGCCGGTCATTATTTATAATTGTACATAAAAGATGGAGCCTATTTTTATCTCCTTTATGAGGATCTAGAACCTGAAGGCCATATCTTTCACAATGTTATATCAGATCATGTTTGAGCTCTACCACAAGTGAGCTATATAAGGATCATACTCTTATATCTGTTATTTATATAATTTGTTTATTATTATTTTCAAATATATTATTTCTTCCTTACAACGCTCAGTGTGTAAAGCTTTAGGTAATCATTTTTATAGTTACATTATGGTGAAACAATGGCTGTTTTTCTGGATGCACCATTGTGTCCTCTGCTAAATCACAGGAAATTGGGTCTGTTAGCGAAAATACATATTATTCATACTTTAGAACATTTAGAAATGTATTCATTTTTGGAAAAATTCATTTTTGGAAAAAATTATTATATATTATTTTTTTTTTACCTTGAATGCGCAATCTGATTGGGGAATGAGATAGTAAACATTCAAGAATCCATCTCCAGGACAGAAGATTTGATTCATAAAATATTTCCCATTGTTCACCAGTTCTCCAAAACAAGTCATTGTTCTTTGGTTCTGACATATATATTTATATTTCAATATTAACAAAATATAATTTTTAATATATAATTTATTTCATAAATCCTTAAAACCAATAAGCAGCTGGTTTTGTTGTCTGTTCAATGCTCTAGATGTAACAATAGCAAATCATGTCTGTTCAATATATAAAAAAACAAACAAAAGAACAAATATAACAAATGAAACCCACAAAACATAGAATTAACTGCATTGTTGGCTTTTAGGATGATGAATGATTTCGACCTGCATTTCACAGCTCTGTTAAAATAAAGTATTGCTTTCTTTTAATGATTGATTTACATTAGGTTTTTGGTGCTTGAGATTACTGTTTTACGTATTAAATGCTGAGACTAAAATTTAAATAAAATAAATAAATAAAATAAATAAATAAAATAAAGTGAGTTCAACTCTATATAATATAATCATTTTTCTTTCGATGTGTTTTTATCTCAGGCACAGAATGACACAGAATCTCAAGTTTTCAAAGTTGTAAAAGTTATTTTAATGGGAAATAAATAAAATTTGGTTTGTGTGCATTAGAACAAATGATTAATATTAGATAGGATACATATTACAATTTCTACAAGCAATATAACAGACTTCAGCCCATTGCTAGTGTATAGAGATTATCTAAACAGACACAGTTACTAAACCGAATGTTACAAATTGCAAATCAGAGGGCTCTGTTCTGCAAACGTTTATACTGCATTGAAAATTTTAATTAATATAGGTTAAAAATGTGAGATTTTTTTTACTCCCAATTCTGTTTTTTTGCATCAATGTTGCAAGTCTCTTGGCATCTCACCTTAGTTCAAGGTATATAGGAGTTAAGCCCTATATGCATCTATTAATAAAACGACTATCTTTGTCCTTGATATCTGTGATGCTCCCACTAGTATCATTTATCAGTTACTTAAAACAAAACATAGCACAGTAGTATTCATTTTTAACCATCTGAGGGTGAGTTCGTTTTTACAACTATTTAACGAGGTTTAAAGATATTGATAGTCCTGTAAATAAATATATTTAAAAACTTGTAATAGATCTTATGCACTAAGCGTTTTCTAGTATGTACTATTCAACCTGCTCTAGATTTTGCCTATGTTTACAGTTGGCAGACTGTTTAAGGAATATGATACAAAATCATCTTAATTAGTTTTACCCTAGCTAACATGTCAGATTCCATTACTTTATAATCAAATTAATTACAGAAATTAATAAAGAGAAATTGAGCACACAAGCTCTTTCTTCAAAAATAATAAATTGCAAAGCAGCATTTTATTAAAACAATATAAGAATTTATAAGGCTCCATTAAATGTCATATGCTCGTGTATAAAATAACTTAGATTGCAGGGGGGGGGGGGGGGGGGGGGGGGGGGGGGGATAATTAAAGAGATATTATAGTAGCTGTTTGTAAATCTGTCTGTCTGTGTCTCTCTGTGTGTCTAATCTATCTATCTATCTATCTATCATTCTATCTATCTGTCTATCTATCTATCTATCTATCTATCTATTATTCTATCTATCTATCTATCTATCTATCTATCATTCTATCTATCTATCATTCTATCTATCATTCTATCTATCTATCTATCTATCTTCTCTCCTGTCTAATTTCCAGCCTGTATTCAGTCCATGTCTGTCTGCTTGCCTGCCTTTCTTTCTGTCAATGCTCGAACATGTTCCTGAACTACCAAATCTATTCACTGCAACAATCATTATCAACACACTACATGCCACTGTTAAAGTTGTTTTATTGTCAACAAAATAAAAAAGAGGAAATAGAATAGAAAAGTATATTAGAAAAGTCAATTAAGCTGTTTGGAAACTCATGCAGAAACGTGCTTGGTCTGTGCTCTTAAAAAAGAAAGCCAATTAAAATGGTTTGATAAGCACATGTATTAGAAACAAGCCTAACACAGGGGTCAGAAACAACACTAAGTAAACAGAGTTGACAGAAGAGAGGATTTTTTGTTGAGCAGACCCAGCTGTCCCAACCTCCCATTATCCTTATAAGACTAGCAGCATGTCCCCTGCTGCCCCCCTCACCAACTCAATGCACAAAAACAGATTGGGATGTTCTGCATGCGTGGACATCACTGCAACTTTACTTTTTCTTACTGCCATTTCTTCTTTATGAATCAAGGATGTCCAGACATTTTTTTTTTGTAGGTAACAAAGCCAGGCTGTAAAACAGAAGGATAAAGAAAGAATACAACAACAAAAAGTATGTCACTGACAAAAGGCTAGGAAGTAAAAAACAGAAATAAAAGTCAGTGCAAGAATTATCCTGTTAGACACTGCTTGTTTTTGTCTAGATTTGTCTTTGAGTACGGTTGGATGTATCATGGAGAGGAACAAGTGCAGTCTCACACATACTTTGCCAGGGCAAATGGCTTATTTAACCTGCTTTTAACATGGGGAGGTGTGTAGCTCACAGTTTAGCTTAAACTGCCCCCTTGGAAGAATACATAAAACGAATTAATAAAAAAATAATAATAAAAAAATATATATATTATTTACAAAAAAAAAAACAAAACACATTTTAATACACACACACACACACACACACACACTCTCTCTCCTGTTTTTTTCCTGTTTCTTAACACAAACACACAATGTTTAGTTAACATGCCCCTAGTCATTTCGATGAGAAAAATGTTTTCATATAAAAAATATTTGTATTCCATGACCACAACATCAACATTTTTGTCATATAGTAATAATGATAATATAAAAAAAAATCATAAAAGGTATTGTTGTGCATACATCAGGCAAGTTTTTATTTATTTATTTATTTATTTTTTAACTCTGGACCCCTAGTTTAAACATATTTCAATGAATGTAAGCACGTGGGTAATTCTGATTGTAATTTATCACTGGATGGATTTTTGATACCTGAAATAAAATAAATATAAATAAACAGACCATGTTTCCAAGGCTTGCTGCTATTGTTTTTTTTTTTTTTTTTTTTTTTTTTTTAATAAAAGTTTGCTTTGTGAATAAATGTGGGCTGTAGGCTCTTGTTGGGTAACATGAGGTTAATTTATTGTTTTGGAACGTTGGGTAAATACATTAAATCTGGTTCGTTCCCACAGTATCTTGACACACGTGGTTTGGATAAATTATTGGATGTCACGAGGCACTCAAGAAATCAAGGTATGGAGAACAATTGTGAAAGCCATTACCATAGCATGGTGATTAGGCTCTCTTTAGACTTTCCCATAACATTCTAGAAGACAGCAAGCACATTAATTCACAGTAACAATGCACAGGATATATCTTATAGAAGGGAAAAAAAACGACACAAATTTCTACACAAGTCCATTAGAGCAGGAACTTTTACTGTCATCACATTAAATTATTGTTTCATTAAATGGGTTAATATTATATAATTCCCTTTTGTATTAAAATTGTTTCTTTTTGTTGGTATGTACATGCATTTATTTGTATATTAAAAAAACATACAACAATCAAACTATTGTCTGTTAAAAAAATTATTGATATTTTGCTAGTAAATTTTTTTACATCATAAGAGTAGTAGTCTGTTATATTGTATTTCATTTATTTATTATTATTTTACTCCTTGAAATTTGATTTTTTTTGTATTTAGTATAATGTTGCTAATGTTGCTAATATTATTTTACTCTTTGGAATTAGATTTTTTTTGTATTTAGTATAATGTTGCAAGTGTTTCTAATATTAATTTGCTCCTTGGAATTTGATTTTTTTTATTTAGTGTAATGTTGCTACAGCTTTGTAGAAATGTTAAAGATGATGCTGACTAATATTTTTTGTTTATTGATTGAGAATAGGTTTAATTTAAATATGGGTGGGACATCAATCTAAATCTACATACATTGCACAACAGTTATAAACAGAGTCACAAATATTTACAAATCATGATTTAAATTCTTGACAAATAAAAGGTATTTAAAAACTTTCACATGTTCATAATGCTCTACAAGTCCTATGATTGACTGGGAGTAATGTGAGTTGTAGTCCAAATTATCAAGAGCAAGTGATGCTTGGTTTGAATGCCAGCAACAATTTATGTTTTTTTTTTTATATACATTCTTAAAGGACCACTCTAGTGCCAGGAAAGCATACTCGTTTTCCTGGCACTAGAGTGCCCTGAGGGTGCCCCCACCCTCAGGGACCCCCTCCCGCCCGGCTCTGGAAAGGGGAAAAGGGTTAAAACTTACCTTTTTCCAGCGCTGGGCGGGGAGCTCTCCTCCTCCTCTCCGCCTCCGTTCCTCCCCGTCGGCTGAATGCACACGCGCGGCAAGAGCTGCGCGCGTATTCAGCCGGTCGCATAGGAAAGCATTCATAATGCTTTCCTATGGACGCTTGCGTGCTCTCACTGTGATTTTCACAGTGAGAATCACGCAAGCGCCTCTAGCGGCTGTCAGTGAGACAGCCACTAGAGGAAAAAGGGGAAGGCTTAACTAATTGATAAACATAGCAGTTTCTCTGAAACTGCTATGTTTATAAAAAAATTAGTTAACCCTAGCTGGACCTGGCACCCAGACCACTTCATTAAGCTGAAGTGGTCTGGGTGCCTAGAGTGGTCCTTTAAATGATTGCATTTTTCTGTGATTTGTCTGCTTTGTCACTTTAAACATTGAAAATGGATGTATCTGTAAGGAGTTAAATTCAATGCACATGTATCTAGGTGGGTGACAATAAAAAGGAATGTAGTGAATGTAATGGAATTCTAGTAATATGTCTCATGGTATAATACATACTGCATAGTTAATAGTGAGTTAATATGCAATCATTTAGAAGAGTTCAGTAAGTTGGTATTTTCACTAAATAGCAAGTTCTGGTAAATTGATAATCAAATTAGAAATTTGGAAAAACCAAGAAACCAACAACAAGAAAAAAATAAAACAAACGCACAATTTTAGTTTGAATATTAAAGTCAGTTCTAAAAGAACACCAACAAATTGTGTTTTTTATAAGTAGACCTGATTGTGGGTTTAACATGGATATCAGATGACTAAGTTGAATTTAGTAAGTTAAAATGTATTTTCTTGGGGGCAGAGCCTGACGGTTGAACAGAGCGGTCACATGCTAGATGGGCTCTGTGGCCATACAACGGAACTTTTTCAGTGACCCAGACACTAATCAAAGAGATCCAAAGTCCCATGACCGCCATGGGAAGAAAGACAAAGAAGCAGAAGTCGGACCGACCCAAACCCGGGGCAACTATAGGCGAGTTATTCCGCCAGGCGCAAGGTGCATACGGCCCTAAAATGGCTGCTGAACTCGACGGTTACTCCGACTCCTCGGAGGACTTACTCCCTGTGAGACCTCCTCCCTGTGAGACCTCCAGAAATGAACTCGGGTGACACGGGACCAGTAACGACAACAATGTTAAAAGCTAGGCTGGGGGATTGTCACGGTAATATACCCCAACACGCAGGAATAGTTCACAGTCAAGAGACAAGAAACAGTGTTCGTCTTACCGGACCTTAGAATGGCCGGACTAGGACGAGAGAAAGACAGAGTCAGAACAAGCCGAGGTCAAGGGAACAGAGAGACAGCGAAACGTAGAACAAGCCGAGGACTGGTACACAGAGGACAAAACAGCGGATAAGCAAGCAAGGATAAGGAGAGAGCGGAGTCAGGAACAAAGCCAAGGTCAAGCACCAAAAAACCAACTGAACGATACAAGCACTAAAGGGAACTGGACAGAAACCACGATAGGGCAAGGAGCAAGGGGAAACAGGTGAGTATAAAAACCCTAAGGTTCACTTTGATTGGCTCCTGTCATATCCACGCCCCCAAAACGTGGGTGAATGGGGAATGTGGCCTGACAGGGGCCAATGGGAGACTGATTCTAATTTAGTCTCCCACTGTCCCTTTAAGAGCGCGCCCGAGACGCGCGGCGCGCTCTTAGTGTCGGGCGGGACATGTGACCGCTTCTCGCGGTCACTGCCCGCCTGACTGATCCCATCGTTGGCTGAGCCGCGCGCGGCTCGTGCAGGAGCAGGACCGCGCGCGGCGAGAAGGGAGGACCCCGGCCGGCCCCTGGAGAGGGTAAGTACCGCTACAGGGATTTACAGAAGCCTCTCCAGGCGGATGTAGCACAGCTATGGGCGGACCTCACGAGCCTAGTAGGCCGCGTTAACGCAGCAGAAGCAACCTCCACACGACATTTACAAGTATGGTAAATCTGTTTTTATAAGGTCAGCATATAAACAAAACAGTTTTCCCTCACAAACAGATTGGGAAACAGTAAGTTTTCGTATGGCTCTTTAATTTTAATTTTTTCCTGGAGCTATATGCCAAACAATAACATAGCGCTTTTCCACTGCCAAACAGTTATGAATAAATGTAAACAGGGGCTCACCGGTCCCCTGACTATGGATGCTGAAGTGGACCACGCAGGGTCTCTAGGCAGTATGTCTAGTAACATGGGGAACAGGTACATAGCGACATATATAAGTATGTTTGCTCAGCGTTCATTCATGTCATTCGTTATGTTGTCATGTTCTATGCCAGCTACTTGCTCACTAAAGGTTGATTGAGCACTCTCTTGGTGGAAAAGTATGGATCTGTTGTATGTGTTGTAGTTTTACCTGATACTGTGTTAGTATGCTCATAGTCGGTTTGTGTGGAGTGAATTTGGTCATTGGTGTTGAGGCTGTTGTCAGGCATGTAGGTCATTATGTGGGTTGTTACACCAATGTGATCCATCTCAGGGGGTCACCCCTGCAACCATAATGGATTGTTGTTTTATTTTTTCATTGTACCATGATTAGTAATGTAGTTCGGAAGGAGGGAAGGGATCTGTCTGGATCAGGAAAAAAAGAAAGAGTAGCCAAGGGGGAAAAAGAGTAGTATGATGTAGTTAGGAGGTTGAGTGGACTTATGGGACTGAGGGAGAAGAGGGCCCCAGAGGAGGAAAGGTGGCAGGCCAGCGAGCGCAGTTCCCCCAACCCACCTCAGTCAGCATCTCCCCCTCCAATGCCCTATCTTGTGCTTGCTAGATACATATACCACGGGCGCCATCGTTCTGCATGTTTGTGGCTTTGGTTTAATAGTTCCGCCTGCTTGCCTTGGCAGCATGGATTTCCTCCAGCAGCCACTGAGCAGTCGTTATGGTATTTGTCTGTTT
This sequence comes from Pelobates fuscus, assembly GCF_036172605.1. Classification (NCBI taxonomy): domain Eukaryota; kingdom Metazoa; phylum Chordata; class Amphibia; order Anura; family Pelobatidae; genus Pelobates; species Pelobates fuscus. Next base: position 96,992,460 of record NC_086318.1, read on the forward strand.
CCAAAGGGCTGGCACCAATGATTTGGCTGTTCTGATCAGATGTCGCAAAATCAATTTTTTTGTATCATGAGATGGGTAGTTTCGTTGAGCGCAGAAGCACATTCGCGATATCGAAGTCCGGGTGTCTCCTTCAGAATCTCCGCTTCCAGTATGGCGATATCCTAGTGCAATCCCACCAGATATGTTGCGTGGTCCCCACCCCTGCCTTGCACCTCCAACAGATGTTAGATACTGTTGGGAATATCCTGTGGAGCAGGGCTGGAGTACGATACCATTGTGAGAGTAATTTATAGTTTACCTCTTGATATTTGGAGCTAATTAAGCTTTTATGTTGCAGGATGAGAATTCTCTCCCATTGGGCCTCGGAGACAGATTGAGACGTTATCTCCTCCTATTGTCTTTTGAAGTAGTCCTTGCGATCTAGGTTACCTACCAATAGCTGTTGATATAGGGTGGAAACACTGGAGTCTGAACCAGTTGCGCTCCTGCAAAGCTCTTCAAACCAAGTTAATTCCTTGTGTATTTTTGTTTTGTTTGGTAGGTTGGAATAGAAATGCTGTAGTTGTGAGTAGCAGAACTGCTGCATAGGGGTCGGTGGTATACCAGCCACCAGGTCGCGGAGGTCTCATACCCCGTGTTTGTAAGTGCTTGTTGGAGTGGTATGAGTTCTGTGTGTTGTGCAAATGTCCGTGCGTGAGGGGGGAGTCCTCCACCCAGCTCTCTATTATACGTCAAGGGCGTCAGCGGGCTCGGTCTTTGGGCTAGGTTCTGTTCATGCCTCACCTTGTTCCACACTTTCAGTGTATTCGAGATAGGTGAGGTGTGTGTCAGGGCTGGTGTGGCGTCTATGTCCTTATACCACACTGATGTGTATAGTGTATTTATTGGCGCTTGCCTTATCTAAAGCGACCCATAGTATGTGGGCTAGGGGTTCGTGCCATTCGCGTATTCGTTGTAGGACCGTTACTTGGTGGTATTTTTGGAGGTCTGGTAGGGCAAGTCCTCCCCATTCTTTTGGAAGGCATAGCTTATCATGTCTCAATCTGGCTCTCTCTCCTCTCCAGACATACCAGAGTACTACTGTTCTTTACGTGGTGAAGAAGTCTCTCGGCAGACTCAAGGGGATGGTGTGAAACTGGTAGAGGAATCTGGGCAGGATGTTCATTTTCACTACCGCTATGCGGCCCTGCCAGGAAATGTGTGCGTAGTTCCAGTCTTTAATATTTTCTTGTACGGTCCTTAGAAGTGGGAGGAAGTTCTGATGGTAGAGGTCCATTGGCGTGCGTGGAACCCATACTCCAAGGTAGCGCATTTTATCTGTGCACCAGTGGAAGGGTAACTGAGCTTTAAGTTGGGTACACACGTCTTCTGTAACAGTAACGTTTAGGATCTCACATTTGGTGAGGTTTAACTTGAGACCCGATAGTTTGCCATATATCTGGAACTCCTGTAGTAGTGCCGGTACAGTGGTTTGGGGTTCTTCCACATAGAACAGCATATCATCTGCGTATGCAGATATCTTGTACTCCATACCCTTGTATTGAAACCCTTTGACTGATTGTGCTTTCCGTATAGTGGTTAGGAAGAGCTCCAAAGTTAGGGCGAACAGCAGGGGTGAAAGAGGGAACCCCTGCCTGGTGCCATTGTGTATTTGGAAGCAGTCCGTGAGTGCCCCATTGACCCTCACTCTCGCATTCGTATTTTGGTAGAGCACTCCGATCCAGCTGAGCAGTCTCTCACAATCCCCACTTTTCGAAGGGTTGCCATCATGAAGTTCCAGTCTACCCTTTCACCGCATCTGTGGAGAGCATGAGAAGCCTTCTACCCTCTCGTTGGGCTGTGTATTGATTAGAGAACATTCTCAGCATGTAGTCTCTCGCCTCCCTCCCTGAGATGAATCCAGCTTGGTCTAGGTGTACTAATCTTTGCATATACGGTTGCATTCATAGCGCCAGGGTCTTGGACAGTATCTTCATGTCTGCGTTAAGCAGAGATATCGGATGGTAGCTCCCGCAGCTCTCCAGGTTTTCCCCGGTTTTGGGAGCACTTTAATGGTTGCTGCCATTGATTCTTGATGTAAGGAAGACCCCGTCGTCAGCTCATTTAGCGCTTTTGTTAGTTTGGGAACTAAGATATTTACGATTTTTTTATAATATCCTGCCGATAGTCCACCCGGATCCGGTGCTTTCCTGTTCTTTGCCGATTTTATCACTGACTGCACTTCGTCTTTCAAAATGGGGGCTTCTAAAAGTTCCGCCTCAGCCGGTGAAATCGTCTCCAGTTCGAACCCCTGAAGGTATCTTTCTATGTCCTTCTTTACCTCTAAGGAGTCGTGTTCGTCGGTGAGAGTCTTGATGTTGTACAGTGTCTCATAGTATTTACGGAATTCGTCTGCTATCTCATCAGGGAATTGTGTCAGGCTCCCCAACGCCTTCCTTATCTTGTGTACCTGTGCTTGTTGCCCTCGTAGCATTCGGGCTAGTAGTTTTCCGCCCTTGTTCGCGTGTAGGTAAAAGAAGGCTTGTGTTGCAGTGCCCGGTGGTATTTGCATTCTAGGAGTTCCGTCAGTTTTCGGCGTGTAGTTATTAAATCCTTGCATTCCTGTTCTTGTTAGTGACGTTTGTGCTGTGTTTCAAGTTTGGCTATTTTTGTGGATAGAAAATTAGTTTCCTGATTTCTTTCTTCTTGTCGGTTGCTGTTTTGATGAGGTGCCACCTAATGACACTTTTATGTGCCTCCCATATGGTCGCCTCTGACACTCTATCAGTTGTGTTCTCTGCGAAGTAGAGATTTAAGGACTGCGTAACTTATTCTACTGTAGCTAGGTCTGTGAACAGTGACTTGTTAAGACTCCATGCCGTTCTGGTGGGTCGAAACAGGGGTGAGTCCATTGACACTGTGGCGGAGCAATGGTCCGACCATGGGGTCTATGTTATGTCTGCTTTCTGTAGATGTGTGAGTCTCTCCTGTTGAATAAAAATTTAATCTATGCGGGAGTATCTGCGATGGAGTGCCGAATAGTATGTGAATCCCTTCTTTCTGTGTGCAATGCTCTCCAGGTGTCTACTAACCGCAAGTTACTGAGGGATCTTCGTATACTGTGGATGACCGTTTGGGGTACGCTAGTTTGGCGAGTGGAAGAGTCCAAGATGGGGTTAAGTGGTACATTAAAGTCCACACCCAGTATCAGTGCTCCTTCCGTGAAGTCCAATAGGAGCTGTAGTGTCCTGCGTAGGCTTGTCTGCAATTCGGTGCATATATCGATGCGAATGTGTACATGCGCTGTGACACTTCCCCTTTCACAAACAGGTACCTGTCTTCTGGGTCTGCCATGGTGTCCGACATTTTGAACTGTATGCTCGCTGCCAGCAGAATTGCCACACATGCCTTTGCGGGCATCCGGGTGGTTACTGAAATAGTTTACCGAGTAGTGTTTGTCTTTCAGAGTCGGTGCCGCATCTTCCATAAAGTGCATTTCTTGAAGCAATGCTAGGGAGATTTGTTGTTGTTTAAGTTCCCGCAGAAGATATGAGTGCCTTTCTGGGATGTTTAAGCCCCTACAATTCCGAGATAGGATCCGAAGTGGAGCCGAGGTGTACGCCATGTCGTGAAGGCTAGGCTCTGACTCCAGAGGGTCACCAGATGCGTTATGGTGTGGCCAATCTGTTACATTATCTCTGCTAGGCTCGTTGGGTCATCCCCCTGCGCGCCGGGCATGAAGGTGTTAGGGAGAGAGAGAGATCGGTAAGAGTAGGCCAATGGTCTCCCAGCCACACCCCGCCGGCTGTCATAGCGGGAGGCGACCAGAAGAGCGGAGCCAGGGAAGCGATAGTCAGGTGCAATGCATGGAGGGACTAGATTAAGTAAGAGGTTAAGGACCACGAAGGCACACCCCCATGTCTGGTCACCCCGTTACGCGCCACCGGTAAATACTGATGGGAGATAGCTGCCGGTCGAGCACTGGTCTGGTGTTGAGAAGGTGGTAAATGGGAGGGGGGAAGAGGATAAAGTAAGAAAGAGAGAGGCGGGAATAAGGGACCAGAGATAGAAGCCCAACAGAGAAGGGGAGTGGAGGAGAGAAATTAGTTTGTAGATGTTCGCTCTAATCGAGGGGACCTCGTGTGTCTGAGTGGTTGGTTGGCACAGCCTCAGCGTCAATGCTCTAAGTGTTCAGAGACACACGGGTATAGTGGGGTGCGCGTGTCTGGTCCATCCGGAGCAACCTGTCTTTGTAGTCGGGTTGGGTATTGTGTTCGGTTGATTGATCTAGTCTCATTGTCCACTTCTAATAGCGTGTTGTATGTACTCAGTGTCATATGGTTGTCGAATAGTAGTGACAGTGGGTGTTATAGGGTCTCTCTGTTGTGTGCGTTCGATAAGGGTCTACCAAGGAGAGGATCCCATGTGCCTGTCCCACCTCTAATGGAGTAGCTGGGAGGTTGGGTGTCTGGGGCCGCGACGGTGTCACTTTCCTGGTTTCTAGTGTTCTGCCTTGCCAGTTATTGTCTGTACCTGGGCTGTGTCACAGTGTGGTGTATTGGTGGTATGTTTGTTGGCCAGTTTAGAAGCTGCGTATTATTTGCTCATCAAACTAGAGAGGAGGATGGGAGTTAATAGTGGCCAGGTTGGGGCCATTAATGAACTTGACTTGTGTACTGGTCTCTCGTCATGGTGGGGTTAGGAATATACTAAAGGGCCTCTGGGTCTCAGTGTGAGTGTGCCCATGTCGGCTGTGAGGGAGGGAATGGGGCGGTGACCCTGGTTTCACCGGGAAGTCATATGTTATGTCTCGTGAGAAGGGAGGTGTGTGTGCACCCTTCATAGCTAAAGTAGCGGAAAACTCGGAGTCTGGCATCCGTAGCTGTGGTCAGCACTGAGAGGGTGTGGTTATATATATATCATAAGACATCACATAACAGATATGGGTACACAGAAGCTTGGGGTATTAATCTATATTGTAGCTTGTCTCCCAGACTGCTGGAGCGGATACTGATATCATCTTATCCCTCCTTCCCCATGCCTTGCATAATTTGTCTGTTCTCTCTCCTCCACTCTGTGACTGCCCAAGTCTCTATCCCCCTCTGGTTTTTTTTTGTTTTATTGCTATTTTTGTTTTGTTTTTCTCCCTCCCCCCCTCCTCTTTTGACACTCACAAGTAATCACGGAGCTCAGGCAAGAAATACAGGCACTAAAATAACATCAAGCCAAGACAGAGTCGCAGAAGATATCCCCACTGAGGAACTCCCACACTTCCTGAGGCGGCTTGCAGGAGCCCTGATGCCACCCAAACAAGCCAAAAACAACGGAATTGAGGTAGCCTTTCGGACCCCCAAACCCTGGAGAGCGCAGGAAACAGCGCCCCGAAACCTTGTTGTTGTGAGATTTAAAAACTCGCCCGAAAAAATGGCGACCCTCACAGCCCTAAAAGGGTCTGCCACTTACAGCTTTAAAAATATGGCCTTGTCTTTCTATGCAGACCTGTCGGGCAACACCCTACAATGGCGCAGGTCCCTGCAGCCATTTACCACTCTGCTCACGGCCCACCAAATCAAATACCGTTGGCGCTCACAGCGTACACTGCAGGTACAACACAACAACACAGTCCACTCCATCTCGGACGTCCAAGAGGCAACTGCCCTGCTGCGCCCACTAGGACTGCCACAGGAGGGGCTGTGGGCAGCAGATGCCTTGGGCTACCTGAAGTAAAACAACGCTGGGATCCGGCAAAGATCACCCCCTTTGTCCCACAGGGAATGGGGAATGTTACGGCTACAGCTGCAACTACTTGAACATCGAACACCACTACCGAGACTATCTCTTCCATGTAAGCCTTAAACCAAGATGCGGTTCTAAGTTGCCTTCCTTTTCTTTAAACTAATTATTTAACTTCCCCACAACTAGTTGGTTGCTGGACTCGTCTTCACTTACCTTGGAACTCCCTAAACCTGCAGCCTTATTCCGGGACTCACACAGATGCCGGCCAAGCTTGACCACATTCACTAAATCTACACTAAGAATGAATGGGGCCCCATAGAGAATTGCCTAGGGCTCAGTAAAATCCTAATCCTCCCCAGGAACAAGAAAATTAACTCCATGTAGAGGTATAAACCAAGGAGTGGGATAGAAAAAGTGTGGGCTAAAGGGATGCAAGGAAAGAAACTGAAAAGACACTTTCTATATGAAGATGCAGTTATCTATAAAAGAGTGGATTGTGCCTCTCACTGCAAATATGTTGCACAACAATCTATTATGCTCCCACCCATAGAGTCTGGTTGAGATCTTTGCAGAAGACCTTTAGTGGATTGCATAGATTCATAACCTCAACCCCATAGAACATATACTTGTGATTAATTGGAATGCTGACTCTGAGCTCACTTGTTGTTCAATGCTTTTGCTTTGAGAGTCTCAAGCTATTCTGTTATGAATAATTATAATCTACTAGTCTGAGTTGAAAACAGGGCATTTTAGCATTAATAGTTAATGGTGTTGTGGTTTCTATGGTTTCCCGTAGAGTGGATTTGCTCTGGATGGAAGCTTTTCTTTTTGGTTAAGTGGTTTGGATACACAAGTAAATAAACAATATTTTGGTGTACCTCTGCTGCAATGAAACATGGCATCTGACTCTAGTAAATGGACTTGAAAGTGTTTAGATATACAAATAAGCCAAATGTGATGTTTGTGTTTCCTTTTCGAAGCACATATTAAATAAACCAAAATAAACAGTTATCACCACAAATCGGATTATATCTATTTATTAATATATAAGAATTCACATATCATAACATGTTTTATAGAGTTAACTAAAACATTTTTTTTTGAGTTTTATAGAGTTGACTATCATATTATAGTTAAAACATTCTACTACAATATTTATATCACTTTCATATTTCTGCAATGGAAGGTTCTATGGGGAACATTATTTTAATATCTGCAGGTTTCATTTGGCCTATATGGTTTTCTGTCTGTTGTGTTCGAGGGTAATTCTAGATGTGTTTATGTGGTCTAGATCCTGCTATTATAGGAATTAAGCTATAGCATCAATAGCAGCAGGAAAACATTATATTTGGGTCCACTGTGAGTGCTTTCTCACAGAACTAAAGCAAACCATGTGCAAGAATCATGGTGAGTCTATGACCTCTGGGTTAAGTGGAGAAACTATTAGATTATGTATATGTAAATACATCGAGAAATTCATAGTGGATTGGTCACTGACCAAAGACTTGTGGTGACTTAAAACCCAGATTAAAGTCACACTTAATTATTAATAAATATGGAAACTGTTTGGAATTCAAATTGAATTTCATTTTTTAAACCACAATAGCTGGAGTGAAAATAAATAAATATATAAATCTTAAGACAGCTTTTTTTTTTTTTATTGCTCTACAATTAGAAATTCACTTTCAAGGCTCGTTACTAAAGTGAGATTTGTCGGGATTTCAAGGTGCATCTAAAATTTCAGGCCAAAGTTGCTAAAGTGGAACCACAGCTGAGCAGGTTTGCTATATTTGTCCTTAGATGTGAAATACACTACGAATTCCCAAGAATTCTCACTTCAGTAAATAACCGTGTTAGTATTTACTTTAAATTCCTGACAATCCACACTTTTGCAAATACCTCTGAAAACGCCTATATTATAAATAAGACAGTCTCCAAATCCTTTGGATTCTGAATTTGGCTAATTTATTAAATGTAGATTTTGCAGTTCAGTTGAATTTTTTGAAGTTACCATCAGAAAACGTGAATATATCATAGTAAAAAAAAAACATAAATTACTTCTGTAATAAGGTAAACTCTCTTTAGAGTAATCCAAAAGTATTTTGTGGACCCCACCATATAACTCAGTGATATCCCAAATCATTCCTCCATTGGACTGGCCAGTACCTTTGTGATGGCAATGGATGGTGAATGGGTTTTTCCAATGAGCAGACTGTCTCTCACTGCTTGGGTGCTGCCAAAGTGCATCCGAATTATACACTGACCAGACAAAACTTTAAAACCACTGACAGGTGAAGTGAGTAACATTGATTATATCGTTAAAATGGCACCTGTCAAGGGATGGAATATATTAGGCGGCAAGTGAACAGTCAGTTCTTGAATTTCATGTGTTGGAAGCCTGAACAATGGGCAAGTGAAAAGCTCTAAGTGATGTTAACAAAGGCCAAATAGTGATGGCTAGACAATTGGATCAGAGCATCTCCAAAATGGCAAGTCTTGTGGGATGTTCCCAGTATGCAGGTGTTAGCACCTACTAAAAGTGGTGTAAGGAAGTTCAACCAGGAAACTGGCATCGGGGTCATGGGTACCCAAGAGTTACTGTACCTCAAATTGCTGAAAAACGTAATTTGTGAAATGATAGAAAGGTGTCAGAACACATAGTGCATCACAGTTTGCTGTATATGTGGCTACGAAGCTGCAGACCTGTCAGATCGCCTATGATGCCCCTGTAAAATATTCTATTTTCTTAACATTTTTGCATGCATTTCACACTGAGGCATGGTTGATCTTGAGTGACATGAACAGATGACAATAAGTGTTCCAAGCTCTTTTCTATTTCTGAGTGTCCATCGAACATGGGGTGACCTAATAAGGTTATCAGAATTTCCAACAAGAATACTATGTGAATAGCATTGACTTTGTAATGCACACCCACTTTGGTGGTGTATATATAGAATGTATTATATGTGTAAGAGAGAGATAATGAGACCCAGACACTGAGATACAGAACACCAAGGGTAAAGTGTCTCCACGCTCTGAATGTCCGGCATATGCTATCAGCTGTTGACCATTTTGACATCAATGACGTTGTAAGAACAGACTTTGTATTTGTCTGATTGCATTATATTTTTATGTGACACAGAAGAACATATGTATATGTGATACAAGGAGGGCCCATTTTACTAGATTAGAGAAGAATATACACACAAACGTATGAATAAGTATCAAGTAGAATTATATTTTAAAGATTTAATCCCTGTCCACTGTTGAAAATACCTTCATTGGAGATGTTAGCGTCAAAACGGAGCAATGGAAGAAGGTTGCCTGTTGTGATGATTAATGTTTTCTTTTAGATCAGGTGGATGGTCGGATGTGTGTGCATCGTTTACCTCTGTAAGAGATGGCAGGAGGATATACGGAGAAGAGCTGAGGCTAGTGGAGGCAATGTTATGCTCTGGGCAATATTCTACTTGAAAACCAGCAATTATGTGGATGTTACTTTGATACGTACCTCCTACCTAGGGATTCTTGCAGACCACTTACACCCCTTCATGGCAATGGTGTACCTTGATGGCTGTGGCCTCTTTCAGCAACATAATACTCCATACCACACTGCAAACATTGTTCAGGAATGGCTTGAGGAACATGACAAAGAGTTTAAGGTATTTGGCCTCCAATCGGATTGAGCATCTGTAGAATGTGCTGGAACAATAAATCTGACCCATGGGTGCCCACTTTGCAACTTGCAGGACTTAAAGAATATGTTGCTAATGTTTTGGTGCCAGATACCACAGAACATGTTCAGAGGTCTTGTGAAGTCCAGGTCTTGAAGAATCAGAGCTGTTTTGGCAGGTATTACATGATATTAGGCAGGTGATTTCAATGTTGTGGCTGATCAGTGTATATGGTGAAATTATGTCATGTAATAAGTGCGTACCTTGTATATTTCATGCAGCTTGTGAGCAACAAGAGAGAAGCTTAGGAGGCAAAAGTTCAAATGAAAAAAACAATTAGTAATAATAATAAAAAATAGCACAACCTACCCTTCACACTATATATCTCTCAATGTTTAAAAATTCTAAACAGGTTTTCAACATTATGGGACAATTAAATATTGTACACAAATTCTACAACAATTTTATTTGCTAACTACAGCCTTACTGCCCCCATGTAATCCTTATCAGTGAATTGCATAATGCCTATTAATTGCAGGATTTCCCATTTGAACATATCTTCAAAAGGGAAATCACGCTATTTATAGGCATTATGTAAATACCTAGCAAATGGTATCATACCAGTACACCGTAACGGGTGCTTAGATAACCTGACTCCTCCTTCCCTGTTAAGGGACACGGGAGTGCTAACGGTCCAAGGGTTAGAGGGTGCAATATATGCCCTGCCCCAGAGAGCTGGCAACACACACTATGCCTTTGGGGTAACCTTAAAACCTTTAAAGCTAATTTTTGGCCATCATACTGAAGCCAAATGAATAGGAATAGGAATGTATTATTACAAATTATTTTGTAAACTATTAATTTTTTAACAAAATACGTTTCTTTGAAATTTTTGCTGTACATTTGAATTTTGCTGGGACAAAATGTTTTTGTAGATATTTTTGGCAACATACCATAAATTAATTCTTCAGAGAAGAACTTTAACATCAATTAGCACACAAATATTTGCTATTGCTAATACTTCACCAACCTAACTCACACTTTCCAAAAAAACAAATAGAATGGCATAGGGACACAGGCACGCACTTACACTCAGTCACCCACCTTGAGCATTTTTCTATTAATACACAATTATTTTATAATTATTATTTATTTTCTTAATTCTCCTTGTATTCATAACTGACCTTGGAATATATTAGCTACATCGCAATAAAGTAATGGATTATGCAGATTTTGTGCCCTCATTATAATATGTTTTAACTCTCTATGCCTCAATGTTATTCACTTTACAAAGGTAAATATTTGTTGTGTGCCCCCAAATAATGCATTGTAGTGAGCCCCATAAACTTGCAATGCTATCTGCAAGGCTAATCCCTCTCTAGTCGTTATGAGTAAGGTGCTGTAACTCAGTTGGCTATTTTCAAGCAAATTAGGACTTGTTTTTTGTCATTAACCAGCAAATGCAAGAGAGAGCTGCCTCCATGGTATCCTACACCTTAGTTAGCCAACTTTCAAAATAGAGGTACTCCAAACAGCCATTGGGTGTCATGAACTAGATTTGAACACGGTGAGGAAATTTGACTTGGCTGGACCATTGATGCTGTAAACAGAAAATATTTCAGGACTCCAGAATCTCAGGTGAATGTTGCTTTGGCTTCGGTACTGAAAATCGTGCGAAAATGCACGAATCAGCGTACTGCAAAACATATATTGAATATAATATTATGTGTATATTTTGCAGAACACTATTAGGAGAATTTTGCATCCATTTGGTTTACGGTTCAAGTGATAAAGAAACAGAGAGAATAACAGGAAAAAATAATAATAATATAAATATAAACTACTCCTCCCCCCATTGGTCACTTCTTACTTGATCTGTGAAAAAAAAAATCAATTTAGTGACTGTCCCCTAGCAATCAAACATCTTCTTTTACATCGACCATATATATTTTTGGCACCAAGTGTGCAGTTCAGAATCACTGCTGAACCAAACATACTTGCCATTGCATTTTAGTAGGTTTGTGATTTGGGTACATTTTGGTTTGCTGCTCAGGAATTTGACCAATCACCCGACTGGTCCAAATTCTTATGTATTGCATTTCGGACCAAAATTAATCTCCAAGTCTGTCATGAACCATTGAAACTTGTCAACAGAAGATTTCAGAGAGTATAGATATTGTAAAGGTTTTCTAAACATTCAAAATATTTAGTTGTGCCACTGTTTACATCTAAGCATGAAGATGTTGGAGGGCAAGTGATCCTGACACTGACAGGAGTAGGCATAAAACAACTTGCTGTGTCAAAGATTTCTGCCATCATATTTAAAAATGCAGTTTCCAGATTGCAACACATGAGATTAACCAAGGGTTTAGAATATCATCTAAAGTAAATTTGAGTAATTACATGTCGGGTTAAGGTTAGAAGACTAACTCTAATTCTAAACCTCATAGTAACCCAAACTTTACTTAAAGTACCATGCAAAACCCCAATGACTAACCCTTGTGTGGGTTCCCAAGAGTTGTAACAGATCTATTTGAGCAACAAAGCTTTGCACCTGCCTTGGTCCCAATGCATTTTTTTGCCGCAGCTGGACCTGTCAACCCTCTGCCAGTTTTCTCTAGGTCTTAGTAAATTACAGCTCCAGCCAGCACACAGCTATGGAGAATCATTATGTAAAGGTGCAGTCTTCCATGTATAGAAACATAAAATGTGATGGCAGATAAGAACCATTCGGCCCATCTAGTCTGCCCAAATTGTCGGAATACTTTCATTAGTCCCTGGCTTTATCTTACATCTAGGATAACCTTGTACCTATTCCACGCATGCTTGTATGAGGGTGAGTAGATTGCAAATTATTATTTTTTTTTAAAGAAAATAATCTGAGCTGTTCTAAACTCCACCAAAATGATCTTTTTTTTGCTTCTCATGGAAATTTGAAATCTCTGGCAATACAGGATTTTATTGCAATGTATATAATGTCAATAGGTCCCTTCTAAGTTCTAAGATTCTCACTGCATTAATTATTAGGATTAACATAGAAAGAGATGACTGGCATATGACACTAGATTTCCGGGAACTGGCACACACATGCTATTTTTGTAAATTTGCGTTTTTGTCTGTGTGAAGGCATTGACCTTTGGTAAAAAGTGACAACCACTGAAAAGCATTACATGTCACATGATCCATTTAGAACCTAAAATGAGTAGATACAATGAAACAAAGAAATTAAATTTTAACCTTGTGTGTAAAAATGTTTAGGAAAAAATTCATATATAATATTATAAATTTAAGTGATATTGATTTTCAGAAAAATCTATTAAAGCATTTGCATCACACTTACTTATTGGTATCAAATTACAAACTGTGTTTAACAGTGGTCCAAATTTTTGGTGTAAAAACTATTTTAATGTATGGGACTGTAATATTGGTAGCTGTTTTTGGATTTTTGTTTCCCCATGACCGCTCCATAATTATGTTTGATGTGTACTTCTCTCTCTCTAAGAAAAAAAAAAAATACAATTAAATTAAATTAAAAATGTGTTCAGGATCTCATGTGAAGGCATACAAACAGCCAGGGACTACAGATATGTTTATGAATGGCCCCAGGCATTGTCTTGTATTTTAATCAAAGCAGTAGCAAACATTTGGAGGATGTATTTTTAACAGAATCTTTAACATAAGCAATTACAAAAACCCTCAACAGTAAAGGTTTATAATGAGATACATGATACCCGATATTGATAAATATGGTACTGAAATCTATTTCGTATACAAGATATCCACTAAAGAGTGAACTGATAATTTAGAAAAATTGCCAAGCCAGATAAGTATATAAGTTGGAGTTTTTTTGAGATTCTGCTACCTTGTCCTACAATTTGCAGTTTCCAAGTCAATTCTGTCCAGTTTAGCGGAAAACCCTAAATGTTGCACTTTTTAATAAAATGTTTTGTGTTTATTTCATGATTGTCTAAAGCATAATTATGTAGTAATTTTAATGAGTTCCATATAGCAGTTTTTAGATGATTTGTGAGAAAAATTGTGCAGCTGTGACATAACTTATGTCTATCCATAAAAGTAAAAAGTATTATGGCCAAAAGGGTCTGAATGCAGCAATTTGAAGTAATGCAGAAGAATATTGTTTAGCAATTTTTGTGACAACTTTTATTTTATTATTATTATAACCTCACACTGCACCTCCCCAATTCCAACACTTAACATGTCTCTTGGTATGCTCACATTTAGTTACAGACACACACACTCACAGATGCACATATACATACACAAAGACCCAGGTGGAGAGACACAGACAGGCACTGACACACACACACATACAAGCATACAGAGGTACAGATATGCACACAGACAGGTATAGATGGGCACAGACAAGCACACACAGTCACAGAGAGACACCGACAGTTACACAAACAGGTCTCCAGGCTACTCTGCTTTTCCTGTCCATGTTTGTATCCTCAGTGAGGCTCAGCTGGGAATGGAGGAAGTGCGGTGATGGAGACACAAAGGGAAAATGACATCTCTATCATTGCACTGCTACTGTTTTCATCCAACTCCTAGGCTCACCTTTAAGGCTACAGGGCCTCACATTAAAAAACAACGCCAGGTTGTGTTTTGTCGGTGTCCAAGATCTAAATGTACTTTGGAAAACCTATGAGAACATTAGAACATTTTCTGAAATTATTATTAAGGTATTTGATAAGAACACATACACATCATGCACAGTATGATGCTGTTAAACACAGTGAACGCTTCTCATAGAGAAGCATTGGGCTCATTGATTTCTTTAAGAAGCATACAACTGTGACAGTGGCAATTCCCACACATGTCCTATATCTCTGAAGAAGAGCAGTGGTTGCTTAAAGGAAAAATGTCTGGAACTGGATAAAAGATGAGTACAATTTTTAATCTTATTTTAAAAGGGAGGCACGTATGTTAAAACTCCCTAAGGAACACTTTAACAGGAAAAATAAATATATTTTTTAAAGTTTGAGTGTTAATATAAATACGTTAAAATTCTTGTTATTATTTGTATAAACCTGGTTTGAGGATGTTACATAAAGATTAACATACTCATTATAGAATTTTGCAAGTATAACCTATGACAACAGAATAATTATTCAAAACATAAATTTATGACTTTTAATCCAAAATCCAGCAATGTAGCCTTGGTAATGTTTCAATTCTGCTGGATGCTAAAATTTACTCACTGAAGGAGCGGCTTTGCTGAGATTTTCTAACTACTACGTATATAAGGATTGAGAGGGTTTTAAGCATTCTATAGAGCATTAGAGGATTGTGTTATAAGGATACACAATGTATTAATCTGTACTTGATAAGTGTAAAATGTTCTAACACGGAGATTCAGCCATGTCTTGCCTTTCATTTTTCCTGCTCCAAACAAAACAATCTACCTTATTTTTACTAAAATACAGACTCTCTCTCTGAAAGTAAGTAAGCAACCAAAAAAAATACCAGCGGTGAAACGTTGGCTTTTTGTTCTAACAGAACAAAAAAAAAAACTATTTGAAACTCTAACACTATCCAAACTTAACACATTCCAAGTTTATAAATTTTTTTTTTTTCTAAATCCATTGCTGACTTTAAAAAAAAAACATATATACATCTTTGTGACTAGTTTTGGAGATCTTCTTGACTTTACAGAAAAGCAATTCCGGAGTTTTTTGGCCCCATCTTGTGCCTATCTCATGGGCAATTTGGAGCATTCAGAGTGGCTTCAGTTTGGACAATTGGCTTTGTGCATTTTGGAGGTTGGAAAATGTAGTCATTTCCATTTGAATGGTTGGCTCTAAATTGCCTCAAATTACCCAATTTTTTTAAAAAAAATGTTCCAAAAATCCAGAGCTTAGTGAAAATCCCCACAGGTAGTCTTCTGTTTTAGTTTTTTTTTTTATTATTATTACAAATACCGTAAAAAAATAATTTACAGGAAGCCACACTTTTGATTCTGACTTTATTGAAGAAATAATTGTTGGTATTATATTTGATTTAGATTATGTGTTCTAAACCACTGCAAGCTGTTTTTTTTAATCTCTCAAAACTACACCATGTAAAATATCTTTAATATCCTTGATAGTTTTAATCTTTCATTCCAGAATGGATCGCTCAACCTGGCATGATTAAACATAATATTAAAGTCCTCTTTAGCAATGACTGAGCATAATATTTGGTAACCTTTGAAAAACCATAAATGCTTAAAATGAATGCTTATTCCTCTATATCAATAGGTATATAATTACTTTATGTTTAGCTTCAAGACACTCCATGTTCAATTTGTTGAAAACGATTTTCTGTTGAAGTTTGCAAATACTTTTATAGCTTAGAGACCAAAGAGGGTGATATTAGTAAAATAATGCGATCTTCTGTAAATTAGATGGCAATGGTTTAAGATCAAACGAAGAATGCTTTGATTAAGACTTTTAATGTAATTCTTTGTGTTTCAATACCTGATATGATCACAGTTAATTACATGTAATAGTCTACTTTTTGTATCATCCTGCTCTGTTTGTGTCTCAAATATTGAGCCATTCCTATCATTGAATTATCATTGCAAGGTTTATCTATGAAAATGTAAAATCAAAAGCTTCATTCCAAGTAGTGAGAAGCGATCTTTATCCCCCCCAGTAGTCTTACATTTCAAAAGAATTACAGCCAATGCCTCCGCAGTACAACGAGAAATGATAGCATGATGCTTCTCCAATAAGCCTGTATGAAAGGCACAATGGCTAGACTAAATCCTTGTCAAAATTATTAATCTTTTTTTTTCAATAGTTGATGGAGAAGGAGCTATGCTCAGTTGAGATCTAACTATATCAATTGCAGTGAGCACAGTGGGAGAAAATGCTGCAATGATATTCTTTGTTTTTGATGTAGAAAATCTACAACCAATGACCACATGTAGGAGATTCATATCGATCCAAAGAGTAATAGCTCTTCCAAATGGGCAGATGTGATAGCTACAAAGAAAAAAGGACTAAATGATCATAAATCTAGGAGCCATTTATTTATTTTTTTTAATTAGAAAATTTGGAACAGTGGTTGAAATTATTTTCAATTAATGCAATTGTCAATATCATTATTATTATTATTATTATTATTATTATTATTATGTGTATATATAATCTCAAATACTTAAAAAAGGGGAAATATGAAATTATCAGGGAGGTAGTTTGTCTAAAACTTAAACAATTTGTTGTTTTAAACCTCACCATGCAAAATATGTAAATAATTATAGTAGTCCATTTGTGTTAGTTTTTTTTTTATGTGATGTTCTGCTTTCTTTTAAAATGTTCAATAAAGATTTAGAAATTGGCATCACAATCCAATTTAGTCTAGGCACAGAAATGGCACACAATGCAAATGAGGAGGGACATATATTGTTTTTGTTTCAATGTTCAATGGCATAAAATTACAATGCTTATAACAACGATTGATTGGCAGCCAGGTTTCATAATATTTAATGGATATTCAGGATGCAAACAGTTAGTCTTACTTTTCAGACCCCACAATTCATTTTTTTTGTGTGTGTGCTAAATAAAGAGGATAGCTAAATAGAATATTAATATCCTGAAAAGTATATGTATCAAGAAACACATGCACAGTAGAAAGATACCTTCTAAATAATTCACACTATGAAACACTGTCCCCTTTTGAGACATTATAAATACTGTTATGATTTTGTGTTACAAATGTCACAGTGTTGACTTAGATGGAGGGTGTAATAATATTAGTACATAATATATTCACACATAAAGATGAACCATGTATTATGAGAAAATATTGCCACAGAAGGTTCTAGATACATCATAATGAACCACGAGATTGAAGGTATAGTTAAGGTTAGTGTTTAGGTAGTGTAGGGGTTAATGTTTAATGATAGTGTTACAGTTGCACAGTGATTAATGATTAGTAATAGTATGGTGTAGAGCAGGCATAGGCAACCTTCGGCACTGCAGATGTTTTGGAGTACACCTCCCATGATGCTTTGCCAGCAGTATGGGTGTAAGAGCATTGTGGGGTATGTAGTCCACAACATCTGGAGTGCCGAAGGTTGCCTACTCCTGGTGTAAAGCGTTAATGTACAGTGATATTGTAAGTGTAGTAGTTAATGTTTAATGTAGTGTGTTAAGGCAGTGTAGACAATGGAGGATGTTACTGTAAGGGTAGCATTGGGATGTTGCCTCAGATCAGTAGGAGCTTCAGACCTTTTATCTGCCACCATTAACATTGCAGTAGGGGTACTGCCTGAAATTAAAGGACAACTGTCATCAAATTTTCACTTCTTGTTTTTTAAAAGTTTATTACATTTAATGAAACATAATGATATATATATTTAAATGGTATATTTTGATTTTGTTTTAGAAAATGTCATTTTTTTTTATTTAACTCAGCACCTTTTTGGTTCAGACTATAGGGTTACCTAACCAACTGCTGCTCAACCTAACTCGCCTGTTGATGTGATTGTTCTATGTGAAACTGCAGCAATAAAAATGTATAGTTGGGAAAAAAAGCGACATTTTCTAAAACAAATTCAAAATAAATGATCTAAAACACAGCTTTAAGTTTCACTTAATGCAATAAACTTTAAAAAAATAACAACATTGCAAATTTGATAACAGTTGTTTTTTAGGACCTCCAGACTATGTTGAAGTGGATTTTTACCTGTTCATTATAGGTTAATAATTGCACTGATATCACCACCATCCACACAGTCTAAAATATGATCTGCCTGTTGAAATAGCAATAACATCATTTAATTAATAATTATTTTAAGGTAAAAAAAAAAAACAAGTTAAAAAAACAAACCTACAAAAACAACTTATAAAAAGAAAAATAATGAGGATTTATTTAGAGCATATAATTATACAATACATAAGCTTGCCACAATGTCGGTGTACCCCTCCTTTGACATATAATATTCACTCTGAATTACCTGGCAGAATCTAATTTTCCCTGAACATAGATTTAAGGGATTACCTGCTCTAATGAGCTTTTCAATGTTGAGGAAGTTTTCCCCCGAACAAAGACTTGAGGGATTCCTTGTGCCAGTAGGCTGGTCTATGTTCAGGGGAATTCCACCGATCATAGACCTGCTCTTTAAAGCATGCTCTCTCTAGTGCATCCTCACTTACAGACTAATTTGTTTTACAAGCGAGTCGTAAGAATGTAACCCTGTCGATATATACCCTGTATATCTCTGCTTCAAGATTATGTGTTATTTTCAGATCCAGCCTGCCATTTTCATCTTGTTATTCTGGCCTTTCATTCTAGATCATTTTTGTAAATCCTTATTGGAACATGCATTGACAGCTGTTGAAGTTTTACAATAGTGGGGTGCTGGTCTCCATCCCTGCAATTTGACTTCACCTTCATTTTGTATAAATCTTAACTTCAGCCTTGTTGAGCGCTAAAAGGACCACTCCACTCCCATAAAGTACTTCAGCTTTCGAAGTAAATCAATCAATCAATACATCTTACACGGTTACTTAAAATCAACTTTATCAGCAAATAAATATGGATATTTTACAATTACAATAAACGAGTGCACAGTTGTGGGTATGTAGTTACAGTGAATGCTTTAAAATACCCCAACACCACTCCAATAAGATCATAAATTATACATACAATAGGTGGAGCATCCCTGATATATCTCAAAATATTTCAGATCTGTGATCCACACAGCCAATGACAGCTTAAGAGCAGGAAGTCATTTGTGCCCCTTCTTATACATGAAATGGATTAATTCATTTGGGGAAGAGATATGGCCAAGTGACAAAATATCTCCAAGAAATTCTTCAATTGCATTACTCTTTTGGTGAAAGGGACAGTCATAAGGGAACAGATAATTATCAACTCAAACAGCTGAATGAAGTGTTCCTTGCTGTAAACAGGACGATAGCTGGATAGCTGGCTTAGGGCGGTTTATGCCCATTTTGTGGACTTATATTGAGGCTGTGGACGTATTGAGGGCAGATCTGAAGAAGCCAATGACATTGGCAAAACGCGTCATCAAGCTTTTACACAGACTGACCAGAGGGAGAGTGTCTGTTAGAGGGACTGAGGAGAGGTCTTACCTACGTGCCTGCTATTTTATAGTGTTTTGTAATAAAGATTATTCTTCTACACTACAGTCTCAAGTCTACATATGCAATACAATGGAGCTTCTACAGTTCCCTGCTCTAGGTTTGTGAGTTATTTTCCTGATTTTTATTGGATTATTCTTTTAAAACAATATTACTCTATATTTCCTTTTTTGTGTGTTTCTCTCTATTATATATTGAAAACTGCAATGAAAACTGCATAATATATTTGCCCATATGAGTAATAGTGCTGCTTATTTATTGGTGTGTTCCCCTTGGCTTTGTGATTTCTGCCAGGGGTTTAAACACAGCAAACGCCCCCAATTACAAAACTGGCACACCAATCTGACCTGATACCTCAAAAAATGTTCCAGAACTGCTGAACACTGCTGGAGAATGTCTCACTCTGCATCTGACTTCCTCCACTAAAATTTATGCTGAGCTCCTACAGTCTGGCTCTTTACTCTTCAAAAGAAAAAAAACTTAAATTCACTCATAACCACACTCTCCCACAAGCTCAAACGACTGTTTCATGCTTTTAAGTTTCTTCTTCGTCCTGTTGTGCCTCCTCCTCCTACCAACTTGACCGCCACAAACTTTGCAACTCACTTCACTGAGAAGATTCCTACAATCAGGAAAGAGATCTCTCATCTCTCTCCATCTCCTTCCAACTTTTCCCCTAACCACACTACCTCAGCTTTCCTATGCACGTTTGCATTGATCCTATTCCCTCATATCTCATCTGCACTAGACTCTCCTTCTCTTGCTCTGACTCTCACTAAAATTTTTAATCTCTCCCTCTCCTGTGGCACATTTCCTCTAGCCTTCAAACATGCAACTATTACCCTGATTCAAAAAAAGGCCAACCTGGAGCCTATTTCCCCATCCAACTACTGCCCTATCTCACTACTGCCATTTGCCTCCAAGATTTTTGAGAGAGTTGTATATGCGAGATTGACAGACTTCCTCGAATCCAACTCTATGCTTGACTTGCTTCAATCTGGATTCCGTGCTCATCACTTTATTAAAACAGCTGTGACTAAAGTATCCAATGATCCTATCAATGCAAAATCCCATGGCCAGTACTCTATCCTAATTCTCCTCAACCTTTTGTCTGCATTTGACACTATTGATCATCAACAGCTTTTTCTCATCCTCCGTAACCTCGGTTGATGAGATGCCGCTCTCTCCTGGTGCTTTTCCTACCTCTCCCAACGTTCTTTCAGTGTTTCTTTCTCTGGCTCTGCCTATTCTCCCCAATCCCTCTCTGTTGGTTCCCCAAGGGTCTGTCCTTGGTCCCCTTTTGTTCTCAATCTACACTGCCTCCCTTGGTAAACTCATCAGCTCCTTTGGGTTCCAGTATGACTTCTATGCGGATGACATGCAAATCTGTCCTCACCTGATTTCTCACCACCCCTCTTGACTCATATCTCTGATTGAATCTCCACTATTTCCACAGAAAACAGAACTTCTGGTCTTCCCTCCCGCAAGTGTTCCCACTCCCTTGTCTGTTTCCCTGTAAGTCAATGGAGTTATTATTCGCTCTACCTCGCAAGCTCACTGGCTAGGTGTTATCTTTGACTCCGACCTCTCCTTCACGCCTGATGTCCAATCGCCAAATACTGCCGCTTCCATCACAAAAACATAGAGCGCATCCAACCCTATTTAACACTTAATACGGCTAAGTTGCTTGTCCTTGCCACTGTCCTCTCTTGCCTTGACTACTGTAATCCGCTTCTCAGTGATATTAAGTGTTTCCAACTTGCCCTGTTACAGTCTGTAATGAATGTGGTGGCAATGGCATCACTAGGGTTGGTGTCACCTGGTGCGGTAACTCATGGTGTCACCCTCAACCCCCTTAATAATGTATTTTTTGGGTTAATTTTTTTTAAACTGATGTAACTCGTAAATCATAATTCCCATCAGGGCCGGTGCAAGGATTTTTGCCACCCTAGGCAAAAAAATTTGCTGCCTCCTTATATGCTCTGCCCACCATGTGCCATCACAATGCCACACCCATATTATCTGCCATATGAGCCAACAGCAGTGCTGCACACAGGGTCTTTCTGATGAACTATTTTGCAGGTACAGGGAAGTTCGATGGAAGCCAATATGGCTCCCTCGTACGCCAATCTGTATGTGGCCAAATTTGAAGAGAATTTCATTTACTCACATCCTTTGTTCAAGAATGTTATCATTTGGCTTCATTATATTGACGATGTGTTCCTTCTTTGGAACGGTTCGGAGGGTAACGTATTACAGTTCAAATCGGATTTGGATTAATATGTCTCTAGCATCAAATTCACCTTGGAATATGACACAATTAGTGTAATCTTTTGGATGTTCTGGTGACATCCGAGGATGGATTATGCTTTAATTAGGAAATCAACTGACAAGGTTGCATTTTTACAGGTGAATTCCTTCCATCTGACCGGCAGTCTTCCTTTTAGCCAACTATTACGTGTTTGGCAGATTGTGTCCTAGGAGGAGAATTTTTACACCCAAGCACGCAAGATGATAAATGACTTCCGATCCTGTGGCTACAGTGAAACTTCATTGCAGGAGGCATTAAACAAGATCAAAGGTGTAGAGAGGACTTCTCTACTGAAATCTCGGGTTAAGAAAAAAAGCTTCTAATTGAACTCGGTGCATCACCACATAATCAACCAAATCTGATTTTGTTAAACATGTCATCCATAAGAACTGGCACATTTTGCAGAGTGATTCATCCATTCGGGACCTTTTTAGTGACAGACCGCTCATGGCATATAAGAGATCCAGAAATATTAAGACCTTGGTATCACCCTCCAGACCCGCTACTTTGGATAAGCTTCCTACTACTTGGCTGACACCAATTAAGGGCATGCATCATTGTGGCAATTGTGCCAATTGCAATAATACCATAACGGGCCCTGGGTTCATCCATCCAAGAACAGGCAAATTGTTTTCTATTAAGGCGTTTGTTAATTGTCAGTCTGATCGGGTGATCTACCTAATCAAATGCCCTTGTAGACTGTGTTATGTGGGTCAAACTTCAAGATCCTTAACCATACGTATTCATGAGCACAAAAGCAGCATATGGAAAAAAACCAACATATCCCTTTGGCCAAACATTTCGTGGATTCATTCCACTCTGTGATCCTGGAATTCAGCTCTGGATAGCTGCTGGTGTAACATTGGATTATTACAATTGAATGCATGGATTTGTGACAGTCAGGACCTTGAACATCTCTGGGATTTCTTTGGCATGGTTTCTTTGATTGATTTTGTTCCCACTTGTGATATATGTATATTAGACATTAGTGTCAGATTTAAGCCTTTTTGGCACTCTATACATGTTAGTTGTTCATATATCATGGTGATCATTGACTCGATTCCAATGTTCTCATGATTTAATATATTCCTGATTACGACATGATATAGATGTTCTGATCACTTCCTTTTTGTCTAACATTTTGCTTGGAGGCGACTCATAATAGAATGTGTCATATATGATAATATACTGATTAGGTTTACATCTTGGGTTTTTTATATCTTTATTTGGCTCTATTTATTTCCTGTTTTTTCTTTTCTTTTGTGCTTTTCAAATATATTATGTATTGATGTCTGCATTTAATTTTGCTGTCCATTATACAGTATGAGCTCTGCTTATATTTTTATTTTATGAAACATGACAGCAGCCGACCGCCAATGTATGATGCTCTTCATACTTCGTTCATATTTTTTTTGAGGGTGGAAGGCACAATGCGTTCCAAGCGCCAGTCGTGCGTTCCACATACTGCTCTCATTTTCACTGAATGAGGTATGCCTTTTGAGCATTACTAGTGCATGCACAATATATTGGACGTGCCATCTTGGCTCCATTCTGGTGTGGAACACATATTGTGTTCCACTTGCTGGTTTCACCTGTCAATCATAAGTTATGCGTCTGGGGCTGACTGCTTGGTCGGCAGTGGATCCAATCCAAGCTTGGCATTGGTACTGACTCAATATATCTGGTTTAGGAGATTATTGGGACACACAGTCGTTCTACTGTACTAACGAGTATGTATGAATAGAAGGAGCTGTTGTGAGGTAACTTTTTCTGAGGTTCAGTTTATCATTTGAAGGCTCTGGTTATCTGCTTACTTATCTAAATATTTATGCTCTGGGATCTTCTTTATTCCAGAGACATATAGACATATATATATATAATCTGTAAATGCATACGTACTTTATTCCATATATATATATATATATATATATATATATATATATATATTATCAGTCGATACATACATACTTCCTGTATATTGGTTTCCTTGGTAACCATAGCCATGTGATTATGGTTGGGAGGATCCCTATCATTGTGGGTGGCCACCCATCACATTCAGGTGCTTGTGATTTATTTTGGGGTATATAAGGGTGTTTACCTTCTTTTTTTAATATGAATTTTTTTAATTATGAATTAAAGTGCCCAGTGGGTGATTAAGCGCTTGGGAAATCTAATTGAAAACATAACATAGGGATAAGGATTATGTTGAGGAAGGGGTCACAGGTGGGCCACACCTATTCCGTCACTGACCCATCCAGGAGGCATAAACGGTTTGTGGGCAATATGAACATTCACAGGTAGGTGTAATGGGGAAGTCTCCCCCGGGGATTTGTGCCGATAACCAATGGTGGTAATCGGTCGGAGGGGGCCTTACACCTGTAGGGGCCCTATCCTTCACCAGACCTGCTTGAAAATTGTGGGGACACAATAGTCCTGATAGTGATCATGGCCAAGGGGGTAGGAAAGTGTTCTCGGGTGATGCCCAGAAAATAGGTCTTACAAAGGTCAGCCCGTGGAGGTGGGAGCATTATGTAAGGTGAGATAGGGAGGGGGAGGGGATATAGCCTACCAGAAGTTAGTCAGTGCCATGGGGTGTACTTAGGGAGTCAAGGCAGGGTATTGGTTGCCAGAGGCGGGCATACAGTCCGTAAAAGTCAGTTTGGGCCCACAAACCTTTGTACCAGTCCTGTAGTTTTCTCCGAAGCCATTAGGAAGTAGGGAGGCAGTTGTTCTGGTAGCTTTCACGGCTCCAAGGTAAGGTTGGCAAGTTAGGTGCAATGGTTCCTCGCTGCAGCTCTGTCAGGCATGGGAGGAAGCTTTTTCTTCTTCAGTGGGTGAGGGGGGCATGGTCTGTCTCGGGGCCGTGTTTCGTCACAGTTCCTGGGGTTGGGTGTGTGTCGTGCAATGGGATGCCTAAGGCGTCCGCAAAAGGTCCCATTTCCGTAAAGGTGGAGAGGATATGAGTCTGAACATCTTTCTTTATGATTAACTTAAAGGAGTGACCCCACATATATTTAAGTCCATGTTGGTGAAGGGCTAGTGTGAGAGGCTTGAGGTCTCTCCTTTTTTTGAGCGGAGCATGATCCTGGAAGAAGGTCAAACGGGAATCTTGGTAACGTGGTGGATTTTCCCTGGCCAGGGATAGCAACTTTTCCTTCACTGGGAAATAGTGGAGGCGAGTAATTACATCCCTAATAAAGTTTTTTTTTTTTAATCTTTATGGTTGTGCTTCTCATTCAGTAGTATTTGTCGATTTTCCAGGCCCTTGAGGAATAGGGTCTTTTTTAGTGAGCACCCTGTTTTGGTTATTTTGTTTCAGTGTATATACTCTTATGTCATTTGACTAGTGTGTCTACCTTTTCTGAATTAAAATTGCCTGTGCGTCCAACTCGTCTGGTTACGTCTCTGGTCGTAGACCCATTGTACAGCGCTGTGGAACTTGTTGGCTCTTTATAAATATTAATAATAATAATAACCAGATAAACATGGATCAATGTTCTTTAGCATAATGCATAGTCACCTGTTCTTGGTTATAATGGTGCTTCAATGGTATATTAACGTACAGCTCCACAGTCCTAGATCAGCTTTGTGCAAATGGATTATATGTTGCTTGACCATAAAATGTAGTGGCACTAATACATCTTATTACATGCATATTTCAGCCGTGACTACCTATTCAAAGATGGTCTCCTCCTCCCATTTTGTGTTATAGGTTCACCATTATTCTCAAATATTACATCTCTCCTCCTACATTTTTTCCAAAACCACCATGCCAATATATCTCTCTTTACAGGAAGTGTTTATGGAAGGCTGTGCAAGTCACATGCAGGGAGGTGTGACTAGGGTTCATAAACAAAGGGATTTAACCACTTAACCCCTTAAGGACCAAACTTCTGGAATAAAAGGGAATCATGACATGTCACACATGTCATGTGTCCTTAAGGGGTTAAGGACGGAGCCAAATGTACACGTTGTGAACGAAACAAAATGTAAACAAAACCTGGCATTTGCGCTATATGTCTGTCCAACCGTAATTCACATCTTTCATATTAAATGCACCCCCCTTATTATATATCATTTTATTCAGGGGAAACGGGGCTTTCATTTAATATCAAATATTTAGCTATGAAACATAATGTAATATGAAAAAAATGGGAGAAAATAAGTTTTTGTTTATTTTTTTAGTTCTACATGACATTTTAACTGTCAATGTCATAATACTGTTTGCTTTTACTGCAATAAAATACACATATTTGTATTCAGCAAAGTCTCACGTGTAAAACAGTACCCCCTATGTACAGGTTTTATGGTGTTTTGGGAAGTTACAGGGTCAAATATTGCGTGTTACATTTGTAATTGAAATTCGCCAGATTGGTTACGTTGCCTTTGAGACTGTATAGTAGCCCAGGAAATAAATGTATACCCATAATGGCATACCATTTGCAATAGTAGACAACCCAAGGTATTGCAAATGGGGTATGTCCAGTCTTTTTTAGTAGCCATTTGATCACAAACACTGGCCAAAGTTAGCGTTAGTATTTGTTTGTGTGTGAAAAATGCAAAAAACGCCAATTTTGGCCAGTGTTTGTGACTAAGTGGCTACTAAAAAGACTGGACATACCCCATTTGCAATACCTTGGGTTGTCTACTATTGCAAATAGTATGCCATCATAGGGGTAATTTTCATTCTTGGGCTACCATAGGGTCATAAAGGCAACGTAAGCAATCTGGCAAATTTTAATGTGAAAAAAATGAAACACAAGCCTTATATTTGACGCTGTAATTTTTGAAAACACCATAAAACCAGTACATGAAGGGTACTGTTGTACTCAGGAGACTTTGCTGAACACAAATATTTGTGTTTCAAAACAGTAAAAAGTATTGCAGCAATAATATCGTCCGTGTAAGTGCTGTTTGTGCGTGAAAAATGCAAAAAATTTCACTTTTACTGGTGATATCATTGTTGTAATAAATTTTACTGTTTTGAAACACTAATATTTGTGTTCAGCGAAGTCTTCCGAGTAAAACAGTACCCCCCATGTACAGGTTTTATGGTGTCTTGGAAAGTTATAGGGTTAAATATAGTGCTAGCAAATTAAATTCCCTATACTTTCGGCATGGGTTGTCAGGCAGGTCCCGCTAATTGTAATTAATTAGGATACCTAATTATGTAAAAATATTACATAAATATATGTGTAGAATTAATATATGTATATATATATACATATGTGTATATATACGTATATATATATATATATATATATATATATAATTTATTTTAAATATTTTTATTTATATATAGGTATATATATAGTGATATATATATACGTATATATTTATGTATATATAGCCAAAGAAAATCAGCACTCCCAGGATTTGTATCAAAAAATAAAAATAAATCTTTATTCCAACGGTCAACGTTTCAGTTCCGGTAGGGAACTTTCATCAGGACTGATGAAAGTTCCCTACCGGAACTGAAACGTTGACCGTTGGAATAAAGATTTATTTTTATTTTTTGATACAAATCCTGGGAGTGCTGATTTTCTTTGGCTATATCTATTTAGTGCAATCTAGCACCGGGTCTACAACCAAGTAAGTTGGAGTGCAAGGTCTCTTTTTCTTTATTTATGTATATAGATATGTATATTATTTAGTTCTATGTGTATTTTGATATAAATATATATATTAATATCACAATACAGTTAGAACGAAATAAAACACATCTATATATTTTTTAAGATTTTATTTTTAATTATTTTTTTATTTTATTTTTTTACGTATTTACATTTTTTTTATATTATATATAAATATATATATATAACAATAATTATATATATATTTAATCAGTATCAGTCTACGTGTAATTTGATATTAATATATATATATATATATAATTATATATATATATTAATATTAAAATACACCTAGACAGTGTATGTGTGTGTATGTATATGTGTATATATATATACTTAGATCATATATATATATATATAATATATATATATGATCTAAGTATATATATATTTTTACACTTATTTTAACTTATTTTAATTTGATTTCCAGCCAGCAGGGGGACTAACTGTCATTACAGTTAGTCCCCCTGCTGGCATTGCAGCAGCCAGCTATCCCGTCCATGTGATTGTGAGGTCCTCGCAATGACCTCACTCTCACATGGCCCGGGGGGGCTGAAGAGGACGGAGGTGCCGCGGGGGGCTCCCTGGGAGTCCCCCAAACCGCGATCGCTGGCGTGGGATCGCCGACGGCCAGGTAAGTAACAAAAAAACGGAGGGCGTACAATTACGCCCTGCGGCGTTTAGAGCCACTTTAAAAAGGACGTAATTGTACACCCTCCGGTCTTAAGGGGTTAACTTCTAAATGGCAGAGGATTGAGCAGTGAGCCTGCAGGGGCATGTTATATTCACCAAAACTAATTCATTAAGCTAAAGTTGTTCAGGTGACTAAAGTGTCCCTTTAATATATTTTCTTATCTTTATCTTAATTATTAGTCAGGGTTATACAGTGTAAGAATTTGTATTCAAAATTGAAAGCCATGTCAGCTTTGTTCCCAGCTCAGTTTCCAGTTAAAATTTACTTTCAACTTCCAACAATTCTCATTTTAGTAAATAACCCTGATTTATGTTTTTAAATCACTTTAACAAAAAGAAAAGTAATTTGCAAATTTAAATTTAAAGGTGTTTCCATTTTAATTTAGAATTACCATGCCCTAAAAAATACAACACTTTGAGAATTGTGTTAGACGTTTGGATGTAATGGGTTAACACAAAGGTGATAAGTCAGTAAAACAATAACCTGTTTCCTTACAGTAAGACCCTTTGAGATATCAACACTCTTAGTTTACAACCATAATTGCCTCAGGATGAGGCATTTCTACACGTAATTTTACTAACATTAATAACCTACTTCACCTGATTGCTGTGCTTCACCAGACGATCAAATTGTAAATTGAAGACTTTTATGCAGTGCTAACAAATGTTAGCCTGCCTAAAGCTAGTATTTCATTTGTCCTAATTAATCTTTACTCTCATTTTTTCTCACCATAAGCAATTGTCTTAATAATAGAACATGTTTATAAAATCAACGCTCAGTTAATTCATTACTTGATGGAAAAAAGGTAATTAAACATTTTTGTACCCCTCTGACAAAAGTTTATATTAATCTTTAATAACTGCAAAAAGGTGAGTATATTGAATTATTTTCAATCATGTGTATTTGATTTGGGCATACATATTTTAGAGGAGTATTAAAAATGCTAGCTGTGATATATATGTGATTGGGATAAGTGTACAATAGTAGATTTTAGTTCTCCCACTGAGCACGTGCACATAGCAAAGGTATAAAAATACAAATGTCTTCATATCTATAGTTTAGGTTTGCAGCTGTTTTCAAACATGTAAAAAAAAAAAAAAGTTTAAAAAAAAGTAAGATATGTATCAGTGAGGTTTGCTGTAAATCTATCAGGGATACTAGTACATATTAACAACAAAAAATAAAATAAAAAATCTAGACTTACATATTAAAGGGGTACTCCGTATATCAAAACAACTTAAATATTTTACCCTCATTAATATGTTGTATTTGTTTGCGTGGTCAAATCTTAATAGATTTTGCATAAAACAAATAAATGTTTTGCACAATACTTAACCATAAGCCTGCCTCCTTAGCCCCACACCCTCACAGAAAAAACACTTTCTCATTTAATGCATTCACACAGCTCAGCCACCGACAGTACTGAATGATCTGAACTACAAAGCAACCTGCATTAAAAGGAGTGGCACCCAGCGAGAAATATAGTAAGGATATCACTACTTGTTTGTGGTTTCTCTGACTGTCTGCAGCCAGTTTGTGAATTAAAAGCAGCTCAGTCAGTGCTGTTGGGGCTGAGACTGTGTCATATGTTTGATAAGGAAGTCTTTCTGGATGAAAAGGGAGTGGCTAAGGAGGTAAGCTTATGGGGCAGCATTCTACAAATGTCTTTTATTTCTGTGCAAAAACTACATAGATGTAAGTATGCAAAATATATATATATATATATATATATATATATATATACAGCATATTAATGAGGTCTAAATCTATCAAATAAATCAAAATTTTATTGGTGACCAAAGTGTCCCTTTAAGGCACTTCCTAGTCTAGAGCTGATAATTTAATGTATTATATACAGTCCAGGATTTAGGGATTTTTTTTCTTAAAACCCTTAGACAGAACTAGGTAATCCCTAAATCCTGGACTGCTGGGCGTGCTTTGAGGACTAGTTTGGGA
Source organism: Pelobates fuscus (assembly GCF_036172605.1). Classification (NCBI taxonomy): domain Eukaryota; kingdom Metazoa; phylum Chordata; class Amphibia; order Anura; family Pelobatidae; genus Pelobates; species Pelobates fuscus. The sequence goes on from NC_086318.1 coordinate 97,022,558, forward strand.
ACCACTAATATAGACAATGCAAGAAAGAATAATGGTTCATTTTATCATTTAATCAGTCCATAAATAAAAGCTGCATCTGAATGCCATGATCTCATCCGCTTTTTATTTCTCAGGACCAGGTAGTGGATAAGAATCTCTCTGTCAATCCCAGGTCTCTGATGTAATTCTATTAATTATCACTGAAAATAAACATACAAGTTACACAAACCCAATTAACCAACAACCTGGGATTTGTATTAATTCAGTTCAATTAACCACACGTGAGTCAATGGTAGGTAACCATTTTTATGTGCAGTTTCTATATCCATTGATTTGTTTAACCCCTTAAGGACCAAACTTCTGGAATAAAAGGGAATCATTACATGTCACACATGACATGTGTCCTTAAGGGGTTAAAGTAAATGTCAGGTTCAGGTGAATTGCACATGTAAACCAGCATTGGTATTTAAAGTGAGGATTGCAAGAAGAGAGTTTTGCGATTGAGAAAGCTAGTCAGTTTGCTTTACTCTACTTATATTTATTTAAAGTTGCATTTCTATGTGATCTTAGAGTGTAGCCAATGCTCCCTATCAGCTTTCTAAATGTTTTGTGTTGATCTACTATCCAATATACAAAATCCTCACCATCCCCACACCTGACTACGGTTTCACCTGCAGTCTTCATCTGCTTCATATACTTGTCGAAATGATTTTTTCATATTTGCACACTATACAACATCCCACATTATCCTCCAAGTTTTTGTAGCAGATTTGTTTGCTCATAGTAATGAAATAGGTGTATTTGAAGATATTAAACTTTCAAAAGAACACTTCAAGCACAATACAGTGTGCTGTAATGGTACCAGAAATGTCCTCATCCGTAGTGTAAGCAGGGGCGTATTAGCCGCGAGGCAAACAAGGCATTTGCCTTGGGCGGCATTTTCCAGGGGGCGGCAAAAAAAGCCGCCCCCAAATGCCCAAGGCAAATGTCTTGTTAGCCTTGCGGCTAACAGACGTGCTGGGCGGTCAGGCGGCGCTGGTGGGCGGCTGGCGAGGGAGCACTTCCTCTGAGCTGCCTGCTCAGCTCCCTCGCGTGCCGCAGAGTGAGTCTGGGAGCTGGAATATGACATCATATTCCGGTTCCCAAGGACTCTGGGAGGGTTCTATATCCCCTAACTGGATCATCTCCAGAATATCGCTGTGAGCATATTGGCTCTTACAGCCGCAGGGATTCGATAGGGCTGTTGCCGTAGCAGGGTGTCTCCCTGGGTCTCCACTCGGTGGACCACAGCTGAGGTGTATCCCTGAAGCAGCTGAGAAGCCTCCCTCTTCTCCTAGGGGGGTTAATGTCTTGCCTAGCTTCACTTGACTATGGTGTTGGGGCTGGGGGCTAGTAAGTCCGGTAAAGGGAGCCCCTCGCTATGCTCACAGGCAGGGGCACATACGGCCGCTATGTCCCCTGTCTGCTCAAAATAAGGTTTCAGCATGTTCACATGAAAGGCCCTCCAGATACTTTCATCTGAACACTTCCTGATTATATACGTGGTGTCACTAATCTTCTCCACCACCTTGAAGGGTCCCTGCCATGTGGCCTGAAGCTTGTCCTTCTTAGAGGTCTTCAGGGACAGTACTTGCTGTCCTATCTCCAGGACCCTATCTCGGGCAACACTATCGTACCATCTCTTCTGGCGGTTCTGGGCCGCTTGCAGGTGCTCCAGAACAGATTCCGCGAAGGTCTGCAAGCGGACCCTAAACTCCAGAACATACTGTACAATTGGGACTCCCTCCTCTCCTGTATTGCCCTCCCAGTGCTCTCGTATGAGGTCTAGGAGTCCCCCGACTTTTCTCCCATAAAGGAGTTCGAAGGGGGAGAACCTGGTAGAGGCCTGAGGCACTTCGCGGTAGGCAAACAGGAGGTGAGGGAGGAACCTTTCCCAGTGCAAACAGGACGCTGTGAACGTCTACCGAACAGCTAGGAGCGCTCTCTTAGCTGTTTGGGAAAAGGAAGCAGGCATTCGTCAGTTTGACCGGTGTTTCAGGAAGTCGAGCGTCCGATTTTAGTTCCAGACACTCGACGACCAAGTCACGCTGCTGTCAGGATTACAGAATGATCCAGCACGTAGAATTGTGTAACACAGAGGACTTATAGGTAACGTATGGCGGACTAACGTACCAAAGAATAGTCAGGAATAGCCGAGGTCAAGGGAAACAGAAAGAGACACAACGATAAGGAAAAGCCAGGACTCAGGGATGCCAGAAAACAGGGAAGTCAAAAACAATGCGAAAGTCAAATAACCAGAATTACCAGAATCAATAACTCTCGGACAGCCACAAGGGAAACCATGACAGGGCACTGAGCAGGATGAGAACTGGGCCTACATACCCCTCCTCTAGATCTGTTAGGCTGTAACTGGCCTTTGACACCAAAGGCAGTTACCAGGTTCCTATTTGCATGATTGCTGCTCAGCATTAACCCTTCTGTGGATTTGGTTGCTGCTCGGCACAACTTTTCCTGTGTGGACAGCAAATGCCATTAACCACATTTTTATAAGCGGATGAATACGTGACAGCAGCCTCCTTTCGTGCAAACAAGAGAGCGCTTAATTGAACGTTTCCTTTATCAATAATGAGCCAGAGGGGTGGTCGGTCATTCGGTAGTTTGAAAACTACCGAACAAATAAACGAAATGATGAAAATATCCGAAATGTCATGCGAATAAATATAGAGAAAATCTGGTTTTCTTACAACAGCCTTAAGTTCAATGTTTTATTAATCTGAATTGTATGTGATGGATCAGAACACAATAGTCTAAGTTGGTGAAGTGAAATGAGAAAAATATATACATAAAACTATTTTTAGAAATAGAAAACAGAAAATTGTCATTTGCATATGTATTCACCCCCTTTGTTATGAAGCCCATTAAAAGCTCTGGTGTAACCAATTACCTTCAGAAGTCACAAATTAGTGAAATGATGTCCACCTGTGTGCAATCTCAGTGTCACATGATCTGTCATTACATATACACACCTTTATTGAAAGGCCCCAGAGGCTGCAACACCTAAGCAAGAGGCACCACTAGCCAAACACTGCCATGAAGACCAAGGAACTCTCCAAACAAGTAAGGGACAATGTTGTTGAGAAGTACAAGTCAGGGTTAGGTTATAAAAAAATATCCAAATCTTTGATGATCCCCAGGAGCGCCATTAAATTTATCATAACCAAATGGAAAGAACATGGTACAACAGAAAACCTGCCAAGAGATTGCCTCCCACCAAAACTCACGGACCGGGCAAGGAGGGCATTAATCAAAAAGACAGCACAGGGACCTAAAATAACCCTGGAGGAGCTGCAGAGTTCCACAGCAGAGACTGGAGTATTTGTACATAGGATGACAATAGGCCGTACGCTCCAATGGCACATTTTGAGTTTGCAAAAAGGCATGTGGGAGACTCCCAAAATGTATGGAGGAAGGTGCTCTGGTCTGATGAGACTAAAATTGAACTTTTCGGCCATCAAAGAAAACGCTATGTCTGGCGCAAACCCAACACATCCCATCACCCAAAGAACACCATCCCCACAGTGAAACATGGTAGAGGCAGCATCATGCTGTGGGGATGTTTTTCAGCAGCCGGGACTGGGAAACTGGTCAGAGTTGAGGGAAAGATGGATGGTGCTAAATATATATTCTTAAGCAAAACCTGTACTGCTCTATGCGTGATTTGAGGATTGGACGGAGGTTCACCTTCCAGCAGGACAATGATCCCAAACACACTGCTAAAGCAACACTTGAGTGTTTTAAGGGGAAACATGTAAATGTGTTGGAATGGCCTAGTCAAAGCCCAGAACTCAATCCGATAGAAAATCTGTGGTCAGACTTAAAGATTGCTGTTCACAAGCGCAAACCAATCAACTTGAAGGAGCTGGAGCAGTTTTGCAAGGAGGAATGGGTAAAATCCCAGAAGTAAGATGTGGCAAGCTCATAGAGACTTATCCAAAGCGACTTGGAGCTGTGATTGCCGCAAAAGGTGACTCTACAAAGTATTGACTCTAGGGGGGTGAATAGTTATGCCCATTGATTTTTTCTGTTATTTTGTCCTATTTGTTGTTTGCTTCACAATAAAAAAAAATCTTCAAAGATGTGGGCATGTTCTGTAAATTAAATGATGCAAATCCTCAATCAATCCATGTTAATTCCAGGTTGTGAGGCAACAAAACACGAAAAATGCCAAGGGGGGTGAATACTTTTGCACGGCACTGTAAATGTACAGAAGACACCCTGTAATTATATATGTTTAATTTTATCCGTAGAACATTATTAAGGATAGCTTAACATTAGTACATCAACAAAGGGAATACAGCTGTATAATAAAATAAAAAAAAATGTGCCTGCGTAACAATTTGACTGAATTAGTAGTATGTAGAAATTGTAGTTTATTCAATAATCAGTACCAGGGAGATATAATAATTGGGTCTTGTCATACAGAATAAAGAATGTACAGAATGATGTAAACCTGTGGCATGAAGCAGTGAACTCAGAACCAGCTCTGAATGGTAAGGCCTTGAATGTCTGGTGACTCTAGGCATGAAAGTTCCAAAACATAGGAGAATGGGTAAATACCTGGATTATCTGGTGAAATATAGCTCTGGATGTTTGGATTACATTATTTCAAGAAAATGGCTGAGTAAAATAAATGTGGAGATTTCAAGAGTGGTCTAAAAGTATCCACTATTCTTCGGTTGTTCGCTAAGCTCAAGCAACCTTTAAAAGAAACAGAGTCAATGATTGTTTAATAGGATTGTTAATTGTATTTCTACTAATCACAGTGAGTGTCCATAACTATTTATTTACCACAATGCAATACATTAACTCAACTAACTCGCAATATCTGGCGCCCAACTGGCCCTAGTATATTCCACACGTGCTTCGCTGGCCTGCTCAACTCAATCACGAGAGCTTATGTGTTCCATATATCACTGGTGCATATACTTTATTTATGAGTTGATAACAGGTGTACCTAATACTCTCATACAGTGAGTGAAATGAATATTTGATCCCCTATCAGTCAGCAATATTTCTGGCTCCCAGGTGTCTTTTATACTGCTCCTAATCTCAGCTTCTTACCTGTATAAAAGACACCTATCCACAGAAGCAATCAATCAATCAATCAATCAATCAATCAAGCAATCAATCATATTCCAAACTCTCCACCATGGCCAAGACCAAAGAGCTGTCCAAGGATGTCAGGGACAAGATTTTAGACCTACACAAGGCTGGAATGGACTACAAGACCATCGCCAAGCAGCTTGGTGAGATGGTGACAACAGTTGGTACGATTATTCGCAAATGGAAGAAACACAAAATAACTGTCAGTCTCCATGCAAGATCTGGTGCTCCTTGCAAGATCTCACCTTGTGGAGTTTCAATGATCATGAGAACGGTGAGGAATAAGCCCAGAACTACACGGGAGGATCTTGTTAATTATCTCAAGGCAGCTGGGACCATAGTCACCAAGAAAACAATTGGTAACACACTAAGCCGTGAAGGACTGAAATCCTGCAGCACCCGCAAGGTCCCCCTGCTCAGGAAAGCACATGTACAGGCCTGTCTGAAGTTTTTCAATGAACATCTGAATGATTTGGAGGAGAACTGGGTGAAAGTTTTGTGGTCAGATGAGACCAAAATTGAGCTCTCTGGCATCAACTCAACTCGCCATGTTTGGAGGAGGAGGAATGTTACCTATGACCACAAGAACACCATCCCCACCATCAAACATAAAGGTAGAAACATTCTACATCAAAGGGTACCATCAAATCTTGGATGAGAACCTCCTTTCCTGAGCCAGGGCATTGAAAATGGGTCGTGGGTGGGTATTCCAGCATGACAATGACCCAAAACGCACAGCCAAGGCAACAAAGGAGTAGCGCAAGAAGAAGCACATTAAGGTCCTGGAGTGGCCTAGCCAGGCTCCAGACCTTAATCCCATAGAAAATCTTGTGAAGGAGCTGAAGGTTCGAGTTGACAAATGTCAGCCTCGAAACCTTAATGACTTGGAGAGGATCTGCAAACCTGGTGACCAACTATAAGAAACATCTGACCTGTGATTGCCAACAAGGGTTTTGCCAGCAAGTACTAAGTTGAAGGGGACAAATACTTATTTCACTCATTGACATGCAAATCAAATTATAACTTTTTTGACATGCGTTTTTCTGGATTTTTGATTTTTGCTATTTTGTCTCTCACTGTTAAAATACACCTACCATTAAAAATATAGACTGATAATTTCTTAGTCAGTGGGCAAACATTCAAAATCAGCAGGGGATCAAATACTTTTTTCGCTCACTGTATAATTCCAAAGGTGCTGCTGAAAGGGACCTCACTAATTTTGGATATTAAGAAAATGGCACATGACATTCTGTAATTGAAAGCAAAAGGTGGTTGCCATCGCAACATAATATACCCAGCAACTTTTACATTATCTAAAAGAATACACACTGTATGGTTCCTTATCATTCCTATTAAGAACATTAAAAACAACAAACTACTTATTGGACATAGACATTTTTTAAAATTGGGGATGGGAGATTATTCAGAAAACCCCACATTCTAGTTACCGTATATACTCGAGTATAAGCCGAGTTTTTCAGCCCATTTTTTGGGCTGAAAAACCCCAACTCGGCTTATACTCGAGTCAAGGTCTGTATTATGGCAATTTGCATTGCCATAATACAGACTGGGGGAGAGGGGGGCTGGCAGAGCTGTAACTTACCTGTTCTGCAGCTCCTGTCAGCTCTCTCCTCCTCCGCGCCGTCCGTTCAGCACCTCGGTCAGCTCCCAGTGTAAGTCTCGCGAGAGCCGCGGCTCTCGCGAGACTTACAGTGTGAGCTGATAGAAGGAGCTGCACGGACGGCGCAGAGGAGGAGAGAGCTGACAGGAGCTGCAGAACAGGTAAGTTACAGCTCTGCCAGCCCCCCTCTCCCCCCCACTGAACTGCCACTGGACCACCAGGGAAGGAGAGCCCCCCTCCCTGCCATGTATCAAGCAGGGAGGGGGGACGAAAAATAAATAAAAAATATAAATAAAAAAAGAAATAATAATAAAAAAAAATAATAATAATAATTAAAAAAAATAATAATAAAAAAAAGGGGGTATAAGGACCACTGTGGGAGGGTGGGGGGGTATAAGGACCACTATGGGAGGGAGGGGGTGGGATAAGGACCACTATGGGAGGGAGGGGGGGTATAAGGACCGCTATGGGAGGGAGGGGGGGGGGGATAAGGACCACTATGGGAGGGAGGGGGGGATAAGGACCACTATGGGAGGGAGGGGGGGGGATAAGGACCACTATGGAAGGGAGGGGGGGATAAGGACCACTATCGGAGGGAGGGGGTGGGATAAGGACCACTATGGGAGGGAGGGGGGGAGAAAAGGAACACTATGGGAGGGAGGGGGGGATAAGGACCACTATGGGAGGGAGGGAGGGGGGGGATAAGGACCACTATGGGAGGGAGGGGGATAAGGACCACTATGGGAGGGAGGGGGGGATAAGGACCACTATGGGAGGGAGGGGGGGATAAGGACCACTAGGGGAGGGGAGGGGGAAGTAAGGACCACTAGGGGAGGGGAGGGGGAAGTAAGGACCACTAGGGGAGGGGAGGGTAAGGACCACTATGGGAGGGAGGGGGTGGGATAAGGACCACTATGGGAGGGAGGGGGGGTATAAGGACCGCTATGGGAGGGAGGGAGGGGGATAAGGACCACTATGGGAGGGAGGGGGGGATAAGGACCACTATGGGAGGGAGGGGGGGGATAAGGACCACTATGGAAGGGAGGGGGGGATAAGGACCACTATCGGAGGGAGGGGGTGGGATAAGGACCACTATGGGAGGGAGGGGGGGAGAAAAGGAACACTATGGGAGGGAGGGGGGGATAAGGACCACTATGGGAGGGAGGGAGGGGGGATAAGGACCACTATGGGAGGGAGGGGGATAAGGACCACTATGGGAGGGAGGGGGGGATAAGGACCACTATGGGAGGGAGGGGGGATAAGGACCACTATGGGAGGGAGGGGGGGATAAGGACCACTATGGGAGGGAGGGGGGGATAAGGACCACTAGGGGAGGGGAGGGGGAAGTAAGGACCACTAGGGGAGGGGAGGGGGAAGTAAGGACCACTAGGGGAGGGGAGGGTAAGAACCACTAGGGGAGGGGTGAGTCAGGACCACTGGGGGAGGGGGGTGAAGGAACACGGGGGTGGGGAGGTAAGGACCACTGAGGGAGGAGGAGGGGAGGTCAGGACATATGGGGGGGGGCAAATATCCTTGCACCGGCCCTGCACACACTGCATTCATACACTGCATTCATACACACACACACTGCACTCATACACACGCTGCGCTCATACACACGCTGCGCTCATACACACGCTGCACTCATACACACGCTGCACTCATACACACGCTGCACTCATACACACACACGCTGCACTCATACGCACACACTGCATTCATTATACACACACTGTAAATAAATATTCAATTAATATATTTTTTTTAGGATCTAATTTTATTTAGAAATTTACCAGTAGCTGCTGCATTTCCCACCCTATTCTTATACTCGAGTCAATAAGTTTTCCCAGTTTTTTGGGGAAAAATTAGGGGCCTCGGCTTATATTCGGGTCGGCTTATACTCGAGTATATACGGTAGCTGAATTCCAAATTGCACAATTTAGGGAAAAATAGCTCACTTAAAAAAAATCATCCAATTTATACATTTATAAGCTGTAGTTACAACTTGGACATTTTAACCTAAATGTTGCAATTTGGAATATATTTTACTAGCATTCAATGTTTAGTGAATAAATCCCAATGGTTGTATTTAAACGTAATTGGAATATATTTAAGATGATGTAAAAAAAAAAAAAATTCACAAATTTTTATTTTTCAATTGATGATTTAAACTGAAAACCATTGCTGTAGAATCATCATATTTCATGTTTTAGAAAGGTGAAATAATTGTAAAAATTATATCTAAAATCCTTAAAAATTTACTAGATTGTCGTACATTTAAAAAGATTTTGCATTCAGGATAGGAACTTTTTTGCATGTCAGGGTATATTTATGATTTAATTTCAAGATGCTGAAGGGTCCACTTAAAATGACATATGACTTCTTTAACCCCTTAAGGACACATGACATGTGTGACATGTCATGATTCCATTTTATTCCAGAAGTTTGGTCCTTAAGGGGTTAAAACCCGATGGAAAAAGTATTGCAATTCTTATACAAAATGTTTATACCAATGACAGCTTGCCTTCTATTTGCAGTTGATAAGCTATATGGGAAAATAGGTAAAAAAGGTAAAGTTCTAAATATAGCACTGCAAAGCTTTTCATGATTTCATTTAGAAAGAAAAAAAGAATAATTCTAAATTAAAAAGAAAACCCACTGTAATTAAAGCGGCACTGTCATGCCGAATCCCGTTTTTTTTTTAACCCCCCTCCCGCCTCCACTACATCCAATTGACCCCCTAGTCACCCCCAAATGCCCCTAAGCCCCCCAGATTAACTATTTTTAAATCTGTATCTTCTGCCCCGATCTTTATTCAGGGCGCCGCCATCTTTGTGTGGGTAGGTGAAGTCCCTGTGGGACACGTCATCTACCCACACTAGACAGATTGTGAGATTCCCGCACATGCCCAGTGAAACACCTGGACATGCGAACGGGAATTTCATCTATTCATTCATTCATCAGACAGACGAATGAATGAATAGAAACAATCAGACGAACAAACTAACACTGAGTATCACTGAGTATCAGTGTTCGTTTGTTCGATCAGTTTATTACAAGGAGGGAGCTACCGACGTGCAGCTCCCTCCTTGTAATATGTAAAGACAGAAGCGGTGGGGAGCTGTGCTCCCCACCACTTCATAAGCCCCCCAGGTCCCCCCTCACTCTATGGGGGTCAATATGACCCCCATAATAGCACAAGGGAGATTAAAATCTCCCCAATGCCTGTGGCTGCTCACTGTAAAAACATAAATGGTAATAAGGGGGGGGGGGACCTACTGTCCTCCCCCCTGGCCCCCACCCCTGCGTGGTGGGTGGGGGCCCTAATAAAACAAAAAGGGGGGGGGACCTACTGTCCTCCCCCCCCGGCCCCCACCCCTGCGCGGTGGGTGGGGGCCCTAATAAAACAATAAGGGGGGGGACCTACTGTCCTCCCCCCCGGCCCCCACCCCTGCGCGGTGGGTGGGGGCCCTAATAAAATAATAAGCGGGGGGGACCTACTGTCCTCCCCCCCGGCCCCCACCCCTGCGCGGTGGGTGGGGGCCCTAATAAAATAATAAGGGGGGGACCTACTGTCCTCCCCCCCCTGGCCCCCACCCCTGCGCGGTGGGTGGGGGCCCTAATAAAATAATAAGGGGGGGGGACCTACTGTCCTCCCCCCCTGGCCCCCACCCCTGAGCGCTGGGTGGGGGCCCTAAATAAAGATAGGGGGGGACCTACTGTCCTCCCCCCTGGCCCCCACCCCTGCGCGGTGGGTGGGGGCCCTAAATAAAGATAGGGGGGGACCTACTGTCCTCCCCCCTGGCCCCCACCCCTGCGCGGTGGGTGGGGGCCCTAATAAAATAATAAGGGGGGGACCTACTGTCCTCCCCCCTGGCCCCCACCCCTGAGCGGTGGGTGGGGGCCCTAAATAAAGATAGGGGGGGACCTACTGTCCTCCCCCCTGGCCCCCACCCCTGCGCGGTGGGTGGGGGCCCTAATAAAACAATAAGGGGGGGGACCTACTGTCCTCCCCCCTGGCCCCCACCCCTGAGCGGTGGGTGGGGGCCCTAAATGACCCCCCCCCATCAAGGTGACTAGGGGTCCCAAGCCCCTAGTCACCCCCCCACCCCACCCCAAAACATTCTAACCACTACCTACCCCCCTCACCCTAAAAATAGTGAGGGGGGAATAAAATAACTAACCTGTAAAAAAAATAATTAAACTTACCATTTGACGTCTTCTTTTTTCTAAATTCTTCTTTCTTCAGCCCCCAAAAAGGCCAAATAAAAATCCATCATACCCGTCGCACTTTAAAAAAAAAAAAAAAAAAACGAGCGCAAAAAAAAATTAATCCATGTTCACCCATGGAGGGCACGCCGCGTACTGAGCTCCGCAGGGCGGGTCAAGGCTTATATAGCCTTGCCCCGCCCTGCAATTAGGCTTAGAACACACTGATTGGTTGGTTTAAGCCAATCAGAGTGCTCTGTGTCATTTTACAAGCGTGGGAAAATTCCAAAGAACTTTCCCACGCTTGTAAAATGACACAGAGCACTGTGATAGGATGGTTTTCAAGCCATCCAATCACAGTGCTCTGTGTCATTTTACACAGCGTGGGAAAGTTCTTTGGAATTTTCCCACGCTTGTAAAATGACACAGAGCACTGTGATTGGATGGCTTGAAATCCATCCTATCACAGTGCTCTGTGTCATTTTACAAGCGTGGGAAAGTTCTTTGGAATTTTCCCACGCTTGTAAAATGACACAGAGCACTGTGATTGGATGGCTTGAAAACCATCCAATCACAGTGATCTGTCATTTTACACAGCGTGGGAAAGTTCTTTTGAATTTTCCCACGCTGTGTAAAATGACACAGAGCACTCTGATTGGCTTAAACCAACCAATCAGTGTGTTCTAAGCCTAATTGCAGGGCGGGGCAAGGCTATATAAGCCTTGATCCGCCCTGCGGAGCTCAGTACGCGGCGTGCCCTCCATGGGTGAACATGGATTAATTTTTTTTTGCGCTCGTTTTTTTTTTTTTTTTTTTTAAAGTGCGACGGGTATGATGGATTTTTATTTGGCTTTTTTGGGGGCTGAAGAAAGAAGAATTTAGAAAAAAGAACACGTCAAATGGTAAGTTTAATTTTTTTTTTTTACAGGTTAGTTATTTTATTCCCCCCTCACTATTTTTAGGGTGAGGGGGGTAGGTAGGGGATAGAATGTTTTGGGTGGGGGGGGTGACTAGGGGCTTGGGACCCCTAGTCACCTTGATGGGGGGGGGGTTCATTTAGGGCCCCCACCCACCGCTCAGGGGTGGGGGCCAGGGGGGGGAGGACAGTAGGTCCCCCCCTTATTATTTTATTAGGGCCCCCACCCACAGCGCAGGGGTGGGGGCCAGGGGGGAGGACAGTAGGTCCCCCCCCTTATTATTTTATTAGGACCCCCACCCACCGCGCAGGGGTGGGGGCCAGGGGGGGAGGACAGTAGGTCCCCCCCCTATTATTTTATTAGGGCCCCCACCCACAGCGCAGGGGTGGGGGCCAGGGGGAGGACAGTAGGTCCCCCCCCTTATTATTTTATTAGGGCCCCCACCCACAGCGCAGGGGTGGGGGCCAGGGGGGGAGGACAGTAGGTCCCCCCCCCTTATTATTTTATTAGGGCCCCCACCCACCGCGCAGGGGTGGGGGCCAGGGGGGGAGGACAGTAGGTCCCCCCCTTATTATTTTATTAGGGCCCCCACCCACAGCGCAGGGGTGGGGGCCAGGGGGGGAGGACAGTAGGTCCCCCCCCCTTATTATTTTATTAGGGCCCCCACCCACAGCGCAGGGGTGGGGGCCAGGGGGGGAGGACAGTAGGTCCCCCCCCCTTATTATTTTATTAGGGCCCCCACCCACAGCGCAGGGGTGGGGGCCAGGGGGGGAGGACAGTAGGTCCCCCCCCTTATTATTTTATTAGGGCCCCCACCCACCGCGCAGGGGTGGGGGCCAGGGGGGAGGACAGTAGGTCCCCCCCATCTTTAACCCCCACGCAGGGTTATTAGGTGTTTTTTTGTTTTTTTTTTACAGTGAGCAGCCACAGGCTGCTCACTGCTTACTAGACATGCCCCTACTCGCGGTATAGCGAGTAGGGGCATATTATTTACTAATACTAAGTAATCTTTACTTAGTATTAGTACATTTGGCTTCAAGACCAATTCAGGTCTTTCAGCCTTTTAGTAGATAGCTCCCTGATACCGTGGGAATTAGGGAGTTATCTACTAAGCGGCTGCAAGATGCAGCCACAGCAATGAATAGGATCGGAGTTTCATTCATTAGAATGAAATTCCGATCCGAACAAAGTACCGAATTGCATCCTAACACCAATGGAGAAACTGTTCTCATTCTGTTAGGATGCAATTCGGCAGTTTTGCCGGCGTTCTGTCTAAGTGACAGGACTTTCGGCAATACTGACAGGAAGCATTGTGGGAACTGGGAGGAAAGCTAGGGATCATGGGAAAATTGCTCTGACCAGCGGAAATGAAGCACACTTTGCTCCTCCGCTGGTCAGAGCTGGTCAAGCGGAGGAATCCTCCATAAGACAGAGTCCCTACTTTGTCTTATGATTTTAAAGAAAACTAAAGAAGAATGGAAGAAAAGAATAACAGATCCTGAGAGAGGCGGAGAAGAGGAAGAGATTGAGGAAAGGTAAGTTCGGCATGACAATGCCGCTTTAATGTTTGGATAACCAAATCCCAGCAAATAAAAAAGAGGGAAAAAAAATTCAGTGAATTTTATTGTACAATTTTACTTGACCTACAGACAATTGGTATGAGTCAAAATCATTCACATGATCGGTCAAAAAAAATTAGACTCCGCTTTAATGAGTTAATGTTATTTAATGAATAAAATAAATGAAAAACAAATATAAAATATTTACAAATTTTAATGAACATCATTGTGGTATCTGTTCCTCACTGTGCTTATTCGTATGAGCAAGCATAATAAATTGTATGCTATATAGCATTGCATGTACTTTATATATTTGCTGTAGATCCTGTTCAATTACAATTTATTATCTTGAGTTCTAAAGAACTAACAATTAAATTTGGTTCCCATAACAGAGGCCAATGTAATTTGCTGAAATCCATAAACAGCTGACACTTTGGCTCCATGCAGATTCCATGACTTCAAAGATAATGATGTTACCTTTTGGCCAGTTATTTTCCTACTGGTTTTATTTATGCATGTCTTGATGTTAATAGGTTCTCAGTTCCCCCCCCCCCCCCCAAAGAAAGTGCGTGATTTATAAACGGCAAAATATGACACATGCACCCAAAGCAAATGTAATGTTATTGTTTATGAGACAATGCAAGACATCCTGATTTGCATATCTATATATTTGCTATGTATAGGCTTATAGCTATAAAGGGTAAATCGAATATCAATCTTGGCTCACCATTTCTGCTTGTTTAAAAAGAAATATTTCAGATATTCTGCAATTTTTCTTTAATGATCCAGCATACAAATACATTTGATGAACTGGGCCTTTAAGGTGATTAACCGGTCTAAAGGATAATGATCCTAAAGAACGGAACAAATGTGATCTCTGATCAAGGACATTCATATAGCGGCCCTAATGGAACATACATCTTTTTTTTTTTAATAAACGAAACTGGTTGAATCACAGTGTAACGTAGTGTTAGCCTGTCTGTGCAGGCCATAATAAGGAATAATGTCCTCAACGCGCAGACAATATTATCCAAACTGTAGATTAAAAGTGTTATTTGTGCTGTGGATTTTTAAGGTAGACGAAAGAGGCAAGAAGAAGATAATAGTGAAGGATATCTTTTACCTTTGAACTGGAAAAGATCATTACCAGAGAAAAACGTATTTTCATGACAACAAAGGCATCTTAATATAGATATTCTAGTTTTTTTTTTATATATAATTTTCTTTATTCGCACACCTACACTGCTAGCCTAAAATATTTAAGAAGAGCATAAACGCACCAAAGCCTATACAATTCTTCAATTTAATTTATATTTTTTAAAATGTATTTTTTATTTGACTTATGAATTAACCGTATAAAATGGCAACAAATAGAACAAAAGTAAAAATTTAATAAAATTAAATATATATATATATATATATATATATATCATAGTCAAAAAATATTGCCCAGAAAGAGTTATTACCATACTTTTGATAAATATATAATACTTAAATATTTTTTATAGGTTTGTATATCCCAGGGTTTCTTCTAAACACAAGTTTACTTCTATAAAATTTCAGACAGACTTCAAAGTCCAGCTGCTTTTTAATGTACAGTCTATGCAAAAGGACACTAAGTCCATAAGGTAACATGGTTGTCTATGTCTAATGCCCAAAACAGTTCTCCAACACCCTTTCAAACTGATTTGAACTGACTGAAGTTATTAAAAGGTGTTGACGCCGTCTGAAGACCACATGTATTCTAATGATTCTAATGATCCCATCTTGACAACTGCTGTTCAATGAGTTTTTCAGGGGGGCTTGAGAGTTCAACAGTAGCACTTCTTGGCAGGGGTCCAGTAGTCTAGCAAATTTTAGGACACCCAGCACTTCAAAGAATGCACTGTATGGTTAAACTGTTAATGAGATGAATCTCTCTCCAGTTTTTGTAAAAGTTTAACTGATACTGGTCCCGTTAAAGCTATTAAGTCTTTTCCTCTAAGGGATGTCTGACGGGGTTATTCATTATATTTATAATGTAAGTATTTCAAAGTTTACAATTTAAAATTTCCGGTCAAAATTGCCAAATTGTAAACAGATGACATATTATTTTTACAATTTTCTGATGGCCTTTTTTAAATTTTAAATGTACTTGAAATTTCTTAGAATTTTAGAATACTTCAACTTTAGCAATCGACCCACTTGGAACATAAAACATTTTAAAATCAGTAATTTCATTATTTTAATACCTCAACTTTTTACAGGGTTATTTACTAAATAATTCAAAGTGAATTTCAAATTTAAGCACCTTGAAAAAAAACCCAGCTCTGAACCTTACATGCTTTTAACTGTTAATTTTACGCAATTGCAAACTAACGTCCAAAAAGATACACATAATTTAGAAAAAAAAATATTTTCCATATTTTTAATCACACAACAAGAATAAACGGATTCTATACAAAATACAAATCTTTATTCCTTACATTATTCCTTACATTATAGTGCCGTCTGGTACCCCACCCTCACGTCTCCACCCACTGGTGGCTAAAGGGATAAAAATCCCTTTAGTTACTTACCCGATTCCTGCGCCGATGTCTCTTGGTACTTGTCAGCGCTCCGCCTCCTTCGGTCTCATCTGACGGGGAAGGGGGGAGCTTATGTGCATGCGAGACGAGCACAGCAAGCACATTAGGCTTGAATGCTTCAATGCTTTTCCACTTCCTTAAACTAAACCTGACCAAAACTGAAATTCTGGTCTTTCCTCCCTCAAGTGTTGCTACTCCTGTGTCTGTCTCCCTCCAAGTCAACGGTGCTACCATCAGCTCCACCATGCAGGCTCGCTGCCTAGGTGTTCTGTTTGACTCTGACCTCTCCTTCAAGCCTCATGTTCAATCTATCGCCAAATCCTGTCATTTCCATCACAAAAACATTGCGCGCATCCGCCCCTACTTAACGCCAGATGCGGCTAAGGTGTAGGTCCATTCCACTGTCCTTTCTCGCCTTGACTACTGTAATCCACTTCTCAGTGGTCTTATGTGCTCCCAACTTGTGCCGTTACAGTCCATAATAAATGCGGCAGCGAGGCTCATCTTCCTGTTCGCCCGCACCTACCATGTCTCACCCTTCTGTCAGTCCCTACATTGGATTCCTATAAAATATAGAGCTCAATTTAAAATTCTGGTTCTTGCTTTCAAATCGCTACATAATGCTGCTCCCACCTAGCTATTGTCACGGTTCTCACCAGTTAGACAGATGGCCAGACGTGGTCGCTCCTGGAGTTTCAAACAGGGGACTTGAACCGGGGAACTTCTCAGTCCTGGTCCTGCTTGCTGCCTCTGAGCCACAGCAGCTTTATACAGTGACTACTGATTCCGGTCCTGTTCATCCTGGCATGGCTACTACACTGGGGGCTGCACCTTGACTTGGCTGTGTTTCACCTGATCCTGATCAGTCATCAGCAGGGTATTTAAACCCAGCCTTGCCCTGTGTTCAGTGTCAAGTCTTTGATCTTGTGATCCTGTTTCGTACCAGTGTTCCTGTTTCATCTGCTTCGTATTATTGACCCCGGCTTCTGACTAAGTTTATTCTGACCTCTGGCATCCCTTGACTTTGGCTACTCCTCGTTGTTCCTGACCTCTGGCATCCTTTGACCTCGGCTATCCCTCGACATTCCATTACGATCTGCTGAAGACTTACGTCTATCTTCTGTCCGTACTCCCACCTCTAGTGTTGTCGCGAACCCGAAATTTTCGGTTCGCGAACTTCCGCAAATGTTCGCGAACCGGCGAACCGCGCGAACCGCCATTGACTTCAATGGGCAGGCGAATTTTAAAAACAACAGGGACTCTTTCTGGCCACAATAGTGATGGAAAAGTTGTTTCAAGGGGACTAACACCTGGACTGTGGCATGCCAGAGGGGGATCCATGGCAAAACTCCCATGGAAAATTGCACAGTTGATGCAGAGTCTGCTTTTAATCCATAAAGGGCAGAAATCACCTAACATTGACACCTGTCCTCAAAGCCCAGCCCTGATACACACTGACACAGAGAAGAATAGAGACTGTTCCCCCTACATCGGGTCACTTGGCAGATATGGATTGACACCTGTCCTCAAAACCCCCGATACACACTGACACAGAGCAGAATAGGGACTGTTCCCCCTACATAGGGTCACTTGGCAGATATGGATTGACACCTGTCCTCAAAACCCCTAATACACACTGACACAGAGCAGAATAGAGACTGTTCCCCCTACATAGGGTCACTTGGCAGATATGGATTGACACCTATCCTAATGATCCCTGATACACACTGACACAGAGCAGAATAGAGACTGTTCCCCCTACATAGGGTCACTTGGCAGATATGGATTGACACCTATCCTAATGATCCCTGATACACACTGACACAGAGCAGAATAGGGACTGTTCCTCCTACATAGGGTCACCTGGCAGATATGGATTGACACCTGTCCTCAAAACCCCTGATACACACTGACACAGAGCAGAATAGGGACTTTTACCCCTACATAGGGTCACTTGGCAGGTATGGATTGACACCTGTCCTCAAAACCCCTGATACACACTGACACAGAGCAGAATAGAGACTGTTCACCGTCCACAGAGACCATGATACACACTGACACAGAGCAGAATAGAGACTGTTCCCTGTCCACAGACACCATGATACACACTGACACAGAGTGTCCGCGTGAAATAGGGCCGTGAGTAATGACGTCACGGGTAGCCTGCCCATAGTATCGCATAGGGTGGAAGAGCTGATAGGACATCTGAAACGTATTGGGATGGAGATGCTTAATTGTTCTCCAAAATGCTTGACACCACCCCATAGTGAATCTCTGCAAACTTTAATACCATCAGAGGAGGAAGAATGTGGCAGCCCACTGGGATTATTCGAAAAATTTCAAATTGATGATTTTCCAGACCCTGGGGTTGACATTAGTCCAGATTTACATCTTGTGACCCATGAGGATGTTCCAGGCACTACTTGTGAAATAAAGACAGATAATAAAGTGAATGATCCTTCTCCTTGGGACTTGCACCCTGTCGTTGAAGGTGGAGTAGGCAATGGCAAGAGCATGCTGTGGGTAGTCAGTGCAAACACTCTCTTCCCGGTGAATAATGAGGAGACTAACTATGATGACGTTATTTGCGTTGAAAGTAATGATGCCAGAGATCTTTTGAAACCATATGGAAGGAACGAATTGGTTAAAAGAAAGGCAAGAGACCGCCTGCATATAGACAAGAATACGCATAAGAGAAAGAAGAGAACAGGTGAAAGAGAAGCTGCAGACTGCCTATCTGCAAATAGTTGAGTTATGTCCTGAAGATGTCCGTGTTACCACAGTGCAGACTCTGTTTGATACACTACTGAGGAGAGTCAGAGAAACCCCAGATCTTCACGTATTGGATGAGTCGGTGCGTGGAGTTGCAGAGAACGTAGAACAAGAAATATTTAAACTTTTCCTGTGTAGCAGATATACATAGGGTCACTTGGCAGATATGGATTGACACCTGTCCTCAAAACCCCTGATACACACTGACACAGAGCAGAATAGAGACTGTTCCCTGTCCACAGAGACCATGATACACACTGACACAGAGCAGAATAGGGACTGTTCCCCCTACATAGGGTCACTTGGCAGATATGGATTGACAAATCCCTGACAAACAGCTACCACATGCAAGGAAGGCAGCAGGGGCGCAAATGACCCACTCCTGACGCGGGAAGGTAGTGACGACAAATAACAATACAGGACTCTTTAGAGGCCCTGTAATTGTAATCAGTCCACTTGAAATCCTTTAACTTTGATCAATTGGAGGGAAGTCTGGTGCAGAGCCACTGACCCATGCACAGGGCCAGCCTTAGGCCTTTGGGCGCCCTGTGCAAGAAATCTTCACCCTGTCACACCCATGTGCAAGAAATCTTCACCCTGTCACACACACACACACACAGGCAGACAGCCATACACACGCGCACACACACAACTGCGACTGACTAGGTTTGTCACCTCCTCAAAAGGACGCAAGAGCCTACAGGCATTGCGCATGAGCGTCCAGTAACGTGGCAAAAAAATTCCCAGCTCCCCAGAGGCTGTCCTAGCACCCCGGTCATACAAATATTCATTAACAGCTTTTTCTTGTTGGAGCAGGCGGTCGAACATTAGTGTTGAATTCCAACGTGTAGGGCTGTCGCAAATCAAGCGCCTCACTGGCATGTTGTTTCGCCGCTGGATATCGGCAAAGTGAGCCATGGCCGTGTAGGAACGCCTGAAATGGCCACACACCTTCCTGGCCTGCTTCAGGACGTCCTCTAAGCCTGTGTACTTATGCAAAAAGCGTTGTACGATCAGATTACACACATGTGCCATGCACGGCACATGTGTCAACTTGCCCAACTTCAATGCCGCTATCAAATTTTTTCCGTTGTCACACACCACTTTGCCGATATCCAGTTGCTGCGGAGTCAGCCACTTTTCCACCTGTGCGTTCAGGGCGGACAGGAGTGCTTGTCCGGTGTGACTCTCTGCTTTCAAGCAAGTCAAACCAAGACGGCGTGACACTGCCGTATCCGGGATGTGGAATAGTACCTGGGGAGCTGGGGGGGGGGTGCCGTTGATGTGGAGCAAGAAGCAGCGGCACAAGAGGACTCAGCCGAGGAGGTTATGGAAGAGGATGGAGTAGGAGGAGTAGAGGAGGTGGCAGCAGGACTGCCTGGAATTCGTGGCGGTGTCACCAACTCCTCTGCAATGCCACGCATTCCTTGCTTGTCAGCCGTCAGCAGGTTTACCCAATGCGCAGTGTAGGTGATATACCTGCCCTGACCATGCTTTGCAGACCAGGTATCAGTGGTCAGAATGACCCTTGCCCCAACACTGTGTGCCAGACATGCCATGACTTCCTTTTGCACAATCGAGTACAAGTTGGGGATTGCCTTTTGTGAAAAGAAATTCCGGCCAGGTACCTTCCACTGCGGTGTCCCAATAGCTACAAATTTTTTGAACGCCTCAGACTCAACCAGATTGTATGGTAAAAGCTGGCGGGCTAATAGTTCGGACAAGCCAGCTGTCAGACGCTGGGCAAGGGGGTGACTTGGTGACATTGGCTTCTTACGCTCAAACATGTCCTTGACAGACACATGACTGTGGGCAGATGAGCGGGAACTGCTCAAGGCGGGAGACGGAGTGGCGGATGGTTGAGAGGGGGCAAGAAGGACAGCAGTGGTTGACGTGGCTGAAGATGCTGGACCAGGAGGAGGATGGCGGCTTAGAGTAGGCGTGATGCTTGTACTCATGTGTTGATCCCATAGGCGTTTGTGATGTGAGATCATGTGCCTACGCAAAGCAGTTGTACCTAGGTGGGTGTTGGACCTCCCACGACTCAGTTTCCTTTGACACAGGTTGCAAATGGCATCGCTGTTGTCAGAGGCAGACACACCAAAAAAAAATGCCACACTGCTGAGCTCTGCAATGACGGCATTCTGGTGGTGGACACAGCATGCGGTGATTGGCGTGCTGTCGGGCTGACCCCGGGTGCCGATGCATGCTGTCTGACTGTGCCACTAGCTCCTTGCGACGACCCCCCCCTGCTTCCAACTGGTCTCCTCCTCCTCCTCTCTGTCTCCCCATCTGAACTTTCGCCCTGTTCTTCTTCTCTTCTAGCGGGCACCCACGTGACATCCATGGACGCATCGTCATCATCAACCGCTTCGCTTGTATCTGACAACTCAGAAAAGGAAGCAGCAGCGGGTACAACATCATCATCATCACACCATACCTCCATGTGTTTAATGCTGCCTGCCTGAGACATATCCCTGTTATCTACATCCTCTAGCAATAATGGTTGCGCATCACTCATTTCTTCAAACGGGTGTGTGAATAACTCCTCTGACATACCAAGTAAAGCGGCTGTGGTGCTAGCTTTGGTGGTGGCGGCAGGCGGGTGAGTGCTATCTTGAGAGGTGCCTGAAGCTAAGCTGGAGGAGGATGGTGCGTCAAGGTTCCGAGCGGAGGCTGTACAAGATTGGGTGTCCTGTGTTAGCCAGTCAACTAAG
Source organism: Pelobates fuscus (assembly GCF_036172605.1). Lineage (NCBI taxonomy): Eukaryota > Metazoa > Chordata > Amphibia > Anura > Pelobatidae > Pelobates > Pelobates fuscus. The sequence continues at coordinate 97,044,062 of NC_086318.1, forward strand.
TCCTCAGAACTTTTCAAGTTCAGGGTACGTGGCTTCTGAAAACTGGGCATTATTCTAGGGCAAAAGAGCAAATAGGCACAGTATTCAATGTGAACCTCACACAGAAGCTGGCAGGCAGGCAACTGCTCTTCTATTACAGTGAAAAAAAAATATTTATTTTAAATGTAAAGCTTAACCTATTGTTAAAACAGATATGAGTGGTGGCACTGGGCAAATAGGCACAGTATCCAATGTGAACCTCACACAGAAGCTGGCAGGCAGGCAACTGCTCTTCTATTACAGTGAAAAAAAATTATTTATTTTAAATGTAAAGCTTAACCTATTGTTAAAACAGATATGAGTGGTGGCACTGGGCAAATAGGCACAGTATCCAATGTGAACCTCACACAGAAGCTGGCAGGCAGGCAACTGCTCTTCTATTACAGTGGAAAAAAAATATTTATTTTAAATGTAAAGCTTAACCTATTGTTAAAACAGATATGAGTGGTGGCACTGGGCAAATAGGCACAGTATCCAATGTGAACCTCACACAGAAGCTGGCAGGCAGGCACCTGCAATTACATTACACAGGAAAAAAAAAAAAAAAAGCAGCCTGATGTTATAGCCCTAAAAAGGGCTTTTTGGGGTGCTGTCCTTACAGCAGAGATCAGATGAGTCCTTCAGGATTGTAGTGGACACTGAATACCCTAGCCTGGCTATCAATTTCCCTATCTAATCAGCAGCAGCTAAACTTTCCCTCCTCTCACTAAGCATGCATCTTCCGAATGAATCGAAAATGGATGCTTGGAGGGAGGTTGGAGGGTGTGGAAGGGAGTGCTGCTGATTGGCTGGAATGTGTCTGCTGACCGAGAGGCACAGGGTCAAAGTTTGCCCAATGATGACGAATAGGGGGCGGATCGAACTGCGCATGTGTCCGCCCGCCGCGGCGAACGCGAACACGCTAATTTCGCCGGGAACTGTTTGCCGGCGGACAGTTCGGTACATCACTACCCACCTCTGATGCTCGCCTTCAAGATTTCACAAGGGGGCTGCACCATTCCTGTGGAACTCACTTCCCTCCTCCGTTAGATGCTCACCCAGTCTCCACTCCTTCAAAAAATCATAAAAAACCCACTTCTTCATAATAGCGTATCACTTAAACTGTTAATAGCTCCCAACTGATTCCCCTTCTGCAACTGTCACTAGTCTAATACTATCCTTACCTTTTTGTGTCATTTTACCACACTCCCTCTAGCATGTAAGCTCATTGAGCTGGGCCCTCAACCCCTCTGTTCCTGTGTGTCCAACTTGTCTGGTTACAACTACATGTCTGTTCGTCCACCCATTGTAAAGCGCTGCGGAATTTGATGGCGCTATATAAATAACATAATAATAATAATAATGGGGATTTTACCAGACCTGGATGTCCTCATGCAGAGTTTGAGGATGTCCAGTGTCAGTGAGGTAACCTAAAGTTGGTTATAAAGCAGGGAATGCTTCTAGTGGCTGAATGACAGTTCTCAGAATGACAATTTCTCAGAAACCGCAATGATTTACATTGCAGGACTAAGCGGGACTGGGACACTGCACCCAGACCATTGCAATGAGATGATTTGTTCTGGGTGACTATAGTGTCCCGTTAATACATTAATGTAGAGATATATTCAAAACTATATATTTAACAGCTACATTAACAGGTAGAGCCCCAGCATCATTACAGTTCTACTCAAAACAGCACAATTTAAATGTTGCAGCTAGGATCTGAGTAACTCAGGTTTATATCTTAGGTCATGGTGACCTGCAATCAAGATGACATACAGTGCAAGTCAACAACGTATTCGAGGGGACATGGCTGTAGTGATGCTGTTACAAAAACGGAATCATGTAAACAAAAGTTTTATTTTAAATTATTCTTTTTTATCCTTTACAGAATTATTGGGAAAATGAAAAGTTTTAGACATTATTAGAGCTGAGTACAAGAAAATGTGCTAACAGCAGCTCTTGTAGCAGAATAACAAACTCAAAATGCATAATTTCTTGACATACTGTATATACAAATAGCAGCGTGATAAACCCTAATCACTGTGCCAGAATCTTTGCATGCAAACATGATTATGTGTTTTTTAATATAACATTATATATTTTGAATAAAGTTTTTTTTGGCCACTTTCTATTTGAGAGTTAGCCATTTTACTTTTTTATATTATTTTTATTTTTACCTCTTTTATTGCTATTATCACCATCCTTTTCACCTGGTACCAGAAGTTTTTATATTTCCAGTGAGGTTATTACTCCCATGGATCCTAGGTAGGGATTATACCACTCAAGCTGTATTTATTGAGCAGTTAGCCTGCTCAATAAAATGTGCGTAACCACCTGTTATTTTATTATCCCACCTCTGGTTTTTATACTTTAAGCACTATTGCTGTCTCTTTTATTTTATTTTTTCATATGGTTCCTATATCAGGCAAGACTACATAGACCTCTTGTATCCTACAAGTGGGGATTGTACCATTGTACGCTATCAACACTAGAGCTAAGTAGATAGCTCTATCAAACGTGAGTAGGACCATATAGATTCTTTACACTGTTTTTAACCCCTATTTGGGACATACTGCACCATTAGTTGTCATTAGTGATGTACCAAACTGTCCGCCGGCGAACAGTTCCCGGCGAACTTAGCGTGTTCGCGTTCGCCGCCGCGGGCGAACACATGGGCGGTTCGATCCGCCCCCTATTCGTCATCATTGGGCAAACTTTGACCCTGTGCCTCTCGGTCAGCAGACACATTCCAGCCAATCAGCAGCACTCCCTCCCTTCCACACCCTCCATCCTCCCTCCCAGCATCCATTTTCGATTCATTCTGAAGCTGCATGCTTAGTGAGAGGAGGGAAAGTTTAGCTGCTGCTGATTAGATAGGGAAATTGATAGCTAGGCTAGGGTATTTAGTGTCCACTACAATCCTGAAGGACTCATCTGATCTCTGCTGTAAGGACAGCGCCCCAAAAAGCCCTTTTTAGGGCTATAACATCAGGCTGCTTTTTTTTTTTTTTTTCCTGTGTAATGTAATTGCAGGTGCCTGCCTGCCAGCTTCTGTGTGAGGTTCACATTGGATACTGTGCCTACTTGCCCAGTGCCACCACTCATATCTGTTTTAACAATTGGTTAAGCTTTAGATTTAAAATAAATAATTTGTTTTCACTGTAATAGAAGAGCAGTTGCCTGCCTGCCAGCTTCTGTGTCAGGTTGGATGCCTTGCCCATTTGCACAGTCAGTGCCACCACTCATATCTGTTTTAACAATTGGTTAAGCTTTAGATTTTAAATAAATAATTTGTTTTCACTGTAATAGAAGAGCAGTTGCCTGCCTGCCAGCTTCTGTGTCAGGTTGGATGCCTTGCCCATTTGCACAGTCAGTGCCACCACTCATATCTGTTATAACAATAGCTTGAGCTTTAGATTTTAAAGAAATCATTTTTTTTCACTGTAATAGAAGAGCAGTTGCCTGCCTGCCAGCTTCTGTGTCAGGTTGGATGCCTTGCCCATTTGCACAGTCAGTGCCACCACTCATATCTGTTTTAACAATAGCTTAAGCTTTAGATTTTAAAGAAATAATTTTTTTCCCTGTAATAGAAGAGCAGTTGCCTGCCTGCCAGCTTCTGTGTCAGGTTGGATGCCTTGCCCATTTGCACAGTCAGTGCCACCACTCATATCTGTTTTAACAATAGCTTAAGCTTTAGATTTTAAATAAATCATTTTTTTTCACTGTAATAGAAGATCAGTTAGTTGTCTGCAAGCGTCTGGGTGTCAGGCCTACTTCAGCGTGTGCTCTGCAGACCTGTGCCAGCGTGCTTTGACAGTTGCCAATCATATCTGGTGTCTCTTTAGCGTGCTTTTACAAAGAAAAAAGGTTTCCAGTGTAAGCTAATAGCAGCCAGTCAGTGTCCTTCAAGCGGCTCTGTCAGGCCTTCCTTCAGGGTGTGCCCTGCACAACCCTGCCAGCGTACTTTGACAATTGCCACTCATATCTGGTGTCTCTATAGCGTGCTTTTACAAAGAAAAAAGGTTTCCAGTGTTAGCTAATAGCAGCCAGTCAGTGTCCTTCAAGCGGCTCTGTCAGGCCTTCCTTCAGCGTGTGCCCTGCACAACCCTGCCAGCGTACTTTGACAATTGCCACTCATATCTGGTGTCTCTATAGCGTTCTTTTTCAAAGAAAAAAGGTTTCCAGTGTAAGCTAATAGCAGCCAGTCAGTGTCCTTAAAGCGGCTCTGTCAGGCCTTCCTTCAGCGTGTGCCCTGCACAACCCTGCCAGCGTACTTTGACAGTTGCCACTCATATCTGGTGTCTCTATAGCGTGCTTTTACAACCAAAATTTTGTTTCCACTGTAATAGAAGTTTAGTTGCCTGCCTGCCAGCTTCTGTGTGAGGTTCACAGTGGATACTGTGCCCTCTTGCCCAGTGCCACCACTCATATCTGTTTTTACAATAGCTTAAGCTTTAGATTTAAAAGAAATAATTTTTTTTCACTGTAATAGAAGAGCAGTTAGTTGTCTGCAAGCGTCTGGGTGTCAGGCCTACTTCAGCGTGTGCTCTGTAGACCTGTTCCAACGTGCTTTGACAGTTGCCAATAATATTTGGTGTCTCTTTAGCGTGCTTTTACAAAGAAAAAAGGTTTCTAGTGTAAGCTAATAGCAGCCAGTCAGTGTCCTTCAAGCGGCTCTGTCAGTCCTTCCTTCAGCGTGTGCTCTCCAGAACTGTTCCAGTGCACATTGCCAATCATATCTGGTGTCTCTATAGCGTGCTTTTAAAACCAACATTTATTTTTCACTGTTATAGATTGAATAGCAGTTACTTGTCTTTAAGCGGGTGGGTCAGGCCTACAGTGTGTGCTCTGCAGAACTGTTCCAGTGCACATTGCCAATCATATCTGGTGTCTCTATAGCGTGCTTTTAAAACCAAAATTTATTTTTCACTGTTATAGATTGAATAGCAGTTACTTGTCTTCAAGCGGGTGTCTCAGGCCTACAGTGTGTGCTCTGCAGAACTGTTCCAGTGCACATTGCCAATCATATCTGGTGTCTCTATAGCGTGCTTTTAAAACCAAAATTTGTTTTTCACTGTTATAGATTGAATAGCAGTTACTTGTCTTCAAGCGGGTGTCTCAGGCCTACAGTGTGTGCTCTGCAGAACTCTTACAGTTCACATTGCCAATCATATCTGGTCTCACAGTAGCTTGCACTTATAGTACCACTAATCCCCCAAAAAATTACAGGCAGAGGCAGGCCACCCCGCAGGGGCCGTCGTGGTCGTGGTGCTGTGATTCCCTTTTGCCCTAGAATAATGCCCAGTTTTCAGAAGCCACGTACCCTGAACTTGAAAAGTTCTGAGGACATAGTTGACTGGCTAACACAGGACACCCAATCTTGTACAGCCTCCGCTCGGAACCTTGACGCACCATCCTCCTCCAGCTTAGCTTCAGGCACCTCTCAAGATAGCACTTACCCGCCTGCCGCCACCACCAAAACTAGCACCACAGCCGCTTTACTTGGTATGTCAGAGGAGTTATTCACACACCCGTTTGAAGAAATGAGTGATGCGCAACCATTATTGCAAGAGGATGTAGATAACAGGGATATGTCTCAGGCAGGCAGCATTAAACACATGGAGGTACGGTGTGATGATGATGATGTTGTACCCGCTGCTGCTTCCTTTTCTGAGTTGTCAGATACAAGCGAAGCGGTTGATGATGACGATGCGTCCATGGATGTCACGTGGGTGCCCGCTCGGCAAGAAGAAGAACAGGGCGAAAGTTCAGATGGGGAGACAGAGAGGAGGAGGAGACGAGTTGGAAGCAGGGGGGGTCGTCGCAAGGAGCTAGTGGCACAGTCAGGCAGCATGCATTGGCACCCGGGGTCAGCCCGACAGCACGCCAATCAACGCATGCTGTGTCCACCACCAGAATGCCGTCATTGCAGAGCTCAGCAGTGTGGCATTTTTTTTGTGTGTCTGCCTCGGACAACAGCGATGCCATTTGCAACCTGTGCCAAAGGAAACTGAGTCGTGGGAGGTCCAACACCCACCTAGGTACAACTGCTTTGCGTAGGCACATGATCTCACATCACAAACGCCTATGGGATCAACACATGAGTACAAGCAGCACGCCTACTCTAAGCCGCCATCCTCCTCCTGGTCCAGCATCTTCAGCCACGTCAACCACTGCTGTCCTTCTTGCCCCCTCTCAACCATCCGCCACTCCGTCTCCCGCCTTGAGCAGTTCACGCTCATCTGCCCACAGTCATGTGTCTGTCAAGGACATGTTTGAGCGTAAGAAGCCAATGTCACCAAGTGACCCCCTTGCCCAGCGTCTGACAGCTGGCTTGTCTGAACTATTAGCCCGCCAGCTTTTACCATACAATCTGGTTGAGTCTGAGGCGTTCAAAAAATTTGTAGCTATTGGGACACCGCAGTGGAAGGTACCCGGCCGGAATTTCTTTTCACAAAAGGCAATCCCCAACTTGTACTCGATTGTGCAAAAGGAATCATGGCATGTCTGACACACAGTGTTGGGGCAAGGGTCCATCTGACCACTGATACCTGGTCTGCAAAGCATGGTCAGGGCAGGTATATCACCTACACTGCGCATTGGGTAAACCTGCTGACGGCTGACAAGCAAGGAATGCGTGGCATTGCAGAGGAGTTGGTGACACCGCCACGAATTGCAGGCAGTCCTGCTGCCACCTCCTCCTACTCCATCCTCTTCCATAACCTCCTCGGTTGAGTCCTCTTGTGCTGCTGCGTCTTGCTCCACATCAACGGCACCCCCCCAGCTCCCCAGGTACTATTCCACATCCCGGATACGGCAGTGTCACGCCGTCTTGGGTTTGACTTGCTTGAAAGCAGAGAGTCACACCGGACAAGCACTCCTGTCCGCCCTGAACGCACAGGTGGAAAAGTGGCTGACTCCGCAGCAACTGGATATCGGCAAAGTGGTGTGTGACAACGGAAAGAATTTGATAGCGGCATTGAAGTTGGGCAAGTTGACACATGTGCCGTGCATGGCACATGTGTGTAATCTGATCGTACAACGCTTTGTGCATAAGTACACAGGCTTACAGGACGTCCTGAAGCAGGCCAGGAAGGTGTGTGGCCATTTCAGGCGTTCCTACACGGCCATGGCTCACTTTGCCGATATCCAGCGGCGAAACAATATGCCAGTGAGGCGCTTGATTTGCGACAGCCCTACACGTTGGAATTCCACACTCCTAATGTTCGACCGCCTGCTCCAACAAGAAAAAGCTGTTAATGAATATTTGTATGACCGGGGTGCTAGGACAGCCTCTGGGGAGCTGGGAATTTTTTTGCCACGTTACTGGATGCTCATGCGCAATGCCTGTAGGCTCATGCGTCCTTTTGAGGAGGTGACAAACCTAGTCAGTCGCAACGAAGGCACCATCAGCGACATCATACCATTTGTTTTCTTCCTGCCCTGCGAAGAGTGCTGGATCAGGCTGTAGATGAGCGTGAAGAGGAAGAGGAAGAGTTGTGGTCACCATCACCACCAGAAACAGCCTTATCAGCATCGCTTGCTGGACCTGCGGCAACGCTGGAAGAGGATTGTGAGGAAGAGGAGTCAGAGGAGGAATGTAGCTTTGAGGAGGAGGAGGAGGAGGAGCAAGACCAAACACAACAGGCATCCCAGGGTGCTCGTTGTCACCTATCTGGTACCCGTGGTTTTGTATGTGGCTGGGGGGAAGAACATACCTTCAATGACATCAGTGAGGAGGAGGAACGGGAAATGAGTAGCTCGGCATCCAACCTTGTGCAAATGGGGTCTTTCATGCTGTCCTGCCTGTTGAGGGACCCTCGTATAAAAAGGCTGAAGGAGAACGACCTGTACTGGGTGTCCACGCTACTAGACCCCCGGTATAAGCAGAAAGTGGCGGAAATGTTACCGAATTACAACAAGTCGGAAAGGATGCAGCATTTGCAAAATAAATTAAAAAGTATGCTTTACACAGCATATAAGGGTGATGTCACAGCACAACGGGAATCTAACAGGGGGAGAGGTGGAAGTCATCCTCCTCCTCCTCCCACGACCACGCCGGCAAGGACAGGACGCTTTAAAGACGTGTTGTTGATGGAGGACATGCGGACCTTTTTAAGTCCTATGCATCGCCACAGCCCTTCGGGATCCACCCTCAGAGAGCAACTCGACCGACAGGTAGCAGACTACCTCGCCTTAACTGCAGATATCGACACTCTGAGGAGCGATGAACCCCTTGACTACTGGGTGTACAGGCTTGACCTGTGGCCTGAGCTATCCCAATTTGCGATAGAACTTCTGGCCTGCCCCGCTTCAAGTGTCCTGTCAGAAAGGACCTTCAGTGCAGCAGGAGGTATTGTCACTGAGAAGAGAAGTCGCCTAGGTCAAAAAAGTCTAGATTACCTCACCTTTATTAAGATGAATGAGGGATGGATCCCGAAGGGACTGACACTGGGCGATACATTCGATTAAAAAAGGCCTGAGGAGATGAGCTGCCTTGGGCTAAAAATGGTCCACACGCTGCTGTATTTTAGCTCTGAATGACGTTTGTCTTGCGTGACTTATCCGCCACCAACTAGGGTTCAAGCCGCCATGTTTTAGGGCACTTTCTGCCTGTGAAACAAACATCAATTTTTCTGGCCGCTGCTACAGCAGCGGCTGCAACAATACCAAATTTTTCAGGCATGTGTACATGCCTAATTTTTAGGCCCACTGGTGCAGCACTGTGGCTTCAAAAACCAAACCAAAAAAAAATCCTCCAAGATGGCACCAATATACCAGTGGTCTAAGCATCTTCCCACCTTGGCCTAAAAAGGGGAGGTGATTCAACAATTAAAAATCTCTGCCATTTACACGTCCACTGATAGGAGACGCGGAAGGTATTAAACTGATATGAACAATACTAAACTCACCACTCCTATCTGGTGGCACATTAGCTTGCCCGCGCAGTGCCACAAATTTCAAGTAAGAGGACCGACCAAGCATCTTCTTCCATCTCCCTGTTACATAAATCAATGCCATATCCATAAAAATTGTACATAATATCCAGGAGAGTTTTACAGGGCCATATCTTGTCGCCTGTTGAAAGAGGTGACCTTGCTCGGGTCCCAGGTGTGCAGTTCCTAAAATGGCTGCCATATGCATGTCCTCTGATAGGAGATGCGGAAGGTATTAAACTGATATGAACAATACTAAACTCACCACTCCTATCTGGTGGCACATTAGCTTGCCCGCGCAGTGCCACAAATTTCAAGTAAGAGGACCGACCAAGCATCTTCTTCCATCTCCCTGTTACATAAATCAATGCCATATCCATAGAAATTGTACATAATATCCAGGAGAGTTTTACAGGGCCATATCTTGTCGCCTGTTGAAAGAGGTGACCTTGCTCAGGTCCCAGGTGTGCGGTTCCTAAAATGGCTGCCATATACACGTCCACTGATAGGAGACGCGGAAGGTATTAAACTGATATGAAGATTTACTAAACTCACCACTCCGAGTGCTGTTATTTATTTAATTTTTTTGTGGTGAGGCTTTACAGGACAGAGTGCTTCTCCACGGGACATGTTAACTCACGGGCAGCTGGCTCATCAAGGAACCAGAGCAGCTTGAACGAGGTGACCTTGCTCGGGTCCCAGGTGTGCGGTTCCTAAAATGGCTGCCATATACACGTCCACTGATAGGAGACGCGGAAGGTATTAAACTGATATGAACAATACTCCACTCCTATCAGTAGGTCCGTCCCATTGTGATTTATGCCCCCCACCCACCGCCAGGGATGGGGGCCGGGGGGGAGGAAAGTAGGCCCCCCCATTGTGATTTATGGCCCCCACCCACCGCGCAGGGGTGGGGGCCGAGGGGGGAGGACAGTAGGTCCCCCCATTGTGATTTATGGCCCCCACCCACCGCGCAGGGGTTGGGGAGGACTGTAGTTCCCCCCAGTGTGTATCATGGGCTTTGAGGACAGGTGTCAATCCATACCTGCCAAGTGACCCTATGTAGGGGTAACAGTCCCTATTCTGCTCTGTGTCAGTGTGTATCATGGTCTCTGTGGACGGGGAACAGTCTCTATTCTGCTCTGTGTCAGTGTGTATCATGGTCTCTGTGGACGGGGAACAGTCTCTATTCTGCTCTGTGTCAGTGTGTATCATGGACTCTGTGGACAGGGAACAGTCTCTATTCTGCTCTGTGTCAGTGTGTATCATGGTCTCTGTGGACGGGGAACAGTCTCTATTCTGCTCTGTGTCAGTGTGTATCATGGTCTCTGTGGACAGGGAACAGTCTCTATTCTGCTCTGTATCAGTGTGTATCAGGGGCTTTGAGGACAGGTGTCAATCCATACCTGCCAAGTGACCCTATGTGGGGGGGACAGTCTCTATTCTGCTCTGTGTCAGTGTGTATCATGGTCTCTGTGGACAGTGAACAGTCTCTATTCTGCTCTGTGTCAGTGTGTATCATGGTCTCTGTGGACAGGGAACAGTCTCTATTCTGCTCTGTGTCAGTGTGTATCAGGGGCTTTGAGGACAGGTGTCAATCCATACCTGCCAAGTGACCCTATGTAGGGGGGACAGTCTCTATTCTGCTCTGTGTCAGTGTGTATCATGGTCTCTGTGGACAGGGAACAGTCTCTATTCTGCTCTGTGTCAGTGTGTATCAGGGGTTTTGAGGACAGGTGTCAATCCATATCTGCCAAGTGACCCTATGTAGGAGGAACAGTCCCTATTCTGCTCTGTGTCAGTGTGTATCAGGGGTTTTGAGGACAGGTGTCAATCCATATCTGCCAAGTGACCCTATGTAGGGGGAACAGTCTCTATTCTGCTCTGTGTCAGTGTGTATCAGGGATCATTAGGATAGGTGTCAATCCATATCTGCCAAGTGACCCTATGTAGGGGGAACAGTCCCTATTCTGCTCTGTGTCAGTGTGTATCAGGGATTTGACTATCTTTATTCAGATTGAAAAATTACAATTCCAGGAAAAATTTAACAAACATTTACAAGAACATGTTATGCACATCATAGAAACAACGTGAACCTCTTTAAAGCCACAAACTTAAGACAAAAAATACGTACACACAATGTGTAAGGGTTTGAAAGAATATTCTGAATCCTTACATGTTTACTTTATCGTTTGTTTGATTTTTGTGAACCATATATAAACTACAAGCAGCGTGAAAACTATACAAACTCAAGTGGCCATGCTGATCAAATTAAATAGTATGCTTTACACAGCGTATAAGGGTGATGTCACAGCACAACGGGAATGTAACAGGGGAAGAGGTGAAAGTCATCCTCCCCCTCCCACGACCCCACCATATCTGCCAAGTGACCCTATGTAGGGGTAACAATCTCTATTCTGCTCTGTGTCAGTGTGTATCATGGTCTCTGAGGACGGGGAACAGTCTCTATTCTGCTCTGTGTCAGTGTGTATCAGGGCAGGGCTTTGAGGACAGGTGTCAATGTTAGGTGATTTCTGCCCTTTATGGATTAAAAGCAGACTCTGCATCAACTGTGCAATTTTCCATGGGAGTTTTGCCATGGATCCCCCTCCGGCATGCCACAGTCCAGGTGTTAGTCCCCTTGAAACAACTTTTCCATCACTTTTGTGGCCAGAAAGAGTCCCTGTTGGTTTTAAAATTCGCCTGCCCATTGAAGTCAATGGCGGTTCGCGCGGTTCGCCGGTTCGCGAACATTTGCGGAAGTTCGCGTTTGCCGTTCGTTGTCATCTTTAGCTATTTCATTTGAGCTTCAAGGATTTATTTATACCACATTGAGGAATACACTTATTATCAAGATTGAACCATCCTCTGCGGACAGTTTTACCAAACATGATTCACATGCAGAATTTCAATGCAGAATGGACCATGTAAACCTTTCATTAAATAAAACCAGAATCACTCTGTGACAGTTGCAGTGGCTGTAGGCACTGGGATTCATTTACTTTTAGGGACTGGACCCTTATTAAGTTTACGTTCCCCTATGTCTGAAACACTGCCGATGATTAGCACAAATGTGATTAACACTTTATGTTGTTAACCCATAATGTAGGAGATTTCTTTTTTCACTTCTACATATACATATAATAAACTGTTGTGTGTGTGTGTATTTGGTGCCATGTGAATGCAGCGTTGTTTTCCTAATACTGTATTCTCTCTGTCCCTAGGTAATTGCAGACTCCCATGTGTTCGCTGAAATCTGTGATCTGCCAATGATTTTCTTTCCATAGAGAACCATTGAATGCAATAATTCTCAATGGTAAGCTGTGATGGCATTGCACTTGCCTAATTATGAGAGACAGAAATTAGCAGTCCTGACTCTCCTATCTAGAGGACTTAGTCATGCTTTCAATCCTTCTTCAGATTCAAGGCAGGGACTGCTGTCAGTACTTCAGATGAAGTTGTCATGGTGTGTACAGTGTTCCTTTAATGCGGCACTGTCATCTGAATTCTTTAGCAATTAAAAAACTGCAAATACCCATTCAGCTTTTATTTTCTCTAAACTGAATAAGAATTTCTAACTAGGTTTTACAGTCAACACCATGAAGATAACATCAAACGTGCAGCCAACATCATGAAGATATTCAAAGTGGAATACTGACAACTACTTAGCAATTTGCAGATTCTGATTTTCGAACGACATCTCATTACAAGCCAATAGTATTTGTAACCTTTACAGTATCTGCTGAAAAATGATGGCAAAAATGGATTTTGATTGCCTTTATCTAGTCACACAAGCACCCTAGATTGCCATATCTAGTTCTAACCAAACACAAACGAACTGGAGGACGCGGACTGCCTAACCTAGAAGTTTATCACAAGACCATTATTTTGACAAGAATTTATGATTGTACTGCCCCTTAAAACCAAAAACAATGAGTGACATTAGAACAATCGCTTTTACAAATACCTTTCCACACAATTCCTCTGATTAAATCAGTCCGTTCCTACATATTACCCCCTCACTCCAAACACCCGACTATCCTACTCATTTTGAAGCTGTAGTTCACAATTAGAAAATCACCAGATATATTGCAATACCTATCTCCTTTGACGATACCAACCTCCTCTGACGCAAAACCCACTGTTACCACCAGCTCATACACAGCCTTTTATGACACAGCTTACCTCAGCTTAGGCTCAGTAATGGACACACAAGGTATAAACCACTCTTGTGCACAGTGCATCTACTACAGCTCTACAAGTATTTTGATACACACAACTGTCTAATTTCCTACATTCCACACCAGAGCTTCTAACTATTAGTTGGACACTCACATTCTTTGAGTCACACTGTGTTCTAAAAATATCAAGTTCAAACATCCATCTGTATTTTATGATATACTCAAAAAGGAACACAATAACAGGCTGTCATATTTTACCAAATCATGGTCTCAAGAACTTAATATTAGCTTGACTGGAGGAGTGGAGGCGTATCTTCCATAGTATACATAAATCATCTATTTGTAACAATGTTAATTGAATTAATGATAAGATAATCGTTTGGTGACACTACTCACGTATCCATGTTTTTTCCCCCAGCAGGCTCAGACACATGCTGGAGAGGCACACAAGCTACAGGTAAACTAACACATGTCTGGTGATCTTGCCCTACAATTCAATCACATTGGAAACGAACAGCCACCTTAGTACAGATTATTATAGGCACCCGCATTTGGTTTACTCTGGAATCAAAACTATTCTTGCTACATCCAATTATAATTTCCGAAAGTGCAACTTTCCCTACTCAATTATTTACTAACTGCAGCATATTTACATATTCCTCTTTTTTGGGAAAAAAGTTGAGGCTACAACGAGCCGGACTGGCCCACCAGGATACCAGGAAATTTCCCGGTGTGCCGCAGCACTTGGGGCCAGGGAGAGACTGGGATGCCCTATGCAGGGAGGGAGCTTTCTGGCACTCAAGCTCTGCCCACAAGCTCTGCCCCAGGCTGCAAGGTGGTAACCTCAGGGCAGGAAGAAGCCAGGGAATATAGTCCTCACCTCCCAGGGCTTCCACAGCAGCAGCCTGCAGTGCCAGGTAGGTTTCAAATACACTGCAGCTAGTGAGTAAGAGTGATCTATTGAGTGTGTGTGTGCCTGCTGTTGTGAGCATGTGTAGTGAGCTTGTCTGCAGTAAGCATGTATGTGTGTGTCAGTGAGCATGTCTGTAGCAAGCATGTATGTGTATCAGTGAGCACATGTGTAGTAAGCATGTATTTGTGTCAGTAAACACGTGTGTAGTAAGCATGTATGTGTGTCGGTGAGCACGTGTGTAGTAAACATGTATGTGTCAGTGAGCACGTGTGTAGTAAGCATGTTTATGTCAGTGAGCTTGTAATGAGCATGTGTGTGTCAGTGAGTTTGTCTGTAGTGAGCATGTGTGTGTCAGTGAGCTTGTCTGTAGTGACATGTGTGTCCCCGTGAGCTTGTTTGTAGTATGCATCTTTGTGAATATCAGTGAGTTTGTCTGTAGTAAGCTTGTGTGTGTGTGTCAGAGAGTTTGTCTGTATTAAGTTTGTGTGTACCTGTTAGCTTGTCTGTGTTTGTCAATGATCTTGTGTGTGTCAGTGAGATTGCCTGTCTGTGAGCCTGAGTATCAGTGAACTTGTGTGCTTGTGACAATGAGATTATCTGTGCCTGCATGTGAGTATGCTTATTTTGACTAATATTTATAATTGAAAAAGGAACATACCAATAATAAAAGTATATATTTATTTATCCTTTAGTGAGAATGTTAAATATCCCTTTATAACATTTAAAATATGGCTATGGCTTGCTACCCCAGATTGAGCAATTCTAATTCATAAACATATATTTATATATATATATATATATATATATATATATATATATATATATATATATATATATATATATATATATATATATATACCGTATTTTTCGCTCCATAAGACGCACCTCACCATAAGACGCACCTAGTTTTTAGAGGAAGAAACCCAGAAAAAAAATATTCTGAACAAACTGTCCCATAGTGTTTCTTACTATGGGACAGTTTGTACAGAATATTTGTTTTCTCCCCTGTCCCATAGTGTCCCCCCCTCCCATAGTCTTCTCCTCTCTCCCATAGTCTTCACCCACCCCCTCCCCATAGACTTCACCCACCCCCTCCCCATAGTCTTCATCCACCCTCTCCCCATAGTCTTCATCCACCCTCTCCCCATAGTCTTCATCCACCCCCTCCCCATAGACTTCATCCACCCCCTCCCCATAGACTTCATCCACCCCCTCCCCATAGACTTCATCCACCCCCTCCCCATAGACTTCATCCACCCCCTCCCCATAGACTTCATCCACCCCCTCCCCATAGACTTCATCCACCCCCTCCCCATAGACTTCATCCACCCCCTCTCCATAGACTTCATCCACCCCCTCCCCATAGACTTCATCCACCCCCTCCCCATAGACTTCATCCCCACCCTCCCCATAGACTTCATCCCCCCCCTCCCCATAGACTTCATCCCCCCCTCCCCATAGACTTCATCCCCCCCCTCCCCATAGACTTCATCCCCCCCTCCCCATAGACTTCATCCCCCCCTCCCCATAGACTTCATCCCCCCCCTCCCCATAGACTTCATCCCCCCCCTCCCCATAGACTTAATCCCCCCCCCTCCCCATAGACTTCATCCCCCCCCCTCCCCATAGACTTCATCCCCCCCCCTCCCCATAGACTTCACCCCCCCCTCCCCATAGACTTCACCCCCCCCTCCCCATAGACTTCACCCCCCCCTCCCCATAGACTTCATTCCCCCCCCTCCCCATATACTTCATCCCCCCCTCCCCATAGACTTCATCCCCCTCCCCATATTCTTCTCTCCCATACTGTCCTCCCCTTGTCCCATAATTACTTACCTGTCTTGCAGCGTTGGCCGGCAGCACAGGGCGCACCGCGGTAGTGGAACTTGAATTTCATGTTCCGGTTTCCGGCGGGACTGAAAGGAAGTGCGCACTCAGCTTGTGCACACTTCCTTTCAGTCCCGCCGGAAACCGGAACATGAAATTCAAGTTCCACTACCGCGGTGCGCCCTGTGCTGCCGGCCAACGCTGCAAGACAGGTAAGTAAAGCTTCATATTCGCTCCATAAGACGCACAGACATTTCCCCTCACTTTTGAGGGGAAAAAAAGTGCGTCTTATGGAGCGAAAAATACGGTATATAGATAGATATAAAATATATGTTTATGAATTAGAGAGTCGGGCACTCTACCTTTAAATGTATCAGTTAAATTGACCCCGGTGTTGCACAGCGTAGATAGATAAGCAGGTAAATGAAGAGAGCACTCCAGAGGATTTTTCAACAAATGAGTGTTAGATTTTATATATATATTTTATATGAAAAAAAAAGTGTGCCATCCCTATAAGTCATTGTGCCATGGTAGTGTTTGTGTGTGTGTGTGTGTGTGTGTGTGTATGTATGTATGTATGTATGTATATATATATATATATATATATATATATATATAATAAAAAAGAAAATGTCTTCTCCTATATTATATATATTTGGGAGTCTAGCCAACTCCTTTGTTTTGCACCCCTCCCTGTCACAGGTGTCTCATCCCACGACCCTATTTAGCCTTGTACTGCAGAGAGCCCCAGACACAAACACTACCGTGGCACAAGTAAGTAGCTCATGAAGCAGACACTAGGCTGTTAGAGTAGGACCTGCCAACAATGGGGTACATTGACTTTGTGGCAGGCTTATGCAATGTATGATCATATAATGTAACTAAACCCCCATTATTGTTTGCCTAGATTAGGAGTTTTTTTTTTTTTAAAAACTAACAAAATCTGTCAGCACCGAAGTTGCTGTTTAGTGGATAAGGAAGTACGCTGGATTTTCTTTTTTATTGTATAAATTGGCTCCCAGCAACCGCCTATTTATGCCCGTTCAGGTGAGTGCAGCCAGCCCCCTGTTTACCGTGGCACAGTGACTTATGGGGCCGGCATACATTTTTTTTCGAGGCTGCTTTGCATTCCCAGTCCAGCCCTGAGGCTACATCTCTAAGGGAATGGATACAAAACGTTGAGTCCATACGGATTTTGGAAGAAATAAAGCACTCCCTAAGCCTTAAATACTCACTGTACATAGATATTTGTCAACCTTGGCTGCGATTCTTAATGAACTATTCTCAAAACTAACGAGCAGTGCCAGCAAGTTCCCCCCACCTCCATAAATGTCAACTTGTCCCTGCTCTAGTGTGATTTACCGGAATGAAACCTGTTATTCTCACCTGTATACTGGATCGCTTGTATACCTTCTATTCCATAATGCTGACTGCTTTTTCAGACATGCGTTGAGATGTTTAACTTGTTATAATGTCTTTTCATTTGCAAATCTTGCCAATAAAGAATAATAAAAAACAATTATGACAATGTTTGCCCTCAAATTGCAAAATCTTCACACGTTTAAATTCAATCTAAACTTACTAAACTCTGCAATTTAAAAAATAATAATAATAATAAACATTTGCTGGGAGCATTGTTCTAAACTGATTTATGTAAAGACATTTTTTGTGGCACCCCTGTTTAATTTGTTATGTGACTAAATTCCTATGTGTCACATCTTCTACATTACATGAATGTCGGTGCCAAATAAATAAACCTGTAAGAATAATACAGAACTAATCTATCCCGCCATGATTTAATATTAATGGCAGTAGTAATAGTTTTATAGCATTTTTCTCCCTTTGGGTCTCAAAGCACTTTATGGATATAAATGTAGGAAGACTGGAAAAGTCATAAAATGGATGTTGTAAATCTCTGACAGGCACATGTGAACTAGTTGAATGCTTGAGGGAAGAGGAATCTTTAGTGATGGGGATTCTCCGATTAAATGGGGCAGAGAATTTCATACTATGAAGGCAGCTCGGGTGAATATACATGAACCTGATTTTGCATGCACTCTGTGCACTGAAGGAAGCAATAAACCTTTTGACTGTAGGGAGCTAGATAGAATGTAGAGTGAAAGGGGCTCTTTCAGGTATTATGGACCCTGATTGTTTAAGGTTTTGAAGGTCAACAAGCCTATTTGAATTTATATATAGCATTTAACTTGCAGCCAGTACAATGAATGCAGAATAGAACTTATTCGGCTTGGTTGGGTTTGATTGGTTAGTATTCTGGCTGCTGCATTGTGTATCTGCTGTAGTTGATTGATTCAGATTTTTCTTTTTCTTATTTTTTTTTTTGAATGGCTGAAGCAGAATGTATTATTGAAATTCAAATGAGAGGAAACTGCAGATTAGGTTGGCAATATGTAATTCCGTCTATTTACCTCTGGAGAAAAAGCAAACATAATTATGACATAAACAATGTTTTCATGGCAAAACTCCCTCTCTCTCTCTCTCTAATTCGTTGTCCCATCTTCCTCCACCACTATTAGGCATCACATCCTTCATGTCCCATCACCATTAGGTAATAATCACCCCCTCTTCTCCCATCTCCTTTAGGTATTGCCGCTCCCAATAACATTAGGCATGACAGCTATTGGAGACACCTCTCTCCTCCATGACATGAGATATCAAACCTTACTTTACTGCCACCATTAAACATCTCCTCGTTCAGCTCATGCAACATCATTAGACATTGTTTCTTCATTACGTCAATTCTTCCCCTTAATATTCCAGACTGTAACCAAGCCCCTGATCCTGTAAGCTACAAAGAGCCCTAGAAAAGAAGACAACACATTTATTCTTCTCTGTTGGGGCATCCAAGCTCAGACTTCCCAATGTAAAGCTCACATCAGAAAACTGTTGTAGGAGCACACCGTATATGTCTGAAACCTATACTCAGGTAATTTTATACAACTGACGGAAGTAGCTTTAGTCACAAAAGAGAGAATTGTTGGGAATTTAAAGTGAAGAAAGAAATGGGACAATATAAAGAAGACAGAGAATAAGTGGTGGTCAAAACAGAGAATGACTTGTAATATACAAGGGGGTATCAAACTGGATTTTAGCTTAAGCTTGTAAAACTCCTTGTGCTAGTGCTGAATGTGTAAAACAAAAAGGGTAAAAATTTAACTTTCGCCGATTTTGTCTATGGCAGTAAAAGTTCTTGAATTCACCCTGATCTCAGGACATATGGTATATTGCTGCATAGTTTTAACAAAATGGCAGCATATTTTATATTGGCTGGTACAATAGTAACATAAAATGCCAAACAATGATCTTTAATAGAATTATATCATCTTAAATGGGCCAAGAGAAGTATATGTGTGCTCTTTGGGCTGCACATTGTATACTGTACAAGAGATAAGAGGGAAACAGAGAGGCAAGATACATGCCAGTCTTCACTGTTATGGAAATAAGGCACTGACTCGAAGTTCTGTCAACCAGCTGTTAAATGCTGGGCTACTATGAATAAATCAAACAGTCCCAGGGTGTGTTCTTGTCATGTACATTTATAAGTATTCTAGTACAAAGAAACAATCTTTATCACAGTCATACCCTACAGTTTGCATAGGAAGAAAATATACACTATGGAAAGTAGAGGGTGTGATTGTTAAAAGGAAATATTTATATGCTGATAAAATCACAAACTATCAAAGTAACAATATTTCCAGGTGCAAAATTAGATCAGATCAGGTATTATTTCCATATGCTATTTGCTAACTTTGGCAAAAATACATGTCAATTGACATATAAAAGGTAACATCTCTTTACAGTAGGTAGTTGCTTGCTTTGTTGAGATATGGGTGTTTGGTTCTATATAAAACATTAAATACAAGAAAAGAAAACATAAGTTTATCATCTCTTTACACTCCAGTGACTTTGCCCCAAATGGTTAGTAAATCAAAATAATCAGATGAATGGCACATTTGTGATGGTTTAACTTACTATCTCATGCCTCGTAAATGTGCCACAGTGCGACATTTTTTGTGCATGCAACTTTATCTGCCACAGACAACGAAAACCATAAGGCTTAGAAAATATCCTCTGTGAACGCACACTTTTAAGAATGCACAATTTTTATTAGAATTTGTGAGCAATCTCAATACTTTATAATAAAGATCATAATAAAACATAACAGAAAACTGTTACCCTAAAATATGTTGTTTTCATTTAGGAGCAAAACATGTCAGTTTAGGTATGCTGTCCAGATAAATCTTTACTGTTCAAACTACTCTTCAGTTAGTGTAAATATGATGTAATGAACAGAACTCTCCAAATTCAATGACAAATGCTAGGGGGTGTTAGCGCATGCTATGTTTTTCTTCAATAAAACCCTACGGGAGAGAGACATGAATGCCATATCCTGTGCTTGCCATTAAAAGCAGCCAAGTTAATGCCTTCTCACCTCAGCATGTCTACACCTGCTCTACATGCCCGAAATCTGAATGCAGCTCCGTAAAACCATTATAAATGGAAGACAAGACCACCAAAATATGTGCCCACAAACATAGGGAACACCACTCACACACATAAATCACACATACACACATTATAGGGAGCACGTACAACATATTTTAAATACATATTAACTCACAT
This sequence comes from Pelobates fuscus, assembly GCF_036172605.1. Lineage (NCBI taxonomy): Eukaryota > Metazoa > Chordata > Amphibia > Anura > Pelobatidae > Pelobates > Pelobates fuscus. The sequence goes on from NC_086318.1 coordinate 97,064,584, forward strand.
AATTTCCCACTGCTACAACAGATGTTACAAACAAACAGCAAAACAAACCACTGCACCCATGCAACTCACAATATGCAGAGCCAATTATCTCTATCTCAAAGGGAACAGTTTTATAGGTCCCACCATACCTCTCCTCGCCTCCTCACCTCAATGGAAAGGAAAATAAGACAAGTGCAGAACATTTAAGGGAACACTATAGTATTAGGAACTATATTCATAACATTGTAGTGTGCCTCTGTCGCTCCCCCATCATGAAAAGGTTAAAAACCCTTTCTTTCACTTACCTGATTCCAGCACGGAGTTCCTTTGATACTGGCTTCGCCTATTTCTTCCGAGTTGTTACTGCAATGGGGGCACCATAGGAAAGCAATGAATCATGCTTTCCAATGGGGATTTTCAAGACACGGGATGTCCTAATGCAAAGTGTGTCACAGAGTTAAGCTCCGTGTGAATCGAAGAAAGGCTCTAAAGTGTAAGACAGCCACTAGAAGCAGTCTTAACCCTGCAATGTAAACATTACAGTTTGACAAAAACTGCAATGGTTTACATTGCAGAGTTAAGAGGACCGGACACTGCACACAGACCACTTCAATAAGATCAAGTGTTCTGGGTGCCTATAGTGTTCATTTAAGTACCTACCTTGTATTCTGTATTGAATTAGAATGCACTTTGACTTAAAAGCCTCAAATTCCCAGCTAAAGATGTAAAAGTGATGCATTGTGTGGAGATAATACCTCCTACTCTTAGCAGGAAACTCATTCTTCAAACAAATTGTAAAAAGCAAGCTGTTTTTTTATATTGATATTATAGTGAATATACTTTAATTCTCCATTCACATCTTTCTGTAATGTTTACCATTCTATATTACCATTCTATTCTACTTTTCTGATGATTTCACCCTAAAAATCACTTGTCTATTTGTGAGTATTAACCTGTGTCACAGCCCTTAAAACCTTTCACATCACCTGTTTCAACCTTGAACACTTCTCTACAGAAACCTATAGGCCACCAATAAGACTATGAAAATGTCAGGTATGTATTTTACGTGTGCATGCATAACTACATCCAATTAATGCCCCTTAAGGCCAGTGACAACCACTGATGGTATTCAGAATACTGTCAGTTTACTTTATGACAAGAGTTTGTAGTGGAGGCAGTTAAAGTTAATACAAATAAAATATACACATTATATTGCATTAAGAGAAGAAGAGAAAGACAACAAATATTTAAGCCAAACTGCGTCAACATTTGTGTAAGATATTTCCAAGGAATTACATAGTTACTAAATTTAACTAAAGCCCATTAAAAAAGAACGACAATTAGTAACATGATAGCTTTTTACTTGCAGTAATGCATTTTCATATGTAGGTGGGATTTTTCATAAAATAGAAAGAAATATACCCCCCAACAAATTATAGTATTCAATATGACAAATATATAGTGTGACTTGACTAGCAGTGAATCCTATTCTCATATTTTAGAGCATTTAGACCTACTTTACAATACATGGACTTCAATTCCCATTGAAGGTGGCACTACCCTATGTCTCTGAAATCATAGAAGCCATGGCAACCTGAAGCTGAGGCATATGATTGTCTGTTAGCTAGTGTTTCAAGCAGAGCTGAACATTTACTAGATAGTCAGGGCTAAAGTCTATAGCTATTTGTGTTGAAGCAGGTAGTGCAATGGTGGGTGTTGTACTGGTAGATGTTGTGGAGACAGTAGGTTAAGAGGAAGGGTGTGCTCAGGCAGCTGGTGTAGAGGAACCTGGCACAGGTGGTAAAGAGCATGACGTTCCTGATATGGTTGCACTTACACACCTCTGTCTATTGGCATTCTTGCACTCCCTGCCAGTGATTATCTGGATTTTCATGAGAGGCCTTAGAGATACCTAAGGCAAATGCATACTTCAGGGGATTATTTTTTTCAAGTGGAGTCCTACCTCATATATGTTTTAGGTGTCTCTAAGTCAATTCATGAATGTTAGTGTACACATGAAATAAGGTTGGTACTAAATCCAGTGTACAGTGTGAGCTCCACATTGTAAATGCTATGCCTTTCCTCCCACTGTATTCAATGTTGGTTCACTTTCTATGTTCTCCTCTGTTTCACCAGTCTAAGCAAAATGTCCAGCTCTTCTGGATAACGTCTTCTTAGCCCCCTCTTTAGTCTTGATTGGTCCTTGTCAGTTTCACTCTGTTTAAAAGGGGGAATTTGGTTGCCCCGATACTGTTATAATTTGAGTGGATTATGAGTGACCATTCCTTCACTGCTCCTCTTTTAGTGTCTCAACCATATCTTTTGAAGTGCACAGAGAGATATTATCATTTATAGAACAGTAAATCACATGAGGTTACAAAATCAAGAAAGGAATTGGCTTTTCATTATAAAGAATGGTCAGAAACATTATAATTAGAAAAAGGCACCGTTGAGCAACTATGATAACATTATTCAAATATACACTTTCATTACAAACAAGTATCTGGTGGTGTTAGGCAACAGAACTGTTCAAAGTGCACAAGGGAGTAGAGAAAGTAAAAAGAAAAATTACCACTCCTAATAACTTGATAAATATAGACTGAATTATTGGATTTTTTTTGAAGGTTCAAAGAAAAGTTTGTTAAACATAGCATGGTAATGTGCCCATTGGAAACCATAAATATGCTTTTTCTTTGCCCAATCACACTTGCTAGTGGTAAAATTAATTGAAATACTTTCTATCATGTTTTACATGCATTGCTCCATTTCTGTCAACTATTATAGCCAAGACGTGGTTTTTAATCCAAATTATTTTATTGTTGGCAATGTAAGATGCCTGATGTTTTTAATTCCATAAATGTAGTGTGTTTTATTTTATTTTGTTCAAGAAAGCGTTTAAATAAAATAAAAAAATGGTATAATCAATACATAATATAGAGTATATTGAAAATTCAAGAATAAGCATGTAACTGATTATTAAGCACTAATTTGTCTTTCTAAACCCTATTTTATCATTATAATAAATAGACCTTTAGGTAAATTAGCATTCTTCTTTGACTTTATTAAGAGTTGAACATGAATATGGAGGCAACCTTTGAGCTATATTCAGTCAACAGTACAAATGTGCTCATGCATCCTTAGCATCATTCTACAAGGAAGAATGGTTATCATTTAACATAATTTCTCAAAGGACAATATCACAAAACTTAGGGAGGAAAATGAAAGCTGTGATGCCCGTTGTCACTTATTTTAGGTGGCACGCATTTCAGTCAAACAATAGGGAAGACTTATCAAAGTATTCTGTTCTAAATTATGGTGCAAACAGGTAAAAGGGGAGAAGTCACAGATGGAATGTACCTGCTGGGTCCATCAGTTTCCATGGTGATTGTCCATTTTCTTTTTAGAACTTTCGAAAACTTTTACGACATAACACTGGAACAAATCTCCCATGATACGATTAATCTGATTAACCCCTTAAGGACACATGACATGTGTGACATGTCATGATTCCCTTTTATTCCAGAAGCTTGGTCCTTAAGGGGTTAAAGACATTTGTTTATAAAGAGCAATTGGGACTTTTGGTAAATAACATGCACATACATTTAGATGTATTCTGAACAGTGTTAATTTTGGTAGTGTTAATTTTTCATTTTAGCTTTAGTCATAGTCTTTTGACTAAAAAGCCATTTTAGCTTTAGTTATATTTTAGTGATCTGAATTTATTTAGTTTGAGTCTAGTTTTAGTCAACTAAAATCTAATGGGTTTAGTTATAACCTCTATCTGTCTCTTTTGCCCCTTCCCCAGTCCCTCTGTGTCTCTTTGTGTCCTCCCAGCCCCTCTAGCTGTCTCTCTCCCAAGCCCTGGTCTGTCTCACAAAGACACAAAGGCAGTGTTAATTTTGGCGGCAAATCTCCAATTAGTTTTAGTCCTAGTCTTTTGACTAAAAAGCCATTTTAGTTTTAGTCTTATTTTAGTCATCTGAATTATTTTAGTTTTTATCTAGTTTTAGTCGACTAAATCTCAAAATGTTTAGTCGACTACAATTTTACTAAACCTGTTAGTCGACAAAATTAACACTGATTCTGAATAGGGACATTACACATAGTTATATTGTTAATATCTACTAAGACACATAACTAACTGTAACACACAAAGAACAAATGATTTATGAAACAAACTCTTACTTTTACACATTAAATTTTTTTAACTATTACACATATTTAAACATGTAATAAATTCAAAAGGAATTGTTTAAACATGAGTTGTTAAAGTAATCCTTTGCATTTCTTTCTCCATACAGGTACCTGGCTAATGTGAACTCTTGGGGATTCATCAGAGTGTTCTGTGGAATCCTAGTGGGTTGGTCTTATCTTTGTAGTGTTTATCTGAATTCTTTTTGTTTTAGTCTAGTTTTAGTCGACTAAATCTCCAGTAGGTTTTAAAATCTAATGGGTTTAGTTAAAGCCTCTATCTGTCTCCCCCTCTGTGTCTCTTTGTGTCCTCCCAGCCCCTCTAGGTGTCTCTCTCTCAAGCCCTGGTCTGTCTCTTTCCCCCCTTTCACCATTGCACAAAGGCAGTGTTAATTTTGGCATCAACTTTCAATTTAGTTTTAGTCATAGTATTTTGACTTAAAAGCCATTTTAGTTTTAGTCGCATTTTAGTCATCTGAATTGTTTTAGTTTTAGTCGACTAAATCTCAAAAAATTAAGTCAACTAAAATCTTACTAAAATTGTTAGTCAACAAAATGAATACTGATTCTGAATAGGGACATTACACATAGTTATATCTTTAACATCTACTAAGACACACAACTAACTGTAACACACAAAGAACAAATGATTTATGAAACAAACTCTTACTTTTACACATTAACATTTTTTAACTATTACACATATTTGAACATGTAATAAATTTAAAAGGAATTGTTTAAACATGAGTTGTTAAATTAACCCTTTTCATTTCTTTCTCCATACAGGTACCTGGTTCATGTGAACTCTTGGGGATTCATCAGAGTGTTGCGTTAAAAATCCTAGTGGGCTGGTCTTATCTTTGTAGTGTTTATGTAACTTCAAATTAAGCTTACTTACATAGATGACAAAGTCCAAAAACTGACTAGTAATGTATCATTAATGGCAAAGGCACTTAATCAATTTCCATTTTATAGAAATTACAAAGCTGACAAGGTGCCTCTTATTTATTTTGATTTAATTTTGAAAACAACAGATAACATACGTTTGTTAAACTCAATCATGGAGTATCATTAATTAAAAAAATATAGAAGCATTTCTATGTATGCCATCATTTTGTTAACTGTAGAAAAAAGTATTCAGTTGGGCAGGGTGGATGCAGCATACCAAATATTGTTTTCATCATCAAAGTAAGTATACTCGAGTTTGTTCTAATTAATCACCTGTCAGATGCAAAGTGATTGTAACTAGATAAGTCATATAGTTTCAATTATAAAGATAATTGCACCCTTTTACATCCCGTTATTTTAAAGTGGAGCATAGCTGGGACACATTCATTAAACATGCACACTTAAAGGTCAGCTTTGTTGTTGACGAACAACCTCTAATATACTAAACACATCAGAAACCTGTAAAAAAAAAAATGAGGATGATATTTTATTGAAAAAATATGCATACAAAAATAGAAATAAAGGATACATCAACACATATTTCTCTAAAACATTGAGATCTGTCAAAATGACCTAGATATTTAGTTCAGCAATAAAAATGGCAGATGAAATTCATTGAGGGCCAACTATGAAGGAGTCCGAGACATCTAGCCAGAATTTAGTTAACAATAATCAATATTAGGAATGATTGTTCAAGCTAAGCTGAGAAGTTGGGCTATAATGATTGGAGTAAATGGGTCATTTTGTCATCCAGCTATTTTGCTAACTACTTTGATGGTCTCTTTTATCCAGGATTGTTTTGTTTGTTCACAAACATAATTGGTTTGAGTTTTCCATATAAATAGAGAAAAAATATAGACATGTGTTCTTATTCAACTTGACATGTTGTTACAACATTGACGTTTAAAAGATGTTACCCAACCCTTTGCTATACTTGTATGTCTTCATAATCCATATGTGATTATGGTTTCTTTATAGATTGGTTTGACTCTTGAAGTTTAGCTTTTTTATGTAATTTGGACCAAGATACTACACAGCAGAATAGCGAATGTTAAACTGACTTGACTCAGGTTTTGCCCACATGTTTTGAAAAAAGCTAAATCTCTTTTTGGTTTTCTACCTTACTGGGTGACTCACCCCATTACTATACTGGAAAACATTTGGAGAACATCTGAACATACATAACCCTCAATAAAATGTTATATGCAAAAGTACCACTTGAATAAATATTTTAATATCCTTTCATCAAACATGGCATCTAAAAATATTTGTTTATCACAAGCACACTTTAATATATTTTATGTTTAGCAGGTGCTTTTAGTTTACATCAGATTGTTGTATGATTCTTAATATAAAATTATCACGGAACCACGTATGTTACTTGTCCTTTTCCCTTATTAGAATGTAGAATTAGAGTTTCAACTGTGATATATAGACTAGACATCAAGCTTCTCTGATTTCATGTTCCCTCAGCATGGAAGCTTTGCGGTCATGTTCTTTTACCAGTAGACACATCTGTGTAACAGAGCTCAAATCACCATTGTGATGTTATAAAACAAATAGTCTATAAAGAGTTTCAAAACACAGCTTCTCAAGCTATGTAGAACACAACAGAGACATAAAAAAGCTAAATATATATATTTTTAACGTTGTTCTCCCACAATCCAAGTTCTTCATTTTAATGTGCACTTTTTCAGAATACGCAATATATCCAACATACCTAGACTAACCAAATACGCCCAATAAATTTTTATATGCATATCATTAAAGTTTGAAACCTTTTATTTCAACATTGGCCAACTGCCTTTATAAACCCGACCAAGTTCGACTGACATGAATACATATATAAACGGTAACATTTAATAGACTTTTTTTTTTTTTTCCAATGGTCATTCCAACTTATACTTAAAATATTTTTATTTATAGAGATCAAAACCATGCTATGTTTACACTGCTCAATTAGCTAACACTTATGGTTAAAAAAAAAAAAAGTAATAAAAAAATAAAATTAAAGAGATAAAGATATAAATTAAGGGGACATGTCTAAGAATTAATTTTTAAGTAATTTTGCTAATTGTCAACTGAAGCATTGATCTCACGTGCACTTGTCATTAAATAGTGTGAGCATTTTATTCTGAAATGCCTCTGTTTACAAATGAGACTGAAGAGCAAGGTTCTCATGGAAGATCAGCATATATATCGGGCTTTATTTCAGCTGCACATGATTAAAAGAACATTACCTGTGTCGTGAGAGTCACTGAATGAGCTATGCTAAATTGGTTGTTTTCTGTTATGTGATTAATTGTACATCTAAACCATATTTTAGTGTGCTTTGTTTTTCTGTCCCCAGTCATCTCATATTATTAAAGAGAAATTCTGCATATCTCTCCTGGAGTCCAATTAAGGATTTGCATCATGACTAGATTTTTCACTTTAATTACTGTATATAAAGTAGGTTTTGACTTATTTCCTTATTTATCAAACTATGCAGAAGAAGCAAAATTCATCAAATAAACAGATATCTGCAGCTATAATTGCAGCCAGCATTGTACATGTAGGAACAAAATATGAGGGGCCAAATTTCATTATGTAGAACGTAATAAGCATCTGAATAATTAAACTGTGTGTAAATCACTAGCATGGCAGTGGTAAGAATAGAAAACATACCTATGTTTGATCCCAAAAATCAGTTTGACTATACATTTTATTCTAAATGTTACTTTATCAGCAGAAAAGAAAAACTTGCTATATATATGGTGGGTGGGTAAGTTTCTATACATAGAACATCTCTATATTTGTCAACAAACCTAAATCACTCTTTTGCCATAGAAAAATACTGAATCCAGGATTTTCTATATTATATAACCACTTTATTATGTCCGGACCACAAGCATGGTAGAATACATACATTGTATAAAACGAGACACTGCCAACAATGTATTTTTTCATTAAAGCTTACATTTTTTTTTTATTCTTTTAATATGCAGAGCATCCACTTTGCCTCGAGAGTCTTGTTACACTTCGGATGATGTATATATTTTGGTAAAATAAACAATAAGTGCCCACGCATTATACCACCTATGCATATTTTCTAGTGTGCATTTGATGAGCCATCTAAAAATAAAAAGATGAATAATTTAACAACAAAATCATATCTTCAGCAGTCTGCTGCTGCTTAGTGCCAGCTGATATGTGTATTGTATTAACACAATGTATTAAATAACATACTTTGTTCTAAATATCTCGAGACTTCTTTAAAAATTAAATTATATACTGCAACCAGCCTATTTAGTTTCATAAGCAGATTTTTTTTACTAATTAAAATAAGTCAGTGCATAGTTTTTTTTTTTTTCAAGAAACCAGAAAGAGATATTATCCTACGCCCTGCTGTGATTTACAAGAATTCGTTGTGTTAAATCTTCTGGCCCACCCTGCTGTGCCCACAACTGGTTTCATTTAGAATACATGTAAATATTTTTTTAATAATCTAAGTCGAAGAATGTATCTATTGAATAGTTTTAACAGCCTGTGGGATGCGGGGGTGCATGCTAAGAACAATTTTGCCCAAGAAAGGCTTTTGCGTCTCTTGGGTTAATTTATTTTGACTAAAACAATGCAGGCCAATGGTTATATTATATTACCTGTGAAAAATGACGCTGGCTTTTATCTCCTAATGTTGTAAGCTATGATAGGAATTTAGACTTTAAACTAGTGATTATTTTATCTTGGGAAATTAAAAATACTCAAAAAATTAATTAAAACATAGAGTAATAGGGGAATTAATAAGTACTTTTAGATTAGTTAAGCACCTTAAATGACAATCTTGTTAAGGTGAATTAACAATACACTTTCAGAATTTACATTTTTAACTGACATCAAGCTTGTTAAAGACATTTTTGACTAGTCAGCTTATGTGAATTTAAGACTAACCTTATAAAATTAAAGCTAACTTGTCAAGTTGGTTATATCATCTAATTACATTATTACATTATTATTTAGTGGTGAAGGACGGAAAATATTTTTAATTCTATTTAGAATTTTTACTTTCAAGGACAATTTTCTTTCACTCACAGATATTTTCATATTTTTTATCCCCCTTTTTTCTTTTCTATTTTTTTTTCTTTCTTTTTTTTTTCTTCCATTAAGTCAATGCATAAAATATTTTTCTGGGATTGGACTTTACACAGCCTGCCACTCCTACAGAATCTCAATTCTCTCCTGCAAAAATAATGTTCCTCCCATTTATTGTTAAGAGAGTTTAACACCCAGACTGGATCATAATAACTTTATACAAGGGACTCACTTGTAACAGGAATGCAGACCACAGTTACATAATCATAAATTCCTGTACAGCTTCTTTAACCACAACTTGGATTCCTTGGCCAAAGGTGGTGCAGTACGTAGAGCTAAGCACATTCCATTCCATTAATATGCCTTGATCCTATGGTCTGGTATCTATTTCTGAGAGGGACTACAGCAGATGCACACTGGCTAACGTTTATTTTCCTGATAAAAAAAAATGCCCATAGATCGATATTTCAATTACTAGATTCCTGTAGAGAATTTTTTTTATACTAGCAGGGACTTTAATATTTCACTATATACATTGCACAGCAGTACTTCATGTAGGGGGATTTTACATTTTCCCCAAATTTTATACTCACAACAGACTGACTACTGGAGAGGTACTCTTCTTAGTTTTACATTTTTTTTTTCCGCTGTATGTAATCTCGATTGGAAAATCTTGATTTAATATTTCTGAATAAGCTTTTCAAATGATTTAATATTTTTGGATAAACTTTTAAAGTGACTTAATATTTAAACAAATATTTTAATATTTTTATAAATATTTGTACATATTTTTTATATCTGATATATTTTTAATATTTTGAAAATAACAAAACCACATTATAAAAGTTTATCCACAAATTTATTTTAAATCACTCAAAAAGCTTATAACAATAGCGTTTAATATATTATTATTCAGAACGATGAACAGATGGCTCACCGCATGACATGGTCAGACCACAGCCAAGTCAGTATGATGTCCTTGCTCTGATAATTTCTTTTTGGACTAACATTTAGTCCAAGACACTTAGGTGATACCTAAAATATATTTTTGTAAACTTAGTTACATACTTTGGCTAGCGTTCTCCTCATAGTTTTGGAAGCCCATGAGGAAGTCATGAGGGGCCACTTATTAACAGAGGCATTTGCAAACAACAATCTCAAAAAGAACTAATACACATGATCTCTGGATCCCAAAGGGAGAAACATACATGAATTATCAGATGGAAAATAAAAGTCTGCTTTTTTTCCTCCAGAAAAACAAACAAACAAACAAACAAACAAACAAACAAACAAACAAGCAAAATAAATCTTGGCATATTAATGTGGGGAAGGAGGAGGGTGGGGGCAGAAGAGCACAACAAAAGCTATATGCATCATATGCATTAAGGTCAAGGCACAAAATGTGTAATGGGAATAATGAACAATGTTTTCCACACATATTTGGTGGCCTTGTGAAGATGAAAATCTAGAAAATATTATCCCTTTCACAAGTAACCTCATGAGGAACTTGCAGAATCGATGTTATCTAAATTCATCATGATAAATATGAAAAAAAAAATAGTAGTGTCTCTGAGGGTCAAAATAACAACTGAATACCTAATGGAATTACCTGTCCTATGGTCCCCTCATACCACTTGCCCATATTGTGTGTATGAGTAGTTAATAATAATAATAAAGGGTTACCCACAATTACTGAAATGAATAAATATATATACATATATTGTTTTTTTCCTCATAGAAATATGTGTAAAATTATATTACATGGAAAAAATGTAAAGTTTCAACAAACTATCCTGACAGATGGTTAAGTGGCACAGAATACTGAAGAGGCTAAATATAATTCATATAATTCAAAAAAAGAATACTGAAGAGGGTAATTATTAAATATACTTGTCCAATTTGTAGAAGTAGTTTCTTGAATATAGGAACTCAGTGTAGCAATTATCTTATTTCAGATATTGGAGTGAGATATTAAATGCCACTAAATAAAATTCTTACCCACTCAAAGTCACAAAATGAAAGAAAAGCAGCATCAACAAATGTTACTCAGAATATTTTAATAGTGTAGATGAGATCAAAAATCAAATTGCATTGACAAATGCCAAAAATAGTTAATACCAACTGAAAGTAAAAAATCTACAAAACTGATTTGATTTTCACTGTGATGAGGATACAGATTATGGATAACGGATATCTGAGAAATTTAGCCTTGAGAAGACTATAGGATGGCGAGTACAGCATTACCAATACTACCTGTTGGAATAACAGATTTTATTTTAGACAAATTAATCCTTCATCCAATCAAAATTGATCAAATAATTATCATTCATTGAACATTAAGACGATCATTACCTCTGGATATTATTGATGAAGATACAGTATGGTGCATGGGTGTACTACTGACATTGTAATATCTAGAACTGTACTTGAGTTTCAAAAGTATACATTTTATAACTAAGGAAGAGTTGAGAGACAAGTTCTATGTTCACAGTATGGGTCAGGGGACTTGATCACGTGTCTTTAATCAAGCTTCAAACTACTGTCCACAGAGTGGAAGTAGGAGACTGGCGGTTACACTCAAACGTAAATATATTGGCAGATATATCCTATTTTGAGTACAACCTTTTTTGGGTGGGGGGGTGGGGGGGGGAGGGCAGGGGGATTGAGGATACATTTGCCCAACCTTAGTTATATCTCTCACATAGCATATTATAAAGCAAGAAAATACTGACTTTTTTTGTATCACAAAATAAAAACAATTTTTAGTACATTTTTTATAATTCTTAATTAATTTATTTATAAAAATAAACCCTAGTAAAATGTTTTCACTTGAAATATAATGTCTTCTTCCCTGAAATTGTCAATGCGTCATTTTTCTTTTTTTTTTTTTTTTTTCCTCTTCCACCATCCTACTTATCTTTTCTAAGCTAGCGGTAAGAAAGATGTCAACATTTCATATGTAGAGAGGATGATTATCTGAAATAGTATCTATAGAAAAAAAAAAATCTTCCTTCGTTCATCATCAGTGACCAAGCACAAATATACATTTTAAAATAGTCATTTGCATGTTTCAATCTGCTTGTGAAATATATTCCGATTTCATCCTTACTATCTTCATGTTTCACATAAATCATGCTAAATAGTATTTTCTGTTGACATTTCCTCCGCATCATTTATCAAATTTGTTGAAAGTACATAAAGATGTTTAAGCAAATTCAATCCAAGCCAATCAACTGGGTGTTTGTACCAGCATAACATACATAAAATATGTAGGAGTTATTTTCATTTTTTATGCAAGATGATACAATAATTTTGATGCACTTTGATAATTCTAGTAGAATTTGTATCTCCCAGAATGTCAGTAATTTGTTTGTTATGGTGCAACAAGTGGAAAAGAATTATTTGATGTTAAGTCTGTTGGTATCATGCAAATTAGCACTGAACAAAATATCCAAGAGTGCATTGAAAGGAGTCAATTACTAGAGGTTTTTTTTATGCCGCTAACACTCTTATGTTCTAAATACATATTTGTATTTAGAATGTTAGACTTTTCTTGGATTGTCTAACCCCACTTATGAATTAAAAATAAAATTCACCTTTTTTCCAGTAATGTATAAGTGTCCTCTATTTTAGATACATGCTGTGCATGTACAAAAATTATTGCACTATGTTCATAGAATTCTCTGTAAAAAATGTACAGTCATAACTTTCAGCGTCATGGCGAACACAGTTAGGTCTCCAAATAGAGAAGCATTGTAATACTTCTCTATAAAGAGACCTAACTGTGTTCGCAATTGCCACGATGCTGAATGTTAGGACTACACATTTTCTAGAGTCTTCAGTAGGAAGTGACTGGTACAATGCCACTAGAGACACACTGACTGGCAAATGTGAACTTTGCCATTTGTCACAAATGGTAACGCTTACAATTTTCAACATGCAAGTACAGCATCTAGGTACCAAGAACATTATATTAAGCTTAGTGGTTTTGGTGTTTAGAGTACCTCAGAGCACCCTAGAGTAACTTTAGCATTACTTGCCCAGAGCACTTTACAAAACTTGACATTTTTAAAAGAAAAGAGTGCGTGAGAGGAAAGATTGTAGAGGAAATCAAAAAATGCACACCCTGTGGGAAATAAACCAGTTCACAAACTGAAAGATAAATACAGTCAATCCACTGCATCACTGATTTGCAATACAACAGTCAGTCATTCTTATTTCACTTCCGTTCCAAGGTCCCCACAATAAAAACAAAGATTCTTTACCACATGATTGCATCCCGCCCTCTTACTTCAAAATACTATTAGGATAAATAGGTGGTACAACCTTTCGTAAAAATGTTGTTCCCTTAAAAATAAAACAATGTTTCTCAAAGGCAAACGTGCCAAAAGAGCTGAGAGTTCTGCACCTGACAAAATGTTTCAGTTCACCTTTGACTATGTGCTGCTACATCAGCCGTGACTCGAAGTTCTTGAACTTTATATCCTGTAATATTATATATTTTCAGTACCTGCATACAGTAGATCAACTTAGTGGTTTATATGTTAGACTCCAATTAAATGCAATACCCTATTAAATTGTTTTGCCAAGTTTGTCTTTGTAATTATTGCATTTTCTACAATAATTTGTAAAATAAAATAATATATATTTTTTTTAAGTTGATAGAAAATTCTCAAACAAATAGTTTGCATATTCATCTTGTCTGAATATCAAATAAAGTCTATAGACAGAGTTAAACTTATTGGAGTTCCCATGAGATTTGTGGAGTGCTGGATTTTGATCAGGGCCAGAGTAAGAGCCCATTGGGCCTGAGGCTGACAATTAGGATGGACCTAATTATAGAATCGTATCGACAGAAAACGCTAAAACAGTCATACCTCTCAATTGTCATGTATCTGGTGTAGATGGTGCTGGAAGCAACTCACACCATATCGCTTTAAGAAAACACATACCCTATGCTAATGTCTCGCATTCATCTTTCTTTTTTTTTTTTTTTTTTTTATTCTTTATTTTTTCGTGCTAGGTTTTACAATTTGGTCTGTAGAGCCACAACAGCACAACAAACCGATATAAACAAAACTGTTATACAACATCATGGCAAAGGAAATAAAAGCACAGTTTTATATAATATAATCATGCTTATACTGTAGGGTTATATTCATATAGCAGTCCTGCACATTGTTAGTAACGTTATGCAGGGAATAAGTGAGTGAGTGAGTGCTTCAGCTAGTGGTGGAGTGTCAGGAGATTCATAGTGGTACATAAATCGAACAAAAGATTTCATAACCACCTGTGTTTGTGGCACGCTTATCTAGGTTGCTGCTCTGTCATAGTAAGAAGTGGTAGGCTAGGTGTGCTATGGTCACCGATGGTGTGCTTCCCCGTTGAACCGTTGTTGCCTGTAACAAGTCGTAGTTACTTATGGTGTGGGAACCTTCTAAGGAGTGTAGTGGCAGGTTGATCTGGTGTTGTCACTGTGTGGTCCCTTATAATTAGCGTTGAGGGTTCCCTTATGACCTGACACCGTGGGTGTGCTTGATAGGCATGCTACATGGTTTGCAGACTGGTGAAATTCACTTGTGAGGGCACATTCTAGGTTAGTAGAGCGGGTTGCGTCTAACTATACCAGTATGTCGTCCCGCGTGCATGCAAGTGTAAGTGTGCGTACAGCCTGACTCTGGATGCCTATTGCACAAGTGGGTTATGATGGGTTAAACATTTTATGTTGAGATGGTGAAGCGTATCTCAGATGGGAGAGGGCCACCAAGCGTGTGAAACATTTTGTCTGGCTATAAGGTGCTAGTCTGGCAAGCTAGTGGGGGAGTATATGTAAAGATTATTTATGTCTTTGATAACAGGCTCTGCGTCTTAAACTAAACAAAAACTCAAACTGAATGCCATAATAACAACTAAAGAGAATGACACAGGTATAGTCTGTAAGTCTATATCAGCCAATACCACATGTGTGAGGCAAGCGGAATCTGGGTTTTCGTGTTGGCAGGCCGATTTTGTCAAGTCCTCCTTCATCCTCAGGTCTTGGTCGGGAGTCCGCAGTTGCGCTGATGTGGGTGAGAGTGTCACTCCAGCCTTGGTGTGGTGTGCAGGCCTGTGTCTCCTGGCATCCTTGGCCTTTTCTGGGGCCCGAGAGTTCTCCCTGTTTAGGAAGGTCGGAGGATCCGGCGGTCAGCCTTCTCTTGTGGTGCTTGTGTCTCCGTGCTTGTGGGCGTTGCTTTCGGGCTTTCGGCCTTGCAGTCGGCTGCCCGGGTGGACCAGGGGGAGTGTGGGTGGACTGGCTTGGTAGTTTTACGCCTAAGAGTTTCCCCCTCACCTCTCGCCACCTGCGGCTCCGGTTAGTCGCTGTCTGCATTTTAAGCCGGTCTGTTCGGGCTGCTAGTTGTTTCTCTCTCAGCGCTTCCCAGAAGAGGTTGAAAATCGCCTCCAGGCGCTGCGAGAGGTCTGGTTGTTGCTCGTGTGTCAGTAGCTTGCCCTGCTTGTTCTGCCTATCAGCCGCCATCTTGGGAGCGCCATGTGGAGTGCTGCAACTCTGTTGTTTGGGTTCACGCTTGTCTTGCGCTCCAGGCTGGCTGCCCCAGACTTGCAGTGAGGACCGGGATAACCCCCTCCGGTCAATGGGGGGGGGGAGGTATGCAATGAGTGTGCTGAGGGGTTCACTCGAGGCTTTGCCGTCGCGGAGAGCGGCCGCCTCTCTCTGGCTTGGTCCCGAGTAGGCCCCATTCGCTGTTGCGGGTTCCCTGGGAGGAAATGTCTCGTTCTTGGTATCAGTCGATTCCCCAGGGATTCCCTGTCGTCCCTCATGCTGTCCTGCTGGTGATTGCTCCGGTTTTCGAGGTATTTACCCCTGATTAGGTCGCTGTTTGTTAGGAGCTGATGCTCGTTGCGTCTTTCCAGCCCGGCGGTTAGGCGCCGCCCCCCCTCGCATTCATCTTTCAAGTAAATCTATACGCCCCATAACAGCAGTATCTGGTGAAGCAGGATTTCGGTGGGTGGGGTAAAAGGATGTTCCACTGACGTGAATCACGTAACCAAAACTGCCTAGAGGGGAAAATATACTCAAAAGAATCTGCCCGAGGAATTAGGTCAGCCTGGCGAGAATACATGTCAGGACAGGCTGCCTGCCAATCATGCAGGCTAGCCAACTAAAGGCATACTATGCAGACAGCACCCTGAGCTTGGCATAAATGTGTCTAATGACTTTCCAAGTTTTTTAAGGACTGTCACCTTGCACTCACTGGTCCTCTCCTCTCCTTACCCTTACTAGCAGTCAGAAGCTCATTTTACACAGTCTGGGGCAGAGAAAAGGTGTATGTAGTGAAAGGGAACATGCCACAGAGTTAGACTGAAGCAGCAAGAGCATTTGCATAGTACGCAAAGTCAGCTTTACCATAATTAATTTAATTGTCAACCAGTCCACACAAGTTTTGTTTCCCTACATCCACATGTGAATAGTGAAGCAATGGGCCTATTTCATGGGCATGGGCCTAGAGCTGCAGCTCCATCAGCCCCTATGTTAATCCGGCCATGATTGTGATTGGCTGGAGATACACAGAGCCAATTAAACTGAGGGAGTGGACCAACCTCCTAATTTTAAAGACATAAAATAAATGCACACATACACACAGAACCTGACCTATTCTTTTCACTGCTGCCTCTTTTATTAACTTATTTAACGGTGCATAGTGCTTGCAAGTGACATTATTAAACATCTCTTCAAATGAAAGTCTTAAAACCCTTTTGTGGAAATAAAAGTGTGATGTGTCTGATCCAGCCTTGTGATAGTAAAGTGCTCCTATCTGTCCAATAACAATTTAGCATAGAACCCATGTAGAGATAAACAAATAGACTTACCTCTTTAATTCAACATCTGTGCCAATAACAACTAATCTAATTTTTACCTTACATTTTTATGAGCTGTAATTGCAAAACAACATTTTTTGCCATGTGGTGAAACTAGCTTATTGAACTCAAGCCATGGGAGGGATAATTATACTGGTCCATTTTGGTAAGATTTCCATAATGAAGTTCTTTGTATTTACTCTTAGATAGATGTTTGAATATTTCTAGAATATTGTAAACATTGCATGTGACAGCGGAATTGAATCATAGGCAGAAGCTCTGGATTAATGGAAGCCCCAAACCTGGGAAATGCATGTTCTTCAGTTTGATTCTGTAAACATTATTCTTATCTATTGATATTAAGAAAATGAGAATACAAAATAAATTATTACACAACACGGGTTCTCTAATCTATTATTTTAGTTTTAGATGCTTGCAGATCCCTGGTGTGTAAGGATATTTTTATCCTTTATCTTTGAGAATGAGTTAAGGCAGCAATTTGAAATAGTATTTGAAATAATGAATATTTAGTATTTAAACAGATATATCTGGATTAGGTTATATTTCTAATTTTTAAACGTAATACATCACAGGGACATTTTAGTTGTTGAAATAAAAGATTGTAGAATTTGCAATAGCAAACTGGGCAAATATAGTTAGCAGCAATTTGGAGATTAAAATTTGGATGATAATCACTGTATCACATTTAAATTGAATTGAGCAGACAAAACTCCGAATTGAAGCAAATTAATATTTTTAAAATATTTGTGACTCCTGCCATATTGGTGCTTATTCAGTAGTTCTTTGTGTACGGGAGAGTCTGACCCAGCATGCTTTGCTACTTGTCTATGGACCAAGCGCAGTCACAATGTGAACGTTTTGAAAGTACTGCTTAAGACAGTAACTTGCAAAGAACCACTTGTTACTTATACCTCTCACAAATAACAATGGATAGCTGTAGCAAATGGCAGGACATAGCTTTTCTTGATGTTACGAAGAAAAAAAAAACGTAGTTGGCTGTTATCTCACAGTTCTCCTTGGTTCATTGCTCGTATGTTTATGCCTTACCTTCCTTTACCTCTACTGAGTGGGGTACATCTCTCCAGAGCCTATTTGATGGAGATGTTTTCTTTCTGCACTGGCCACAAACCTGTGATGATAAATAAAAAGACATAGACCAACACAAACATCATTCATGAAAATAGCTGCAAATATACACATTACTTTGATTTTACCTAGAATAATGCATGTGTAAAAATATTACAGGGACACTCTGGATCCCTGTAGCTTTATGTGTGCAGAGTGTGTCTTTTTTCATTTTACAAATAGGGTCGTTTTTTTAAAAAAAATTGACACTTTTATACATTAACCTGGTTACACCCCCTTGTTTTCACAGACAAGAGGTCCTGTTACTTCCTGATTTGGTTAGCTCAGTGGAGCTAAACTCAAGAGACAGCAATTGCTCAGAGCACCTGCTTTGCAAAGACGCCTCATTGAGCTGCATTGAGAAGTCTCTGATTGGACAGCCACAGAAAGTCTGGGCAGGGTTAGTAGGGGAAGGCTTGCAAAGGTAGCAGACAAGACATCTGCAGATTTTGTAAGTGGTTTTTATGTATACATCAAGTAAAAAAAAGATATAATTAAATGCATGCATGTTTTCTTTTGGGTCACATGTTCTAACAGGGATTTTATTTATTTTATTGGTGGAGTGTCCCTTTAAGTATTTTATGAAGAATATCATATTGTAAATGATAGTTTCCCTTTAAGTCAGTGGAACTCTGTAGACAAACCAAAAAAGCAAAATTGCCAATATCACTTTTTCAAATTGATAATAAACATCTCTGCAATCTTATTATCTACTTCCTCTAATAGATTATATTCAGCATTGAAAATGACTCTAAAATGCTTTTAATAATATAGTGACTGTTAAAATGAACTCGGAGATGTTCAGACTGCATTTCTCATTTCAGTAAATCCATTGATGTAAAATGTACTAATTCTGTTGATGACTATGCAGGACAATAAAAATAATCTGCTAGAGTATATTGATGGAAACAATGAACTAAATGACATCCACAGTTAATTTTAATACCCCAAGCATGTTTTGTTAATGTGTTGCATTTATTAGTTTAAAATGTGCAATTGTCAACTTGACCTTGAAAAGTGGATGATGGAAAATTTAAAGCCACGTAATGCTGACTCAAGTAAATCCCATTGCTTCTAAACTTGCATTGATATTAAATGCTTTCAATTAAAATTTACTAGGGAGGAGCCAGAGAGGATTTTTTTCTACTTTAGGTAAATGTTACAAATTCAAATGCTAATTCTGTTTTCTCACAAAACCTGTAACATATATTGTGCATAGGAAGACAGCCACTAGAGGCTGGATTAACCCTGCAATGCAAACATAGCAGTTTCTCTAAAACTGCTATGTTTACATCTGAAGGGTTAAAACTAGAGGGACCTGGCACCCAGACCACTTCATTGAGCTGAAGTGGTCTGGGTGACTATAGTGTCCCTTTAAATGACTAACTCATAAATTGAAGTCTAATCTACAATGAAATGTCATCCTGATTAGTTAGCAGCAGAATACAAAAACGTATTTAACCCCTTAAGGACACATGACATGTGTGACATGTCATGATTCCCTTTTATTCCAGAAGTTTGGTTCTTAAGGGGTTAAACTGTGTGCATTCAAGGACAGGTGGCATTGTTTACTGAAATGAATATCCACATATCTTTTGAGAGTACTCACTAAAACAGGAATAGTAGAATTTTTACGAGGAATCTGAACATTTTAGGTCACACCAGTCAAGTTGCATAAATAAGTAAAATAGTCTATTTTACATGTAACAGACTGCTATATTTTACTGTTTTTACTTTAAGTTTTGAGATATTGCCCTTTGCCCTTTGCCCTGTCTTGTGAGGAGGAGGGGCTTGGATGGAAGGAAGAAGAGGACAGGGGAGAAGCCCTGTTCTCTGAGTCTGCCATAAAGAAAGTGTGTTCCTACCTGTTTCAATGGTCTATTACTTCTGGGACAGTGAGATAATAACAGGGGAAGGCTAATGCACTGCAACTACAAGAAGTTGGAGATGGTCAACTGCTCGGCTAGGAGAATTAGAAGACTTTCATTTTATGTTCACTTCCTGCAGATTCTGGGACTTTCTGCAGGAGTGTGAATGAGCTCTTGCATCCTGCCAGCAGAAGGAAGAGAAAGGATTGCCATTGCTGTTCTGCTGCTGTCCTACATTCTGCTGGATCTCTCTGGAAATATCTGCAGTTATAGAAGTCACTCAAAGGTACTGTCTCTAGAGATTGCTTCAGGATTCTCCCTTATAACTAACTGTACCTGGGTAGCGCTACCTACACCTAAGGGCCCCAACGTTGCGCACAGAATTTACCTGCAGGTACCTAGAAGTTTAACACTTCAGATGTAGTTATTAATGTTATTAAGAGAAGTTTGTTGTCTGCATTCCTGCTGCTAAAGACTCTTGTGACTGTGTTTAACATTAGCCAGGAACTGCACTGTTATATGTGGCTGTTATATGTGTATCTCTTTAACCACAATACAGTGTGTATTTCCATGTCTGTACTGATGTAATGTCTCTGAGTTATCAAGTGGAGATACTTATCTACTCAGTGGGGTGGGTTCCCCATAAATAGAAGTTGCACTTAGTGGAGGCAGTGCGTCAGAACAAGATGTCCCGATCTCCCAACTATAGCATAGGCTCAGGATCCCTGTCAGCGACAGAAGATGGTGTAACTGCTGCTAGCTACGGCTTGTTGCCAGGAGCAGGGCAAAAAAGGGTTAAAGCTGGAGGCACTGCTGAGATGGATCGGGACTGCGAAATTGTAAAAATAATCCAATGTCTCAGCCCCAAAGAAGTCAGGGACTGGGCCAGGAAGAAATTAATTCCCCCAAATCAAGTTGTAGCTGTGTGTAACATGCCTCTTAACTTGGAGAGGAAATGTTTTGATGATGCCATTCGACAGATCCCAGGGTTACAGGAATTCCGCCTTATACAGACACAGAAGGATGAGAAGGCCGGACTTGCTGTTGCTACAGTGAAGAGTCATAGGCCACTAAATAAAAAAGATTGTCCTAAGTATTTACAGTTGCCAAAGACTCAGCTCCCTGTGAGTCCTTTAATTTCTGCTCAAGATGAGCCAGAAGATGAAAGTGACCCCAACGATGGGGACAGTGACCACATATTTAGTATTCCTCCTAGGAGAATAATTATGACTGATTCTGAAGGAGAAAGCAGCGATGAACACACACAACAGTGTCTGAAACTGCCCAAAAGAAGCAGGGCCCATAGGAAGCTTCCTAGTGTTCCCACAAGTCAAAAGACCGAGGAGAGCCTCTCCCTAACCGAAGTCTTAACTCAGTTATCTAAAAGTGTGGTCCAAGCATCTAATGAGCATAATTACACGAGACTTAAAGCTTTCTCTGGAGTTATGCCCGTGCCAACCGGGGAAAAAGGATTTGCTCTGTGGAGACGTAATGTAACCCAGGCACTAAAAGAGTGGACCTGCACTGAAGAGTCCAAGCGACTGAGGTTGATCGAAGGCCTGAGATCTTCTGCACTAGAATTAATAAAGTGTCACTTACTACGCTTCCCGAATTCTCCTGCTGACGATCTTTTAAAGGTGTTAGACCATACTTATGGTGAGGAAAGTGAAGAGGAAGAGCTCCGGTTACAATATGCTGCCACGGTTCAACAGGAGAAGGAATCCCTCACTTCCTATCTCATTAGATTAGAGTTAATGCCAGGAAAGTTGTTTGGGAATAATGTTATCACATCAGATATGTTTGATGAATATAGAAGGAGACAAGTTCTAAGAGGAACTCTACCAAATGATCCTGTAGCTACAGCTTTGGTCAACCTTCTACGTGCTAAGGGGTTGTTGGATTATGCTGAAACAATGAAAGAAGCCAAAATAATACATAAACAATTTGGCCATATCCTAAAGCATCATGATGGCATAAAGAAATCATCATTACCTGAAAATCATACAGCACCTAAAACTAACTTACCAACAGCCGTGTTAAACAGGGAGGAGACAAGGGAACAAGGAAGCGCTAAAAAAAGTTCTCAGATCTCTCCTCAGCCAGGGAAGAAAGGAGAATTTAAATGTTTTAGCTGCTGGAAAGCAGGACATGCCGCAAGCAAATGTCCCTTGAAGAATTCTCATATTTCAGAGGGCTTAGTTGTTGATCCAGGCCCTACATGTGGCAGACCCTGGAAGAAGAAGCGGTTTTGGAAAGGAAGAAAGAAGTTCTCTGATGACAACTTGGCTGGAAATTCTAGAGTAGGACCAAAATTCCTTGTATCTCTTGTGATTGAAGGCATCCATGCATCTGCCCTCGTAGACACTGGGTCTCAAGTAACGATAGTCTTCCGGTCTTTTTATGAGGAGCATCTAAGCCATTTACCAATGTTACCAGCAGATGATGTGAGATTGTGGGTGCTGGGTTCTCAGAATTACCCCGTTGAGGGAGTTATTCAAGTACAGATTGTGATCCCTCAATTGGAAACTGGGAAAGAATGCCCTATGAATGTGGAGGCTTTAGTGTGCCCAAATCTAAATCGTCCCGGAGTTCCCATCATATTGTGGACTAATACTCAGGTGGTGAGAAATGTGTTTCGAGGCTACTTGAAAGAAATGGACAATGCCTGCTTAAACAAATTGAATTAACTAGAACCAGCTCTGAGGCAAGAATGTCACAGACTAGCCCTTGAAGCCGGAACAGGTCAGTTCAATTATTGGGGGCCAACGCCTGTTGACCTTCAACCAGGGGAAATGAAATCCATTACTGCTGTTGCAGTTTTACAGGAAGGAATGCTATCAGGAGAGTGTCAGTTTTGCCTAGAGTCTCTTCCTGAAGAGGATTCAATTAAAGGCTGGAGGTTGGAGGTATCATGGCCGAGGTAAAAGATTGGCGAAGTAAGAAAATTGACGTGTTTGCAGTAACCATTCACAATCGATCTCCAATTGATTTACGCATAGAACATTGCCAGAAGCTGGGAGTGATCCATCTCTTGGAAGAAGTAAGGCCCATTTCATCCTTGCCAGTTGGATTGAACCACGATTCTGTTCAAGAGTTGAAATTTGATTTAGAAGGTACCAGACTACCTGCAGAATGGAAAGATAGTTTGCAAAAGGCACTTCAGGCTAGAGAAGAAGTTTTCTCTAAAGGGGATATGGATGTAGGCTGTGCTCAGCATGCCATTCGGCTAAATGATTCTACCCCATTTAGAGAGAGATCTCGAAGGATAGCTCCTCGAGACATTGAAGATGTAAGGGATATCCTTCATGAGATGGAGGAAGCAGGAATTATTCAAGAATCAAGAAGCCCATATGCATCCCCTATAGTGGTGGTCAGAAAGAAAAACGGGTCAGTACGTCTTTGTGTTGATTACCGTACACTGAACAAGAGAACTATTCCTGATCAATATACCTTGCCAAGAATAGAAGATCTTTTGAATGCCTTAAATGGCAGCCGGTGGTTCAGTGTCTTGGATCTTCGCTCTGGATACTATCAAGTCCCTATGAAGACAGAGGATCAAGAAAAAACAGCTTTTATTTGCCCTTTAGGATTCTTCCAATTTACTCGCATGCCTCAAGGTGTTACCGGAGACCCTGCAACCTTCCAGCGATTAATGGAGAAGACTCTAGGAGATATGAGCCCTAGGGAATGTCTAGTTTATCTGGACAATGTAATTGTATTTGGAAGGACCCCTGAAGAGCATGAGAAACGTCTGTTAAAGGTAATAGATCGTCTACAAAGGGAAGGCCTGAAGTTGTCTCTTGATAAGTGTAAATTTGCTCAGACTTCTGTAACCTATGTTGGACACATTGTATCAGCAGATGGTGTTGCCACAGACCCAGCGAAAGTAGAAGCAGTCGTCAACTGGCCTAGGTCCAACAACATTGAAGAATTGCGTTCATTCTTGGGATTTTGCGGCTACTACCGTTGTTTTGTAGAAGGCTATTCAAAGATAGCCCGAAGCCTCCATGACCTCCTGAAAGGGGACCCTAGGAAGGCTCGGACCGGCCACTCTAAGGAACCTATAGGAGAGAAATGGACTTCGAATTGTGAAGAAACTTTCCAACTGCTCAAGAGAAAGATGACTGAAGCACCCGTGTTAGCTTATGCTGATCCCAATATGCCATATATTCTCCATGTAGATGCAAGTTTGGAAGGACTAGGAGGGGTTCTCCATCAGGCATACCCTGAAGGCCTGAGGCCAGTTGCATATATTAGTCGGAGTCTTACTGGAAGTGAAAAGAACTACCCAGTACACAAGTTGGAGTTTCTTGCTCTGAAGTGGGTTATTGTGGACAAGTTGCATGATTATTTGTATGGTGCTAAGTTTGAAGTGAGGACGGACAATAACCCTCTTACCTACATCTTAACCACAGCTAAGTTGGATGCCACAGGACACCGGTGGCTAGCAGCACTATCCAACTATGATTTCTCTTTAAAATACAAGCCAGGTCCTAAAAATGTGGGGGCAGATGCTCTATCTAGGAGGCCTGGATTGCCTATTACCAACGAAGATGGGGAGTGGGTTGAGATTCCAGGCCCAGGAGTCAGAGCCCTATGTCAGACTTCTGTTGTGGAAGATGGATGGGTCAATTTTTCTGTGTTAGGATGTATTGATTCTCTTAGTTGTCCCCCCCAGGCAATTCCTGAAGCCATGTGTCTTCCAATTACTATCCCTGAATGGTCTGTTATCAGCTTAGATGAGAAAAAACAAGCTCAAGTTAAAGACCCAGCAATTGGCCGTCTCATCAAAGCTGTGGAGAAACAGGATTTCCAGTATATGAAGGATTTACCTGTTGAACTACGAAACCATTTTAAAAGGGAGTGGAGTCGATTCCATATTGAAAATGGAATCCTATTCAGAGTCATACAATACCATGATCACCCTGGCTGAAAACAGTTAGTCCTCCCTCAAAAGTTCAGAGGAATGGTGCTTAGATCTCTACATGACTTCCATGGCCATTTAGGAATTGACAAGACTTTCGGCCTAATCCAGGATCGATTCTACTGGCCCTACATGAAAGAATCTGTGGAGATGTATTGCCGAAGGTGCAGAAGATGCATCCAGCGGAAAACTTTACCTACCCGCGCTGCCCTCATGGGTCACCTAACGAGTTCTGGCCCTATGGACTTAGTGTGTATGAACTTCCTATGCATTGAACCTGACTCTACTGGTAAGAGCAACGTGTTGGTGATTACAGATCATTTTACTCAATATGCTCAAGCCTACGCTACCAAGGATCAGAAGGCAGCTACAGTTGCTAAAGTTTTATGGCAGAAATTCTTTACCCATTATGGGTTTCCTAAACGATTACATTCTGACCAAGGTCGAGATTTTGAAAGCAGAATAATTCAAGAAATGCTGAGACTGTTACAAATTGAGAAAACTAGGACGACTCCATATCATCCTGAAGTAGATGCTCTTCCGGAGAGATTCAATCGAACTCTGTTGGATATGTTAGGCACTCTTAAAGATGTAGAGAAGAGAAATGGGAGTCAACATGTAGAAACTCTGTAGAAACGCTTATAATTGTACCAGACATGAATCCACTGGGTTTTCCCCTTATTTTCTGATGTTTGGCCGGGAGGCAAGACTGCCCATTGATATCCATTTAGGAGTGTCCTCTGATGGTATGAGCCATGCTTCTCATAATCAATATG
The DNA here is from genome assembly GCF_036172605.1 of Pelobates fuscus. Classification (NCBI taxonomy): domain Eukaryota; kingdom Metazoa; phylum Chordata; class Amphibia; order Anura; family Pelobatidae; genus Pelobates; species Pelobates fuscus. The sequence goes on from NC_086318.1 coordinate 97,090,341, forward strand.
TTAGGAATTTAAAAGAAAGTTTACAAAGTGCATATGAATTGGCTGAGATAGCTACTGACAAGATTAATGAAAATAACAAGCGAAGATATGATTCCAAAGTACGTTACAAAGACATTCAGCCTGGAGATAAAGTACTCTTGAGAAATCTGGGAGCATTAGCAGATCGCTGGAGAGACACTCTCTTTGAGGTCATTTCCAAAGTTCCCGGGATTCCTGTGTATCGAATCAAAGGGCCTGAGGGTAGGATCAAAGCTTGGCATAGAAATCACCTATTACTTGTTGCCTTCTCTGGTGAGGATTCTAATTTGGAGGAGAACACTGGTGAAGCCAATAAGAATTCCAGCATACAGCCACTCTTAGAAACTGACTCAGAAGACAACCCTGGAGTCCCAGCGGGACTTCACCAACTAATGATAAAGAAGAAGCTACAGGTTCCAGCCCTGACAGAGACTGGCGGACAGTGCCAGAAAAACAGTTGGTTCCTTCTACCTCTGCTCCTACTCCTTCTTCCCCCTCATCTGGATTGAATCCTGAAAGTCCCAGCTTTGTCCCTCATTCACCAGTTAGGGACTCTAACTCTATACGAGGATCTGGACCTCTGTCTACCAGATCCCTTCCCAATGGTGTGGGCGAAAGACCCTGTAATGAAGAAATTAGTGGACAACCACCGAGCAACCTAGGTAGAGGCAGAAGAAATCGGAGGGCCCCGAGATTCTTGACTAGTGATGTACCGAACTGTCCGCCAGCGGACAGTTCCCGGCAAAATTAGCTTGTTCGCGTTCGCCGCGGCGGGCGGACACATGCGCAGTTCGATCCGCCCCCTATTCGTCATCATTGGGCAAACTTTGACCCTGTGCCTCTCGGTCAGCAGACACATTACAGCCAATCAGCAGCACTCCCTCCCTTCCACACCCTCCAACCTCCCTCCCAGCATCCATTTTCGATTCATTCGGAAGATGCATGCTTAGTGAGAGGAGGGAAAGTTTAGCTGCTGCTGATTACATAGGGAAATTGATAGCTAGGCTAGGGTATTCAGTGTCCACTACAATCCTGAAGGACTCATCTGATCTCTGCTGTAAGGACAGCACCCCAAAAAGCCCTTTTTAGGGCTAGAACATCAGGCTGCTTTTTTTTTCCTGTGTAATGTAATTGCAGGTGCCTGCCTGCCAGCCTGTGTGTCAGGCTCACAGCATATACTGTGCCCACTTGCCCAGTGCCACCACTCATATCTGTTTTAACAATCGGTTAAGCTTTACATTTAAAATAAATATTTTTTTTCACTGTAATAGAAGAGAAGTTGCCTGCCTGCCAGCTTCTGTGTGAGGTTGGATGCCTTGCCCATTTGCACAGTCAGTGCCACCACTCATATCTGTTTTAACAATCGGTTAAGCTTTAGATTTAAAATAAATATTTTTTTTTCACTGTAATAGAAGAGCAGTTAGTTGTCTGCAAGCATCTGGGTGTCAGGCCTACTTCAGCGTGTGCCCTGCACAACCCTGCCAGCGTGCTTTGACAGTTGCCAATCATATCTGCTGTCTCTTTAGCGTGCTTTTACAAAGAAAAAAGGTTTCCAGTGTAAGCTAATAGCAGCCAGTCAGTGTCCTTCAAGCGGCTCTGTCAGGCCTTCCTTCAGCGTGTGCCCTGCACAACCCTACCAGCGTGCTTTGACAGTTGCCAATCATATCTGCTGTCTCTTTAGCGTGCTTTTACAAAGAAAAAAGGTTTCCAGTGTAAGCTAATAGCAGCCAATCAGTGTCCTTCAAGCGGCTCTGTCAGGCCTTCCTTCAGCGTGTGCCCTGCACAACCCTGCCAGCGTACTTTGACAGTTGCCAATCATATCTGGTGTCTCTATAGCGTGCTTTTACAAAGAAAAAAGGTTTCCAGTGTAAGCTAATAGCAGCCAGTCAGTGTCCTTCAAGCGGCTCTGTCAGGCCTTCCTTCAGCGTGTGCCCTGCACAACACTGCCAGCGTGCTTTGACAGTTGCCAATCATATCTGGTGTCTCTTTAGCGTGCTTTTACAAAGAAAAAAGGTTTCCAGTGTAAGCTAATAGCAGCCAGTCAGTGTCCTTCAAGCGGCTCTGTCAGGCCTTCCTTCAGCGTGTGCCCTGCACAACCCTGCCAGCGTGCTTTGACAGTTGCCAATCATATCTGCTGTCTCTTTAGCGTGCTTTTACAAAGAAAAAAGGTTTCCAGTGTAAGCTAATAGCAGCCAGTCAGTGTCCTTCAAGCGGCTCTGTCAGGCCTTCCTTCAGCGTGTGTCCTGCACAACCCTGCCAGCGTGCTTTGACAGTTGCCAATCATATCTGGTGTCTCTTTAGCGTGCTTTTACAAAGAAAAAAGGTTTCCAGTGTAAGCTAATAGCAGCCAGTCAGTGTCCTTCAAGCGGCTCTGTCAGGCCTTCCTTCAGCGTGTGCCCTGCACAACCCTGCCAGCGTGCTTTGACAGTTGCCAATCATATCTGCTGTCTCTTTAGCGTGCTTTTACAAAGAAAAAAGGTTTCCAGTGTAAGCTAATAGCAGCCAGTCAGTGTCCTTCAAGCGGCTCTGTCAGGCCTTCCTTCAGCGTGTGTCCTGCACAACCCTGCCAGCGTACTTTGACAGTTGCCAATCATATCTGGTGTCTCTATAGCGTGCTTTTACAAAGAAAAAAGGTTTCCAGTGTAAGCTAATAGCAGCCAGTCAGTGTCCTTCAAGCGGCTCTGTCAGGCCTTCCTTCAGCGTGTGCCCTGCACAACCCTGCCAGCGTGCTTTGACAGTTGCCAATCATATCTGCTGTCTCTTTAGCGTGCTTTTACAAAGAAAAAAGGTTTCCAGTGTAAGCTAATAGCAGCCAGTCAGTGTCCTTCAAGCGGCTCTGTCAGGCCTTCCTTCAGCGTGTGTCCTGCACAACCCTGCCAGCGTACTTTGACAGTTGCCAATCATATCTGGTGTCTCTATAGCGTGCTTTTACAAAGAAAAAAGGTTTCCAGTGTAAGCTAATAGCAGCCAGTCAGTGTCCTTCAAGCGGCTCTGTCAGGCCTTCCTTCAGCGTGTGCCCTGCACAACACTGCCAGCGTGCTTTGACAGTTGGCAATCATATCTGGTGTCTCTTTAGCGTGCTTTTACAAAGAAAAAAGGTTTCCAGTGTAAGCTAATAGCAGCCAGTCAGTGTCCTTCAAGCGGCTCTGTCAGGCCTTCCTTCAGCGTGTGCCCTGCACAACCCTGCCAGCGTGCTTTGACAGTTGCCAATCATATCTGCTGTCTATTTAGCGTGCTTTTACAAAGAAAAAAGGTTTACAGTGTAAGCTAATAGCAGCCAGTCAGTGTCCTTCAAGCGGCTCTGTCAGGCCTTCCTTCAGCGTGTGCCCTGCACAACCCTGCCAGCGTACTTTGACAGTTGCCACTCATATCTGGTGTCTCTATAGCGTGCTTTTAAAACCAAAACTTTGTTTCCACTGTAATAGAAGAGCAGTTGCCTGCCTGCCAGCTTCTGTGTGAGTTTCACAGTGGATACTGTGCCCTCTTGACCAGTGCCACCACTCATATCTGTTTTTGCAATAGCTTAAGCTTTAGATTTAAAATAAATAATTTTTTTCACTGTAATAGAAGAGCAGTTAGTTGTCTGCAAGCGTCTGGGTGTCAGGCCTACTTCAGCGTGTGCTCTGCAGACCTGTGCCAGCGTGCTTTGACAGTTGCCAATCATATCTGGTGTCTCTTTAGCGTGCTTTTACAAAGAAAAAAGGTTTCCAGTGTAAGCTAATAGCAGCCAGTCAGTGTCCTTCAAGCGACTCTGTCAGGCCTTCCTTCAGCGTGTGCCCTGCACAACCCTGCCAGCGTACTTTGACAGTTGCCAATCATATCTGGTGTCTCTATAGCGTGCTTTTACAAAGAAAAAAGGTTTCCAGTGTAAGCTAATAGCAGCCAGTCAGTGTCCTTCAAGCGGCTCTGTCAGGCCTTCCTTCAGCGTGTGCCCTGCACAACACTGCCAGCGTGCTTTGACAGTTGCCAATCATATCTGGTGTCTCTTTAGCGTGCTTTTACAAAGAAAAAAGGTTTCCAGTGTAAGCTAATAGCAGCCAGTCAGTGTCCTTCAAGCGGCTCTGTCAGGCCTTCCTTCAGCGTGTGCCCTGCACAACCCTGCCAGCGTGCTTTGACAGTTGCCAATCATATCTGCTGTCTCTTTAGCGTGCTTTTACAAAGAAAAAAGGTTTCCAGTGTAAGCTAATAGCAGCCAGTCAGTGTCCTTCAAGCGGCTCTGTCAGGCCTTCCTTCAGCGTGTGCCCTGCACAACCCTGCCAGCGTGCTTTGACAGTTGCCAATCATATCTGGTGTCTCTTTAGCGTGCTTTTACAAAGAAAAAAGGTTTCCAGTGTAAGCTAATAGCAGCCAGTCAGTGTCCTTCAAGCGGCTCTGTCAGGCCTTCCTTCAGCGTGTGCCCTGCACAACCCTGCCAGCGTGCTTTGACAGTTGCCAATCATATCTGCTGTCTCTTTAGCGTGCTTTTACAAAGAAAAAAGGTTTCCAGTGTAAGCTAATAGCAGCCAGTCAGTGTCCTTCAAGCGGCTCTGTCAGGCCTTCCTTCAGCGTGTGTCCTGCACAACCCTGCCAGCGTACTTTGACAGTTGCCAATCATATCTGGTGTCTCTATAGCGTGCTTTTACAAAGAAAAAAGGTTTCCAGTGTAAGCTAATAGCAGCCAGTCAGTGTCCTTCAAGCGGCTCTGTCAGGCCTTCCTTCAGCGTGTGCCCTGCACAACCCTGCCAGCGTGCTTTGACAGTTGCCAATTATATCTGCTGTCTCTTTAGCGTGCTTTTACAAAGAAAAAAGGTTTCCAGTGTAAGCTAATAGCAGCCAGTCAGTGTCCTTCAAGCGGCTCTGTCAGGCCTTCCTTCAGCGTGTGTCCTGCACAACCCTGCCAGCGTACTTTGACAGTTGCCAATCATATCTGGTGTCTCTATAGCGTGCTTTTACAAAGAAAAAAGGTTTCCAGTGTAAGCTAATAGCAGCCAGTCAGTGTCCTTCAAGCGGCTCTGTCAGGCCTTCCTTCAGCGTGTGCCCTGCACAACACTGCCAGCGTGCTTTGACAGTTGGCAATCATATCTGGTGTCTCTTTAGCGTGCTTTTACAAAGAAAAAAGGTTTCCAGTGTAAGCTAATAGCAGCCAGTCAGTGTCCTTCAAGCGGCTCTGTCAGGCCTTCCTTCAGCGTGTGCCCTGCACAACCCTGCCAGCGTGCTTTGACAGTTGCCAATCATATCTGCTGTCTATTTAGCGTGCTTTTACAAAGAAAAAAGGTTTCCAGTGTAAACTAATAGCAGCCAGTCAGTGTCCTTCAAGCGGCTCTGTCAGGCCTTCCTTCAGCTTGTGCCCTGCACAACCCTGCCAGCGTACTTTGACAGTTGCCACTCATATCTGGTGTCTCTATAGCGTGCTTTTAAAACCAAAACTTTGTTTCCACTGTAATAGAAGAGCAGTTGCCTGCCTGCCAGCTTCTGTGTGAGTTTCACAGTGGATACTGTGCCCTCTTGACCAGTGCCACCACTCATATCTGTTTTTGCAATAGCTTAAGCTTTAGATTTAAAATAAATAATTTTTTTCACTGTAATAGAAGAGCAGTTAGTTGTCTGCAAGCGTCTGGGTGTCAGGCCTACTTCAGCGTGTGCTCTGCAGACCTGTGCCAGCGTGCTTTGACAGTTGCCAATCATATCTGGTGTCTCTTTAGCGTGCTTTTACAAAGAAAAAAGGTTTCCAGTGTAAGCTAATAGCAGCCAGTCAGTGTCCTTCAAGCGACTCTGTCAGGCCTTCCTTCAGCGTGTGCCCTGCACAACCCTGCCAGCGTGCTTTGACAGTTGCCAATCATATCTGCTGTCTCTTTAGCGTGCTTTTACAAAGAAAAAAGGTTTCCAGTGTAAGCTAATAGCAGCCAGTCAGTGTCCTTCAAGCGGCTCTGTCAGGCCTTCCTTCAGCGTGTGCCCTGCACAACCCTGCCAGCGTGCTTTGACAGTTGCCAATCATATCTGGTGTCTCTTTAGCGTGCTTTTACAAAGAAAAAAGGTTTCCAGTGTAAGCTAATAGCAGCCAGTCAGTGTCCTTCAAGCGGCTCTGTCAGGCCTTCCTTCAGCGTGTGCCCTGCACAACCCTGCCAGCGTGCTTTGACAGTTGCCAATCATATCTGCTGTCTCTTTAGCGTGCTTTTACAAAGAAAAAAGGTTTCCAGTGTAAGCTAATAGCAGCCAGTCAGTGTCCTTCAAGCGGCTCTGTCAGGCCTTCCTTCAGCGTGTGTCCTGCACAACCCTGCCAGCGTACTTTGACAGTTGCCAATCATATCTGGTGTCTCTATAGCGTGCTTTTACAAAGAAAAAAGGTTTCCAGTGTAAGCTAATAGCAGCCAGTCAGTGTCCTTCAAGCGGCTCTGTCAGGCCTTCCTTCAGCGTGTGCCCTGCACAACCCTGCCAGCGTGCTTTGACAGTTGCCAATTATATCTGCTGTCTCTTTAGCGTGCTTTTACAAAGAAAAAAGGTTTCCAGTGTAAGCTAATAGCAGCCAGTCAGTGTCCTTCAAGCGGCTCTGTCAGGCCTTCCTTCAGCGTGTGTCCTGCACAACCCTGCCAGCGTACTTTGACAGTTGCCAATCATATCTGGTGTCTCTATAGCGTGCTTTTACAAAGAAAAAAGGTTTCCAGTGTAAGCTAATAGCAGCCAGTCAGTGTCCTTCAAGCGGCTCTGTCAGGCCTTCCTTCAGCGTGTGCCCTGCACAACACTGCCAGCGTGCTTTGACAGTTGGCAATCATATCTGGTGTCTCTTTAGCGTGCTTTTACAAAGAAAAAAGGTTTCCAGTGTAAGCTAATAGCAGCCAGTCAGTGTCCTTCAAGCGGCTCTGTCAGGCCTTCCTTCAGCGTGTGCCCTGCACAACCCTGCCAGCGTGCTTTGACAGTTGCCAATCATATCTGCTGTCTATTTAGCGTGCTTTTACAAAGAAAAAAGGTTTCCAGTGTAAACTAATAGCAGCCAGTCAGTGTCCTTCAAGCGGCTCTGTCAGGCCTTCCTTCAGCTTGTGCCCTGCACAACCCTGCCAGCGTACTTTGACAGTTGCCACTCATATCTGGTGTCTCTATAGCGTGCTTTTAAAACCAAAACTTTGTTTCCACTGTAATAGAAGAGCAGTTGCCTGCCTGCCAGCTTCTGTGTGAGTTTCACAGTGGATACTGTGCCCTCTTGACCAGTGCCACCACTCATATCTGTTTTTGCAATAGCTTAAGCTTTAGATTTAAAATAAATAATTTTTTTCACTGTAATAGAAGAGCAGTTAGTTGTCTGCAAGCGTCTGGGTGTCAGGCCTACTTCAGCGTGTGCTCTGCAGACCTGTGCCAGCGTGCTTTGACAGTTGCCAATCATATCTGGTGTCTCTTTAGCGTGCTTTTACAAAGAAAAAAGGTTTCCAGTGTAAGCTAATAGCAGCCAGTCAGTGTCCTTCAAGCGACTCTGTCAGGCCTTCCTTCAGCGTGTGCCCTGCACAACCCTGCCAGCGTGCTTTGACAGTTGCCAATCATATCTGGTGTCTCTTTAGCGTGCTTTTACAAAGAAAAAAGGTTTCCAGTGTAAGCTAATAGCAGCCAGTCAGTGTCCTTCAAGCGGCTCTGTCAGGCCTTCCTTCAGCGTGTGCCCTGCACAACCCTGCCAGCGTGCTTTGACAGTTGCCAATCATATCTGGTGTCTCTTTAGCGTGCTTTTACAAAGAAAAAAGGTTTCCAGTGTAAGCTAATAGCAGCCAGTCAGTGTCCTTCAAGCGGCTCTGTCAGGCCTTCCTTCAGCGTGTGTCCTGCACAACCCTGCCAGCGTGCTTTGACAGTTGCCAATCATATCTGCTGTCTCTTTAGCGTGCTTTTACAAAGAAAAGAGGTTTCCAGTGTAAGCTAATAGCAGCCAGTCAGTGTCCTTCAAGCGGCTCTGTCAGGCCTTCCTTCAGCGTGTGCCCTGCACAACCCTGCCAGCGTGCTTTGACAGTTGCCAATCATATCTGCTGTCTATTTAGCGTGCTTTTACAAAGAAAAAAGGTTTCCAGTGTAAGCTAATAGCAGCCAGTCAGTGTCCTTCAAGCGGCTCTGTCAGGCCTTCCTTCAGCGTGTGCCCTGCACAACCCTGCCAGCGTACTTTGACAGTTGCCACTCATATCTGGTTTCTCTATAGCGTGCTTTTAAAACCAAAACTTTGTTTCCACTGTAATAGAAGAGCAGTTGCCTGCCTGCCAGCTTCTGTGTGAGTTTCACAGTGGATACTGTGCCCTCTTGACCAGTGCCACCACTCATATCTGTTTTTGCAATAGCTTAAGCTTTAGATTTAAAATAAATAATTTTTTTCACTGCAATAGAAGAGCAGTTAGTTGTCTGCAAGCGTCTGGGTGTCAGGCCTACTTCAGCGTGTGCTCTGCAGACCTGTGCCAGCGTGCTTTGACAGTTGCCAATCATATCTGGTGTCTCTTTAGCGTGCTTTTACAAAGAAAAAAGGTTTCCAGTGCAAGCTAATAGCAGCCAGTCAGTGTCCTTCAAGCGGCTCTGTCAGGCCTTCCTTCAGCGTGTGCCCTGCACAACCCTGCCAGCGTGCTTTGACAGTTGCTAATCATATCTGCTGTCTCTTTAGCGTGCTTTTACAAAGAAAAAAGGTTTCCAGTGTAAGCTAATAGCAGCCAGTCAGTGTCCTTCAAGCGGCTCTGTCAGGCCTTCCTTCAGCGTGTGCCCTGCAGCACTGTTCCAGTGCACATTGCCAATCATATCTGGTGTCTCTATAGCGTGCTTTTAAAAACAAAATTTGTTTTTCACTGTTATAGATTGAATAGCAGTTACTTGTCTTCAAGCGGGTGTCTCAGGCCTACTTCAGCGTGTGCTCTGCAGACCTGTGCCAGTGTGCTTTGACAGTTGCCACTCATATCTTGTGTCTCTATAGCGTGCTTTTACAACCAAAATTTGTTTTTCACTGTTATAGATTGAATAGCAGTTACTTGTCTTCAAGCGGGTGTCTCAGGCCTACAGTGTGTGCTCTGCAGAACTGTTACAGTTCACATTGCCAATCATATCTGGTCTCACAGTAGCTTGCATGCATAGTACCACTAATCCCCCCAAAAATGACAGGCAGAGGCAGGCCACCCCGCAGGGGCCGTCGTGGTCGTGGTGCTGTGATTCCCTTTTGCCCTAGAATAATGCCCAGTTTTCAGAAGCCACGTACCCTGAACTTGAAAAGTTCTGAGGACATAGTTGACTGGCTAACACAGGACACCCAATCTTGTACAGCCTCCGCTCGGAACCTTGACGCACCATCCTCCTCCAGCTTAGCTTCAGGCACCTCTCAAGATAGCACTCACCCGCCTGCCGCCACCACCAAAACTAGCACCACAGCCGCTTTACTTGGTATGTCAGAGGAGTTATTCACACACCCGTTTGAAGAAATTAGTGATGCGCAACCATTATTGCTAGAGGATGTAGATAACAGGGATATGTCTCAGGCAGGCAGCATTAAACACATGGAGGTACGGTGTGATGATGATGATGTTGTACCCGCTGCTGCTTCCTTTTCTGAATTGTCAGATACAAGCGAAGCGGTTGATGATGACGATGCGTCCATGGATGTCACGTGGGTGCCCGCTAGAAGAGAAGAAGAACAGGGCGAAAGTTCAGATGGGGAGACAGAGAGGAGGAGGAGGAGACCAGTTGGAAGCAGGGGGGGGGTCGTCGCAAGGAGCTAGTGGCACAGTCAGACAGCATGCATCGGCACCCGGGGTCAGCCCGACAGCACGCCAATCAACGCATGCTGTGTCCACCACCAGAATGCCGTCATTGCAGAGCTCAGCAGTGTGGCATTTTTTTTGTGTGTCTGCCTCTGACAACAGCGATGCCATTTGCAACCTGTGCCAAAGGAAACTGAGTCGTGGGAGGTCCAACACCCACCTAGGTACAACTGTTTTGCGTAGGCACATGATCTCACATCACAAACGCCTATGGGATCAACACATGAGTACAAGCAGCACGCCTACTCTAAGCCGCCATCCTCCTCCTGGTCCAGCATCTTCAGCCACGTCAACCACTGCTGTCCTTCTTGCCCCCTCTGAACCATCCGCCACTCCGTCTCCCGCCTTGAGCAGTTCCCGCTCATCTGCCCACAGTCATGTGTCTGTCAAGGACATGTTTGAGCGTAAGAAGCCAATGTCACCAAGTCACCCCCTTGCCCAGCGTCTGATAGCTGGCTTGTCCGAACTATTAGCCCGCCAGCTTTTACCATACAATCTGGTTGAGTCTGAGGCGTTCAAAAAATTTGTAGCTATTGGGACACCGCAGTGGAAGGTACCCGGCCGGAATTTCTTTTCACAAAAGGCAATCCCCAACTTGTACTCAATTGTGCAAAAGGAAGTCATGGCATGTCTGGCACACAGTGTTGGGGCAAGGGTCCATCTGACCACTGATACCTGGTCTGCAAAGCATGGTCAGGGCAAGTATATCACCTACACTGCGCATTGGGTAAACCTGCTGACGGCTGACAAGCAAGGAATGCGTGGCATTGCAGAGGAGTTGGTGACACCGCCACGAATTGCAGGCAGTCCTGCTGCCACCTCCTCTACTCCTCCTACTCCATCCTCTTCCATTACCTCCTCGGCTGAGTCCTCTTGTGCCGCTGCTTCTTGCTCCACATCAACGGCACCCCCCCAGCTCCCCAGGTACTATTCCACATCCCGGATACGGCAGTGTCACGCCGTCTTGGGTTTGACTTGCTTGAAAGCAGAGAGTCACACCGGACAAGCACTCCTGTCCGCCCTGAACGCACAGGTGGAAAAGTGGCTGACTCCGCAGCAACTGGATATCGGCAAAGTGGTGTGTGACAACGGAAAAAATTTGATAGCGGCATTGAAGTTGGGCAAGTTGACACATGTGCCGTGCATGGCACATGTGTGTAATCTGATCGTACAACGCTTTGTGCATAAGTACACAGGCTTACAGGACGTCCTGAAGCAGGCCAGGAAGGTGTGTGGCCATTTCAGGCGTTCCTACACGGCCATGGCTCACTTTGCCGATATCCAGCGGCGAAACAACATGCCAGTGAGGCGCTTGATTTGCGACAGCCCTACACGTTGGAATTCAACACTCCTAATGTTCGACCGCCTGCTCCAACAAGAAAAAGCTGTTAATGAATATTTGTATGACCGGGGTGCTAGGACAGCCTCTGGGGAGCTGGGAATTTTTTTGCCACGTTACTGGACGCTCATGCGCAATGCCTGTAGGCTCATGCGTCCTTTTGAGGAGGTGACAAACCTAGTCAGTCGCACCGAAGGCACCATCAGCGACATCATACCATTTGTTTTCTTCATGGAGCGTGCCCTGCGAAGAGTGCTGGATCAGGCTGTAGATGAGCGTGAAGAGTAAGAGGAAGAGTTGTGGTCACCATCACCACCAGAAACAGCCTTATCAGCATCGCTTGCTGGACCTGCGGCAACGCTGGAAGAGGATTGTGAGGAAGAGGAGTCAGAGGAGGATTTTAGCTTTGAGGAGGAGGAGGAGGAGCAAGACCAAACACAACAGGCATCCCAGGGTGCTCGTTGTCACCTATCTGGTACCCGTGGTGTTGTACGTGGCTGGGGGGAAGAACATACCTTCAATGACATCAGTGAGGAGGAGGAGGAACGGGAAATGAGTAGCTCGGCATCCAACCTTGTGCAAATGGGGTCTTTCATGCTGTCCTGCCTGTTGAGGGACCCTCGTATAAAAAGGCTGAAGGAGAACGACCTGTACTGGGTGTCCACGCTACTAGACCCCCGGTATAAGCAGAAAGTGGCGGAAATGTTACCCAATTACAACAAGTCGGAAAGGATGCAGCATTTGCAAAATAAATTAAAAAGTATGCTTTACACAGCGTATAAGGGTGATGTCACAGCACAACGGGAATCTAACAGGGGGAGAGGTTGAAGTCATCCTCCTCCTCCTCCTCCCACGACCACGCCAGCAAGGACAGGACGCTTTAAAGACGTGTTGTTGATGGAGGACATGCGGACCTTTTTAAGTCCTATGCATCGCCACAGCCCTTCGGGATCCACCCTCAGAGAGCGACTCGACCGACAGGTAGCAGACTACCTCGCCTTAACTGCAGATATCGACACTCTGAGGAGCGATGAACCACTTGACTACTGGGTGTGCAGGCTTGACCTGTGGCCTGAGCTATCCCAATTTGCGATAGAACTTCTGGCCTGCCCCGCTTCAAGTGTCCTGTCAGAAAGGACCTTCAGTGCAGCAGGAGGTATTGTCACTGAGAAGAGAAGTCGCCTAGGTCAAAAAAGTCTAGATTACCTCACCTTTATTAAGATGAATGAGGGATGGATCCCGAAGGGACTGACACTGGGCGATACATTCGATTAAAAAAGGCCTGATGAGATGAGCTGCCTTGGGCTAAAAATTGTCCACACGCTGCTGTATTTTAGCTCTGAATGACGTTTGACTTGCGTGACTTATCCGCCACCAACTAGGGTTCAAGCCGCCATGTTTTAGGGCACTTTCTGCCTGTGAAACAAACATAAATTTTTCTGGACGCTGCTACAGCAGCGGCTGCAACAATACCAAATTTTTCAGGCATGTGTACATGCCTAATTTTTAGGCCCACTGGTGCAAGTGGACTGATTACAATTACAGGGCCTCTAAAGAGTCCTGTATTGTTATTTGTCGTCACTACCTTCCCGCGTCGGGAGTGGGTCATTTGCGCCCCTGCTGCCTTCCTTGCATGTGGTAGCTGTTTGTCAGGGATTTGTCAATCCATATCTGCCAAGTGACCCTATGTAGGGGGAACAGTCCCTATTCTGCTCTGTGTCAGTGTGTATCATGGTCTCTGTGGACAAGGAACAGTCTCTATTCTGCTCTGTGTCAGTGTGTGTTACGACACTCGCCGCCTGGGGAGTGAAGCCGCCGTTTAGCCGATAATCCCCTTTCTCCAGAAATGCAGTTCCAGCATAACCGATCGTAAGACTCCCGACCGGAGCATACGAATGCGGTAACTCCCGATCAGCAATCCATCCGAAATCCTTCCACAGCTAGAAATAAACGAAAACGCTGTCCCAATAGTCAATCCCTCCACAAACGAGACAAAGCTCCGTTTTGAAGGTCAAGCAGAATGTGTTTAATGGGGGCTACCTGCCCAGTATTTATGCAGGTCTCCACCAGGTAGACACTCCCCTAGGGGACCTGGTGGAAGACTGTAAAATATATTTAACAGTAGCCAATCGCAGTGGCCATAACACAAGCCCTCCCCATTTTACCCATAAGACATTTCTTCCTATCCCGGAGATAATTAGGGAGAAATCTAATTAACTCCGAGGATAGGAACCATCGCCATTTTAAACACAAACATACAAAATGCAATAAAATACATAAAATCCGAAATACCGAAGATATAGTGTTCGTCCAACGTATCCCCAGATAGCCTGAATCTGAAGGCATATTCCTGCCGAATAGCGCTCAGATCCGAAGTATACAGTCCAATCGCCATGGAGTCAAAGTCTCTCATAAGTCTTTCGGTGTACGAATGACTCCATGGGCCGGCTATCTGGGTAAGTCCATACGGATGAAGAAAACCCCCGAACGGAACAGGGTTCGTATGCCTCCAAGGGAATAGAAGGAGGGACGGCCGTCTCCAGCGGTGTTCGGTAGATAAAGAGTCCGTTTTTAGATCCATGGGTTTTGCACCGAACACCGCTGATTCGCCTCGTGTCCAAAATGGCCGCCGCCTCGTGGTCGGCATACGAACGACGACCACCCGTATGAAATGGAATGGAGAGGTGTTTGCGGTTAACCACAGCGTTCTAATTTGTGGTCAAGGTGTTAATGAGCCGCACACTCCTCTCCTGGGTGGCCGATGTTCGGTAGTTCTATTCGGTACTTTAGGAAACGACAAACCAATAGCGTACGGACAGGAAATCCACGAATCTCATGGAAACAGATGAACCCGCAATACAGGTCTATGCAGTAGGGTTCGTCACACGGCTCCCCCCTTGTGGAACACTCCGGCAGACCCGGCTTGGCCCTTTAGCGGGTCAACGTGGGGATGACCGGACTAGGAAGTAGTAAGGACGTCGGTTTGCCGGGATAGCCCATCTGCATTCCCATTCTGCTTACCGGGTCGGTAACTGATGGTGAAGTTATATGGCTGTAATGCTAAACTCCACCGCAGCAGTCTACCATTGTCTCCCGAGACCCGGTTAAGCCAAACAAGGGGATTGTGGTCCGTGATAAGGGAAAATTCCTGTCCATACAAATAGGGGCTCAATTTCTTCAATGCCCAGACCAGGGCCAAACACTCTTTCTCTACTGCCGCATAACTCACTTCCCGGGGTAACAGCTTTCGACTGAGGTATGCGACAGGGTGTTCTCCTCCATCTTCCCCGACCTGGCTTAGCACAGCCCCCAGTCCATACATGGAAGCATCTGTATGGACGAGAAAACGTTTGTTAGGAAGTGGGGCAGCCAGGACAGGGGCATTCATGAGGGCCTGCTTAAGTGCTTGAAACGCAGCTTCACAAGCTGGAGACCACAGGACCTGCTTAGGGAGGTTCTTCTTCGTCAGGTCTGTCAGGGGTTTAGCTATCGAGCTATAGTCGGGGACAAAGCGTCTGTAATACCCTGCAGTCCCTAGGAAGGCCAATACTTGGGTCTTGGTTATAGGTGTGGGCCAGTTCGCTACTGCCTCTATCTTGGCCGGCTCTGGTCTCTGGCTCCCACACCCTACCCTGTGACCCAAGTATTGTACCTCAGCCATACCTAGATGACACTTCTCTGGCTTTAACGTCAGGCCAGCGGCTCGAATTTTATCCAGTACTACCCCTATGTGTACCAGGTGTTCCTCCCAGGACTCACTGTAGATCGCAATATCATCCAGGTATGCACAAGCAAAGTCCTGGAAGCCATCAAGGAGCCGATCCACCATTCGTTGGAAGGTAGCCGGGGCGTTCTTCATCCCAAATGGCATAACCTTAAATTGGTATAAGCCAAAGGGGGTGACGAAGGCCGACTTGGGGATGGCGTCCTTGGCCAGGGGAATCTGCCAGTAGCCCTTACACAGGTCTATGGTGGTCAGGTAGCGTCCCCTGGCAATGCGGTCTAATAACTCGTCTACCCGTGGCATCGGGTAGGCGTCAGTGGTGGTCCGCTCGTTGAGCCTCCTGTAGTCCACACAGAACCGGGTGGTCCCATCTTTCTTAGGCACCAGGACTACAGGGGAGGCCCAAGGGCTATCGGAGTGCTCGATGACCCCAAGCTGGGTCATCTCCTCTATCTCCTTCCGCATTCCTTCTCGGACTGCTTCAGGGATACGGTAAGGGGGCTGTCGTAAGGGGTTCTGTCCAGGGGTCTCTACCTTATGTACAGCTAGGGTAGTGTAGCCGGGTTCTTGGGAGAACGTCGCCTGCTTCTCCCACAGAAGCTGTTTCGCCTGTTCCTTCTCCGTGGGGCTTAACCTGTCCCCTAGCTGTACGAGCTCAGTCAGATCCGTCTGGGCACCTCTGGCTAATAGGTCGGGTAGGGGTAAGCTTTCGGTATCGTCTGCAGCGGGGGCACACACTGCGGCTATATCCTCCGGTCGTTCCTGATATTCCTTTAGCATGTTCACATGAAAGGATCGCTGGATCCTGTCATCTGAACAGCTGGCTATAAGGTACGTAGTATCGCACACCTGGGCTAATACTTTATACGGGCCCTGCCAAGATGCCTGCATCTTGTTCGCCTTCACAGGTTTGAGCACTAGTACCTTCTGCCCAACCTGGAATACTCGCTGTCGGGCACCCCGATCATACCATTCCTTCTGTCTCCCCTGGGCCACCTGGAGATTCTCTCTTGCCATCAGAGACAGTTTCTCCATGCGGTCCCGAAGTTCCAGAACATACGGTACTATGGGGGTACCTTCCTGCTCTGTCTCCCCCTCCCAGTGGCCTCTAATGAGATCTAGAGGTCCGCGGACCCTTCTCCCATAAAGCAGCTCAAAGGGGGAGAACCCAGTAGATTCCTGGGGCACCTCTCTGTAGGCAAACAACAGATGAGGCAGGAATCGCTCCCAGTCTCGGCAAGTGTCAGAAAAGGTCCTCAGCATCTGTTTGAGGGTGCCATTAAATCGCTCGCAGAGACCGTTAGTCTGTGGATGGTATGGGGAACTAAGTATCGGTTTAATGCCGCATACCCTCCACAGCTGCTGGGTGAGCACAGCGGTAAATTGGGTTCCCTGGTCAGAGAGAATCTCTTGAGGGAACCCGACCCTGGTAAAAATCCTAACCAGGGCATCAGCAACTGTCTCTGCCTCTATGTTAGACAGCGCCACTGCCTCTGGATAGCGAGTGGCGTAGTCCACCACGGTGAGAATGTATCTCTTACCAGATGGACTAGCCCTGGCCAGTGGACCCACAATATCAACGGCTATGCGGGCAAAGGGCTCCCCAATAATAGGCATCGACATAAGCCTACCTTTTGGGTGGTCCCCCCGCTTCCCTACCCGTTGACAAGTGTCACACGTGCTACAATATATCCGCACAGCCTGGTTAATTCCTGGCCAAAAGAAATTCTGCATAATCCTATGGCCTGTGCGGCGGGACCCTAGATGTCCGGCTAGCGGGACATCATGCCCTATCCGCAGAATCTCTCGCCGGTACTTCGCGGGTACTACCAGCTGTCGATTCGGCGGAGGGGCAACACTTTTCTGGGATGGCTTAGGGATCCGATATAACCTGTCCCCTACCCACTCATACCGCTCCCCCTCTGCTCCCTCCTCTCCAGTGTCTGCTCTGCCTCTATACCTCTGGAGAGATGGGTCTGTCTGGGTTTCCCTCCCGAACTCCTCCGGGGAATCCCAACTAGCTAACGTCGGCCCTGGGGTGTCAGTCGGGGAATCGGTCCTTACCTGGGTCTCAGCAGCAGGTGGGCCGGTTCCAGCAGCACGGGTCTGAGCACGGGTAGTCACTGGGTTGGCTTCGCCAGGTCCCATAGTAGCATAGGCGGAAATCAAAGGGGCCAAATCATTTCCCAGCAAAACATCGGCAGGCAAGTCCTTCATAACCCCCACATTCACATGTCCAGCTCCCGCTCCCCAGTCCAAATGAACTCGGGCAACAGGCAGACGGAACACGGCGCCTCCTGCCACCCTTACTGCCACAGTGTTCCCGGTGTGTTGGTGTTCCGAAACCAGGTTCTTTTGGAGCAAGGTCATCGTAGCCCCGGTGTCTCTTAGACCAGTGACCTCTTTCCCGTTCAACTTAACGGTCTGTCTGTGGTGTTGGCGGTTGTCCTGCTGAGCTGCGTGAACTGGGTCTGCTTCGTGCAGGAAACCCCAAAATTCCTCCTGCTCCAGGCAGTGAGCAGAAGGCTGAGGTGGTTGCTGGGCTCCGCCGGCTGGGTTTCTCCAGGATGGCGCTTGGTTGGCGTGGTTTAAAGGGCATTCCTGTTTTTTATGTCCCATCTGTTTGCACCCAAAGCACTGGATCTGGTTGGAGTAACCCCGTTTGTTGAATCGGGCTGACTGCCCATGGTTGGTTGCTGGCGGTATAGCGGGGGTACGTTGTGCTGGGGGGTGATATAGGTTGGTGGTTGGAGGTGCTGCCGGTTTGTATTCCACTCGGGCAGGGACCTTGGCTGCTGTCTGATCGAGCTTACGGGCATCAGTGTATTCGTCCGCCAGACGAGCAGCTTCGTGGAAGGTAGCGGGTTTGCGGTCCCTGACCCACTCTCGAACTCCTGCAGGTAATTTGTCAAAGCAGTGTTCTAGCAGGAACACTTGCAGCACCTCTTCCCCAGTTACCGCTCGACATCCTGTCATCCAGTGGGCTGCCGTGCGGTGTACCCGGCATGCCCATTCCACATAGGAATCACCAGCCTGTTTATTATTGTCCCGGAATCGCCTCCGGTACGCCTCAGGGGTAACAGCGTACCGGGTCAAAAGAGCATCTTTTACTGTCCGGTAGCTAGTGAGTTCCTCCTCTGGGATGGCCCGAAAAGCTTCACTAGCCCGGCCGGATAGTTTCCCAGAGAGGATAGGAACCCATTCTTCTGCGGGTACCTGGTGTAAAGCACACTGTCGTTCAAAGTCCGCCAGGAACCCGTCTATCTCTCCTTCCGTCTCAATAAAGTTTTTAAAAGCAGCAAATGGTACCTTTTTCTTCCCATTGTTATTATGGGGTACCTCTGCTGCTGCAGCTCCGCTTCTCTGGAGCGCCTGTTGTGCTGTTACTGCGGCTTGTACTTGAACCACAATATCCGCTGCAGGGTTGGGGCCAAAGTGTGCCAGCCTGATCTGAACTGCCCGGTTAAACGCTATTTCCTCGGGTGTTAGATCCAGTAGGCCAGGCACATTAGCTATCTCCCTTCCCTGTGCTGTATCCATCTCCACCAATATAGCAATAATCTCTCTTTTCTTGAGATTGCTCGCTGATCGTCCTCTGCGCTCCAAAATGTCTTTAAGGGTAGCACGCCTTAACTCCTCATATTGCATTTCCAATCCGGGGTGTGTAGCTGGCCTTCAGGGCGGTGGGATTCATCCCGTCGCTTGCCACCAGTTGTTACGACACTCGCCGCCTGGGGAGTGAAGCCGCCGTTTAGCCGATAATCCCCTTTCTCCAGAAATGCAGTTCCAGCATAACCGATCGTAAGACTCCCGACCGGAGCATACGAATGCGGTAACTCCCGATCAGCAATCCATCCGAAATCCTTCCACAGCTAGAAATAAACGAAAACGCTGTCCCAATAGTCAATCCCTCCACAAACGAGACAAAGCTCCGTTTTGAAGGTCAAGCAGAATGTGTTTAATGGGGGCTACCTGCCCAGTATTTATGCAGGTCTCCACCAGGTAGACACTCCCCTAGGGGACCTGGTGGAAGACTGTAAAATATATTTAACAGTAGCCAATCGCAGTGGCCATAACACAAGCCCTCCCCATTTTACCCATAAGACATTTCTTCCTATCCCGGAGATAATTAGGGAGAAATCTAATTAACTCCGAGGATAGGAACCATCGCCATTTTAAACACAAACATACAAAATGCAATAAAATACATAAAATCCGAAATACCGAAGATATAGTGTTCGTCCAACGTATCCCCAGATAGCCTGAATCTGAAGGCATATTCCTGCCGAATAGCGCTCAGATCCGAAGTATACAGTCCAATCGCCATGGAGTCAAAGTCTCTCATAAGTCTTTCGGTGTACGAATGACTCCATGGGCCGGCTATCTGGGTAAGTCCATACGGATGAAGAAAACCCCCGAACGGAACAGGGTTCGTATGCCTCCAAGGGAATAGAAGGAGGGACGGCCGTCTCCAGCGGTGTTCGGTAGATAAAGAGTCCGTTTTTAGATCCATGGGTTTTGCACCGAACACCGCTGATTCGCCTCGTGTCCAAAATGGCCGCCGCCTCGTGGTCGGCATACGAACGACGACCACCCGTATGAAATGGAATGGAGAGGTGTTTGCGGTTAACCACAGCGTTCTAATTTGTGGTCAAGGTGTTAATGAGCCGCACACTCCTCTCCTGGGTGGCCGATGTTCGGTAGTTCTATTCGGTACTTTAGGAAACGACAAACCAATAGCGTACGGACAGGAAATCCACGAATCTCATGGAAACAGATGAACCCGCAATACAGGTCTATGCAGTAGGGTTCGTCACAGTGTGTATCAGGGGTTTTGAGGACAGGTGTCAATCCATATCTGCCAAGTGACCCTATGTATATCTGCTGTCAGTACACAGGAAAAGTTTAAATATTTCTTGTTCTACGTTCTCTGCAACTCCACGCACCGACTCATCCAATACGTGAAGATCTGGGGTTTCTCTGACTCTCCTCAGTAGTGTATCAAACAGAGTCTGCACTGTGGTAACACGGACATCTTCAGGACATAACTCAACTATTTGCAGATAGGCAGTCTGCAGCTTCTCTTTTTCACCTGTTCTCTTCTTTCTCTTATGCGTATTCTTGTCTATATGCAGGTGGTCTCTTGCCTTTCTTTTAACCAATTCGTTCCTTCCATATGGTTTCAAAAGATCTCTGGCATCATTACTTTCAACGCAAATAACGTCATCATAGTTAGTCTCCTCATTATTCACCGGGAAGAGAGTGTTTGCACTGACTACCCACAGCATGCTCTTGCCATTGCCTACTCCACCTTCAACGACAGGGTGCAAGTCCCAAGGAGAAGGATCATTCACTTTATTATCTGTCTTTATTTCACAAGTAGTGCCTGGAACATCCTCATGGGTCACAAGATGTAAATCTGGACTAATGTCAACCCCAGGGTCTGGAAAATCTAAAGAGTCCTGTATTGTTATTTGTCGTCACTACCTTCCCGCATCGGGAAGATTTCTTGCACAGGGCGCCCAAAGGCCTAAGGATGGCCCTGTGCATGGGTCAGTGGCTCTGCACCAGACTTCCCTCCAATTGATCAAAGTTAAAGGATTTCAAGTGGACTGATTACAATCACAGGGCCTCTAAAGAGTACCTTCCCGCGTCGGGAGTGGGTCATTTGCGCCCCTGCTGCCTTCCTTGCATGTGGTAGCTGTTGGTCAGGGATTTGTCAATCCATATCTGCCAAGTGACCCTATGTAGGGGGAACAGTCCCTATTCTGCTCTGTATCAGTGCGTATCATGGTCTCTGTGGACAAGGAACAGTCTCTATTCTGCTCTGTGTCAGTGTGTATCAGGGGTTTTGAGGACAGGTGTCAATCCATATCTGCCAAGAGACCCTATGTAGGGGGAACAGTCTCTATTCTGCTCTGTGTCAGTGTGTATCAGGGATCATTAGGACAGGTGTCAATCCATATCTGCCAAGTGACCCTATGTAGGAGGAACAGTCCATATTCTGCTCTGTGTCAGTGTGTATCAGGGATCATTAGGATAGGTGTCAATCCATATCTGCCAAGTGACCCTATGTAGGGGGAACAGTCTCTATTCTGCTCTGTGTCACTGTGTATCAGGGATCATTAGGACAGGTGTCAATCCATATCTGCCAAGTGACCCTATGTAGGAGGAACAGTCTCTATTCTGCTCTGTGTCAGTGTGTATCAGGGATCATTAGGATAGGTGTCAATCCATATCTGCCAAGTGACCCTATGTAGGAGGAACAGTCCCTATTCTGCTCTGTGTCAGTGTGTATCAGGGATCATTAGGACAGGTGTCAATCCATATCTGCCAAGTGACCCTATGTAGGAGGAACAGTCCCTATTCTGCTCTGTGTCAGTGTGTATCAGGGATCTTTAGGATAGGTGTCAATCCATATCTGCCAAGTGACCCTATGTAGGGGGAACAGTCTCTATTCTGCTCTGTGTCAGTGTGTATCAGGGATCATTAGGATAGGTGTCAATCCATATCTGCCAAGTGACCCTATGTAGGAGGAACAGTCCCTATTCTGCTCTGTGTCAGTGTGTATCAGGGATCATTAGGATAGGTGTCAATCCATATCTGCCAAGTGACCCTATGTAGGGGGAACAGTCTCTATTCTGCTCTGTGTCAGTGTGTATCAGGGATCATTAGGATAGGTGTCAATCCATATCTGCCAAGTGACCCTATGTAGGGGGAACAGTCCCTATTCTGCTCTGTGTCAGTGTGTATCATGGTCTCTGTGGACAAGGAACAGTCTCTATTCTGCTCTGTGTCAGTGTGTATCAGGGGTTTTGAGGACAGGTGTCAATCCATATCTGCCAAGTGACCCTATGTAGGGGGAACAGTCTCTATTCTGCTCTGTGTCAGTGTGTATCAGGGGTTTTGAGGACAGGTGTCAATCCATATCTGCCAAGTGACCCTATGTAGGGGGAACAGTCTCTATTCTGCTCTGTGTCAGTGTGTATCAGGGCTGGGCTTTGAGGACAGGTGTCAATGTTAGGTGATGTCTGCCCTTTATGGATTAAAAGCAGACTCTGCATCAACTGTGCAATTTTCCATGGGAGTTTTGCCATGGATCCCCCTCTGGCATGCCACAGTCCAGGTGTTAGTCCCCTTGAAACAACTTTTCCATCACTATTGTGGCCAGAAAGAGTCCCTGTTGTTTTTAAAATTCGCCTGCCCATTGAAGCCTGCCCATTGAAGTCCGGGTTCGCGACAACACTATTCTTGACCTATGACAACATCGGGGAACCCACATATTTTCAGAACCCCCACACGTGCACTAAGTTAATCAATGTATTGCATACTTTGACTGAAATATTGAGTGATAGAATTTCCCTGTATTAGATTGTATTGTATCATCTTGTTAAACGGTTATAAACCAGATGGACTGCTCTTGCCAGTGGAAGGCAAGGATTCTACAGAGGGGAGGATGTAACAGATATTTTACTGTTTTTACTTTACGTTTTGAGATATTGAACTTTGCCCTTTGCCCTGTCTTGTGAGGAGGAGGGGCTTGGATGGCAGGAAGAAGAGGACAGGGGAGAAGCCCTCTTCTCTGAGTCTGCCTTAAAGAAAGTGTGTTCCTACCTGTTTCAATGGTCTATTACTGCTGGGACAGTGAAATAATAACAGGGGAAGGCTAATGCACTGCAACTACAAGAAGTTGGAGACGGTCAACTGCTCGGCTAGGAGAATTAGAAAACTGTCATTTTATGTTCACTCCCTGCAGATTCTGGGACTTTCTGCAGGAGTGTGAATGAGCTCTTGCATCCTGCCAGCAGAAGGAAGAGAAAGGATTGCCGTTGCTGTTCTGCTGCTGTCCTACATTCTGCTGGATCTCTCTGGAAATATCTGCAGTTACAGAAGTCACTCAAAGGTATTGTCTCCAGAGATTGCTTCAGGATTCTCCCTTATAACTAACTGTACCTGGGTAGCGCTACCTACACCTAAGGGCCCCAACGTTGTGCACATAATTTACCTGCAGGTACCTAGAAGTTTAACTGTTCAGATGTAGTTATTAATGTTATTAAGAGAAGTTTGTTGTCTGCATTCCTGCTGCTAAAGACTCTTGTGACTGTGTTTAACATTAGCCAGGAACTGCACTGTTATATGTGGCTGTTATATGTCTCTGAGTTATTAAGTGGAGGGTACTCATCTACTCAGTGGGGTGGGTTCCCCATAAATAGAAGTTGCACTGAGTGGAGGCACTGCGTCAGAACAAGATGTCCCGATCTCCCAACTATAGCGGAGGCTCAGGATCCCTGTCAGCGACAGAAGATGGTGTAACTGCTGCTAGCTACGGCTTGTTGCCAGGAGCAGGGCAAAAAAGGGTTACATACAGTTAGACTATCTAATTTCTTTGTTAAATCTTCTCAGTTCCCAGTTTAACAGATTATCCCATTTATTATTATTTGCATACATATAGCATTTACATAGCACCAACTTATTCTGCAGCACTTTACTATATTATCAAGGGTGAAATTTAACAATAAATGAGACCATTACAAATAGTTACAGGAACAATAGGTTGATGAGGACCCTGCTAGAACAAGCTTACAATCTAAACATGGTTAGAACATAGCTCTGCATTGCGTGTTTCAAATTATCTATTGAATCAAGACTTGAAATCCGGCAAAAGTTGCCTGTTAAAAATTTTAATTACTCAAAACTTCCCCCTCTTTTTGCTATGAAACTAAAGAAGTCCTTTAACAAAAAGACATTGGCAAATATTATTCAAAACCTGAAAGTTAGTTTTTTGGGAGAATAATTCACTAATTTGTTCCATAGTTTACAAAGCCATTGTAACACATGTTTAGCCTACTAATCGTTCACACACCTCCCCTGTTATACTCTTTAACAGATATGCACAGATCTGATTTACACTGTGTGTGATCACACATCCACAATTACAGGATTGAACTATAAAATTCTTCTAGCAATTGTTTTCTCTATTGGCAATTCCAAATTAGACTTTATCACATCTGGTAAATGTATTGATGTTAAAGGGACACTATATGCACCCATACCACTTTAGTTCATTGAGGTGGTCTGGATGCATTGTTCCTATTGCATTTAGTGCTGCAATGTAAAACTTTGCAGTTCCAGAGAAACTTCAATGTTTGCATTACAGCTCTAAGTCTGTCTCCAGTGGCTGTCTATTAGACAACCACTGGAGGCTCTTCCAGGATCCTAAAGGACTTGTGGTCCAGTAACTGACGCTGGACGTCGTCACGCTCTACATGAGGACATCCAGTGTCAGCTATTTCCTCACAGGAGGGCATTAATTCAATGCTTTCCTATGCGGAAGCTGTGACAAGCTCTCCTTTCCAAGTGAGTTTGCCACAAGTTCCTGGAGGAGCCTGCTTGCCAGCCTCCTGCCCACAGACTATGAACCCTGTAAAATGTGATGTAAAAGTCTCCGCTCGTGTATTTGGACTATATGGTTCGGGAACCGAAGAGCTGCATGAACCGGAGACCACCATGGAGCTTGTTAAGCCTAATTGTTACTTTCTAGCAATTTCCACCGCAGTGTTCTAAGTGTTCGGTAGTTTGTTCGGTTTTTAAACTATCTATCTATCTAGACCGACTGCAAGTCCTGATTCTCTGGAACTGTGGGCATGGGGCCATGCGTTTGGTCGGTCAAATTATGACTTTCAGGAAATTCCAGAACCGATCTGGGTCATTTTTGGATATGTTGGTAACCCAGATTGGGGCTATCAGGGGATATAACTTTTGTGGGGTTTTATGTATTTTTAAGGTACTTTTGGGGTGTTTGGGAAATGTGTGTTTTTTGTACCTGGAGATAATTGAGTTTAATACAGTACTTGACTCAATTATCTCCCAGGCACAGGGAATGGATTATCTTATTATGTATGGGAGTGTCCTAGATCTGAGAGCCAATGTAATTGTGTATTTGTTTCTGCTTCGGTTTACTCTCAGGTCTAGGGGAGAGTGCCCCTTGCATGGGGACCTGCATATTAGGCCAGTTGTGGCTGCCAATAAAGGTATTCCAGCTTGTATTCCCAGAACTATGTGTCATCTGGTTACTGGGAGGGGAAAGGGCTACTCTTTAATCACTGTTCCAGTGTGAATGATTCAAAGGGGAAAGTCCTTGTCAGGACTAGAGCTCCCAAGACTGAGTGTCTTCCAGTACCTGGGGGTGCATAGAACAAGTTCCCCATTCAACTCCAGGAGGGGGCAGTTCCGGGGTCCCAGTCAAGTAACAGTGATTCTATGATTCTTACGCTAAAGTAGCATCTCTCTTGTACATTTTGTAACATACTCCAGGTAGAACATTTGAGTAGTTGAAGCATATTCTGATTTATTGGACTTTTCAGGCTTTTTATACACAATGCAATGTTTACAAATGGAAAGGCAGACAACGACAAAGGAGCAAAGGAGTGTGAACCTTTTAGGAACTTGAAGGGAAGGGTAACAAAGCCATTTTATCCTGGCCTGTAAGTCCTTTCCCAGAATAATGGGGATGTTCTGCTGAAAGCACACTGAAACAGGAAGAGATATGTAAAAACATAATCAGCAGTGAACATAGTTGAACTAAAATCCAATTATACAGAGTAGAATGTCCCAATTATTTTAAACCCTTCCTGGGGTTAAGTTGCAGGTGAGTTTACATTCATAAAACAATGAGACCATGGTCTCTGGCAGGAGAATAGGCCAAAAGCCTCTATAGATGTCACACAGTCTTTTCTTTATAGGTAAGTGTCAATGGGAAATGAAGTGGCTGCCTTAGCACAGAAGGATATTAAAGCATCAACCATAAGGTAAAGAAAGCTTCCACTATATTACTCAATGATGATTCCTCAAACAATAAATAAAAAAAACAAAAAATGTTACTCCGTTTTTTTTAGTTTGATGTTCATGCTGGGAACTTCCAACATAATTAAGAGGATACTAAATGTTGCAAACGGCCTCGAACACTCAGATTATGAGGGTGGTCTAGAATGGGATTTGTCAAAATACTTACTGATCCTACACTTCAATGATGACCTGAGAGCCCTGTGGGTGGTACATAGAGCTTCTAAGGGTTAATTTAAATAAATGTAGTTTCATTTTTTTGCTGTCTGCATAATGACATGTAAAATGCTGTTTTTTATTTATAAAAAACAAACAATATGCAAAAATCTAAAGTTGATACAGCAGAGTGAAGAATGATCCTGCTAATGACTTCACTTTTGAAACTTTGCCTCACAATTACTTTTTATAAATAGCCCCCACAAACCATCCCTCGGGGTCAATGTCATGTTAGCGTTTTTTGCACAGCATTGAGCATGATATGAAATTCACTGCCAACTGTGTTGGCTGATTTAGTCGATATTGTCAAAACATTTTGGATTCATTTTCTAGCAGAAGCAAGCACATAGAACTATAACAATCTAATTTAGCACATGTAATGGTGATTCAGGGAAAATTCCAATTGTCTTTGACTTCAACAGTGCATTGTTTACCCTGTGTGTCAAGTTAAAAAAAAAAAATATATCAAACTTTACTTAATTGCTTTTGGATTATAAAAGACTAAAAGAACGAAAAGGCTCAATATGATGAAATTTTACCTTTGCCTGCTGAATTAGTTATGTAACAATGCGACTGTGTCACATATAACAGAAAAATGAAAGCAGAAAAAACACATTTTGAGTTTATAAACACACCCTTTTTGTGCTTGCTATCATACACCTTTTACACTAGTACCATTTACCAATATTTTTTTTTCTTTCAACAAGAAACAAGCTACTTCTACTTCATGTTTTAAATAGTGTTTAGTTTATCCGAACCCCTACCAGACCTATGAAACTAACAGAGAAATTCCATATCAATACAAGATGCAAACATGTTGTTATTCCTTCATTTAATCCTCTTGTTACCCCAACTACCTGGCTCAGGGCCAAGGACATTTTACTAAGCCTCCTGTGATTTATGGATGTTTAAAAATGAAAACCTTGCAAATCTGTAAAGAGAAGTTGCTACATTCCCATAAGAGCTCTAGTAATGAGAGATTCTTTGTTCTACCTCGTGTCCTTAAAAATCATTACATAATGATGCCAGCCATCTTGAGCAGACAGTTTTGAGGGCTCTAAACCTTAATAAACTTATGCAGTATGTTCTAAAGACATAATTTAACTTATTGATATTTATAAATGAACTTTTGAATCATCATGGAATATTTTAGCACATGACAATTGATCTAAACACCATGGACATATTTAAACCAAGGCCAACTAGTCCTGTGATGCATTGGTTGTGGGTGATGTCAGGGTCTTGTTCATTTTATTTTGACTATGTCATTTTTACTCCATTCTGCTCCGCTGAGTTGCTATATCTATAAATGTACAAAGCACTACGTAGCCAGCAGTAAATTGGCCACTAGTGCTGTGTATTGTTCAAAAGAAATGGTACTGTGCCAACAGAGGCTCCCGCCAGCCAGCAGTGCTTCCTAAAAACAATGCGGAGCAGTGATATAGAACATTATTTACTGTATTTTATATTATTCTGGCACACACTGAGAGCAAGGAAGCACTGACTCTCCAGTGGGGAAGATAAAATCACACACCCACCAAATGGGGCTTGAAGTTCAGGACCAAAACTTAGTGAAGCTATTGTGCTTCCTTGCATGGGGATATACTCAGCTTCAGTAGAACATTGTGCCACCAATTCTTAATTACGACTTGTCCATCTGAAAGGGCCATTCCCGTATAGGAACATGTGGCTACTTACATATTTACAATTTGATATGTCTCTTTCCCAATCTCCATGTTTATGCCCTATTTGCCTGGGATCTCTGACAGCTGACTTTAGTTTAAGATAAATCAATCCTTTGAGATATTTCAGTGCAGGCCAGTCTCTTCGACTGGGAATTTCTGCACAGTATTCCAGCTGCATATTTAATAGTAGGTCTGCAAGTTGTAGCTAGGTACAAATGCTTACCTACTACTCTGATGTACACATTGTTGTTGGGTAAACTCTCACGTTCATCAGACTCTGTAAGGATGCTTGTACACGTTTATGCAGCTGCAGGATAGACTTACCTGAGATCCATAAGCTTTATTAAATATAAAATGATTGAGAAGATAATGACTGACTTCATCTCTTTCTACTTGTATACTTTTTTTGCTTGAATACCCACTTGCAACTTACGGGCTTCTTACCCTTTAGATAACTCAGCGAGAATCCATGTTTTGTTCAGTTTTTTTCTTTTGTTACTAACCTCTACTTAGTGGTTCCTGTTGTAGGAAGTTTATCAATATTACTACAAGATGAGGATTCACATTTTGATGCTGATGTTGCAAAGTAGGATTAGTGAGTAGCTCTAGGAGTTGGTTCTAAAATTTAATCAACTTCAGTTGGCTCAGTAAAATCATTATTTTGCTCTGTTCTCCAATCTGCTTAAGCGAAGAAATCTGTTCCTAAGGCCTCAGCCTGTGATACCTACATGCAGAATAGACACCTTTTTTGAGGTCTCTGCACAAGCAGCTCCTCTAAATTAGGTTGTTCTTATTCACTTTGCTTAAGATCAAAATTGCTTGTTGCTTGTTCCCATTATTTAAAGCAAATAACACTTCTCACTTTTACTGCTCCTGTTTCTGGATTTAGGATTCTGTTGCAATCCTTTGACGGGTTTTATGTCTAGTCTTCTTGCCAAACCTTGACTCTATAATATAAAAACATCGAAACATAGAATGTGATGGCAGATAAGAAGCATTCGGCCCATCTAGTCTGCCCAATTTTCTAAATACTTTCATTAGTCCCTGGAAAGTATTTAGAAAATATATATAGATAAGAAATTGCCTTGAAGTTTCTGTGTCCAAGTCTTTTACCCTTGAGATAAGCTAACCGCAGGAAATATTTGCATTACCAAATTATGTAATGCTTTATAGAGTGAGAACAATAGTCCAACATTTGGATTTGAGGTGCCCAGAGGTTCCATTAGTGACCAGCATAACCAGTTCTAGAAAAACATTGAAAAAGTATTTCAGGAAACTTTTATGGTCAAGTGCTTTTGCAACTAGAAAAGAATTGTTCAAAAATGTAGTTAAAGGAACACTCTTATATAATAACTAAACATATTTGGTTATAACATTAATGTCATATTTATTTATAACATTAGAGATTCAGTAAATAATTAATGAGGGTGGGGGAGGTGGGGGTACACTAGGGCCAACTTTTCCCTCAGAGAAGCCATGGTCACACCTCTGAATTCATATTACCACCTAGTCTTGCTGCAGAAGCTTCTTCTCTTCTGAGATCATAACTACTGGTGATCTTGGGCCAGTCTAATGCGCCTCAGAATTATTGTGGCCCTACTGCACATGTGTGTCAACTGTCATGATCTTTCAGTTGGATTCTTCAGTAAATCCAGTCCTTCTCCTTTACCAAGGTTTACTGAGATGTTGTGATTTTAATGCTTAGGGTGTCGCTTCAACTGTTTAAATCCAATGTTGAGGTGAGATGAATAATCTAATGGGAATTTCCAAAAATAGCATGAAAAAACACAAAACATACTTTGTAGATGTTTATTACTAACCAATCTTTCACACGAACGCACTTGGAATGAAGAAGTTAACTAGCACCTGACAAATGATCTGAACTTACATTTTTAGATATACTATATATATATATATATATCATTAAAAGCTTATGTAGACATATATCACAACATTCACAAGGGCAAAATCTACTGACTGCTTGAAAAATGTGTTTTCCCCTATAAGTTTATCAAAACAATGTTTATAACAATTTATCTCCGCTTCACCTTTCCATTCACCTGTATCATGGGTAGAGTAATCCAGGACCTAAAGAGGGGTTGCCTATTGTTCCCCTTTGGTTACTTAGCTTGGGCAGGGAAAGGTAAAAAAGGAAAGGTCTGGAACTACACGTTTCATCTGGCATTTAAACTCAGAATTATGCTATAGCTCTGTCTGGACAGGATTATAGTGATGGAATGCTAAAATGTATTTAAGAGTGCACAAACAAAGGTTTCGTATTAGTAATTTAGAATGCAGAATGAGCCTGCATTCTGATACACACAATTGCCTATAATACACCATGTTTCCTTTGTCACTCTTTTGGGTAATTCTTTTTTTCAGTATGGACACCATGTGGATTCTAAACTGATTTCACATTATGACAGTATGGAGCAGGGCAGCTGAATCTTCACTCATAATAAATATCAAAACACAAGTCTGCAAGTCCATGTAAATAAAGATATATAGAGATAGGAATAGTAGATCAACATCAAACAGTGACAAAAGATGGAAGTGGGCCATGTGGTGAATATTGATGACACATTTTATGAAGTGCGGATAGCAACCAATGTGTGGCAATATATCTTGCTGCTTCTCTGTCTCAAGGTTTTATTGAGGTATACATTATGAAATCGATGCTTAGTGTACCTCATTCAATGTGTCACTTTTCCAAGTGCAATCTTCTTGGATGCTATCGCTAAAACCGAGACAGCTTCGCAATTTAAGGTACCAAGTGTGTTCACGTATATTCTCTGCATTTGCAACGCCATCTATTCAACTGCCCACAAACTAGTCAATACTCATTATAGGATTAGTGCACAATGAACAGCAATGATTGCCTTCAATTAGTTCTTTGTTTCAAGTGACAAGTAAACATCCTGATTTTTATGTGCATGCTTAGGAATGCTGGGACTTTTCACTGGGACCCATCATTTTTTTTAAATTACCCCCTTGCTACAGAGATTAATTCAGTTATATAGTTTGTGTTCAAAACAACAGCTGCTGCAAAGAAACTTAGGATAATGGGTAGGAGAGCTCCGTTAGAAGCTGCCATCCTGCAACAGCCCATACATGCACCTCCCTAATTCATTATTTTCCAAGTCAACTGAAATGAAAAACTCACACGTGGCCCAAAAAATTAATATGATTTCTAAAAAAAAAAAATAGACTTTCTTTTTGCTCCAGCTTTATTGATAACCTTATGGCAAATCTTATTTTTCCTGGAATGCAGGTGTGCATAATGCGCGTGATGCATTTTTGTGATGTACACGGCTTATTATTTTGACTTGCAAAAGAAAAAAAAAAACCATGGAATCATGATAAGTATATTTTTCATTGAATATATTTCCTACTATGGATCTACAGAATTTTTTTTTTCTTTTTCAGTCATGCTGTGACGTTATGCATGGTTAGTGCTTAGACTTCAAAATACTATTTGTTTTACAAAAAAACAAATGTATTTCAGAGACACATTTTCATTACAATATGCATATCATAGACAAGCACATAAATAACTTCTGCACAGGGAATAAAAACATTCAAACTATTAACTAGAAAATATAACATAAAATGTCTGACTGAGGAGCTTGACTATCATGAGAGGAAGTTGGCAAGAATGAGAAAGGTCTGCAGAGAGCTATTAAATTTGTGCATGTAATATTTCTTTAGATTGTGATCCAGACAGCAGCAAAACTCATCTCGGGTTTCTAAATGATTATACTAGATAACAAACTTTTTTTTTTTAATTGCATATACAGCTTGTATTATTTATGTGTATAAAATAAAATGTATGTTGTTTTGCAGTAATTTATACCAGCATATCACTAACGACATATTTTGAAAAATGCCTTTTTTAAAAAAATGAAATAATATATATATATAAAAATTAAAAGAAAAAAAACACGGATCTTAAAATTAAGTTTTGATAAAAAATAAAAAAGTCTGTTGTTTTGCAGTGATTGATACCAGCATAGCACTTATGACATATTTTGAGAAATTCCTTTATTTTTGATAAAATAAAATTCAAAAAATTTTACAATTTTTTTTAAAGAAAATAACACAGATCTTAAAGTAAAGTTTTGATTAAAAAAAATGCCCTATCACAAATTTAATCGGAAGTTTTACTCTCCATAATGTAGCATCATGCTTGCCGCCAATTTTGAGGTATCGTTTGTCAATGTCGTCTTGCTTGGAACTATATGAAAGTGTTAATTAGCTTTCATCATGTGGCTATCTGTTTAAATCATTGCGTTTTGACAGCTCACCTACCTTCATTCTCCATCAGAGGAAAATAAGAAAACATATGTAGCGGCATCTGTGGAATCCTTTGCTTTATTTATGACAGCAGTAAAGAAATTGTCCAATGTCAGTTATTGTACAATAATAGACATGCTTTTGTACCTGAGGCTAGAGTGCCTGCTTACTTGGGCTCATCCCTCAGTAGCATGTTATACCTACCGCTGTTTCCTTCATTATGTACAGATGCACAGCAGAGGCGACAGTAATAGCCTTCCTTAATTAAATAAAGCTAAATGTTAATTAGTCAGAAAATTTGATTTATTTTCAGAACCTGAAACTTTTTTTCATAGCCGAGATTATCTCTAGAAATCAGGTCCTATATAATCATTCAAAAACTTTACACATTTTTTTTTTTTACATTTTTTTTTTTTTTTGTCTTAGGAGTCTTCTGGTAGGATCTAATCGCCATAGAGAAATTATAGGTCTACAGATGTTTTCAAGATGTTACTCAGTCAGTTGCAGATTATCCCCTGTAGCAAAATCTCATTAAACTGCAATTTACAGAGCTATGCTGATGTTGCCATCAACCAAAATTAAAGGCATTAATTTTTCAAAGTTCACACAAGTCCTTACATAAATGATGTAGCCGTTTGCTAGAACAATTTACAGAAGTGTTATTTGCAGAATTAACCTACATTAACAGAACAAATGTTTTAAGGGTATAGCAACGGATTGGACAGTGAAACCGCAGCTGTTCGTGTTTTTAGTGAGGTGCTGGGCAGAAAGAGGTGTCAAAAATCGACTATGCTTTCATGCTGGGTGAAAAGTTGTGAAGGGAATATTAAAATCTCAACTCTTACTCTAAAGAGTTAAGTCTGTAATAAAGCGATCACCAGTTGGGGGCACCTAGTGAGCCCTTAAATCCTGTTTTGGAACATCTGCAGTAAATGCCTTTTAAAGCATTCTCATTTAGGGAATGTGTTTATGTAACTCATGTTGTGAATATTTCTCTTCAATAAATTGCTAGCATTTTTACTTCTTTATTGTAGTAGAAAGCCTGCTCTTGATCCTTTAAATAAAGTACACCAAGTGCATTCACATTTTCATTTGACCCATGGGCTATGAACACACAATAAAACAATTACATTTTGTACTGATGATATATCGACGCCAAGATTTTATAGGGTGTTTGTGATTAAGTCACAGCTAAATTTTTGTCTGTTATTATTAAATCTGCATGAGCAAGAGTCAGAAAAAAATGTTATCTCAGAACGTTAACGTAATAAGAGCCACAAGCTCTCTACGTTGCAAATATATGCATTTATATCTCTAATTTGGATTTTACTTATTATGCTAATCTTATATATAAAAAAATAAATAATTTCATTATGGATATTAGGAATAAGCAAAATATCAATATTTGAAGTGTTAAAACTCACAAATTCTATTCATCATTCTATTTGTGTTGACTTACATTTGTGAATCTATTTGAGAAAAAAAAATTGCCGTTTAATGGACACATATCGATCTAATTTGTTGCGTTGCTCATACTCTGGCAAATATGCACTTGTGCTTGTCAGATACACACGTATGCATGTACAAAGGAGATTTATATGCATTAATAGACTAGTACATTACAATGGTTTCCATGGCGATTGCATCACTTCTAGAATGTTGCCACGTGTTTCTTTTTGGCCACATTTCTATACATTTCTCTCCAAGTGTCTTATCATGTGTATGTACAGGAACATGTATTGGCTTTATGAAGGAATTTATAAAAATAGAGGTTTACCTATGTTGCCTCCTTTAATGCCAATTTTACTTAGCCTTTTATCAGAATTTGTATATCGTCAGGAAAACCAGTGTAACTGTAAAATCAGCTTAGCTCACACTGAATTCTCATTGGTTGAGTTAAGTATGTACTCTGATTACATCTAATAAGGAAGTTGTATTGTGAAAAGAGGGACATGTTCATAGTATTACAGTGTAGAAAATTAAAAAAATTGAAATTCTTTTCCAGCAAAACTAATTTGAGTTTGAATGTGAAGATAAACAGAGCACGTATATGAAGAAAAAAAATTATTTTGTACAGAATTAGATACATATTGAATGAAATTCGTGGGATACGGAGCCTTCATGGAGTAACTTAGGTAAAGCAGGCCATGAAAATCATCTTTCACGTTGAAGGTAGAGTCTTGATAATGCTACAAAAAAAGTTAAAATATATAAATTACCGTGTACATAAAGTAGACGCTAACAATCAACATATGCCAATTCTCACATGAATACTTAATGTGTTTAGTCCACAGGGCTCAAGGACTGCCATAAAACTCCACAATCTGCTAGTGATTTTATTGACTGATAGTTGGCTTCTTCCATCATCGGGTGATCAGAAAACCTTCAAGGAAAATGCTGCTTCATAATCATTTTATTATGAGTTTCATAAGGTCTCTTTTTTACTATAAAAAAATGGTTGAACCTGAATCAGAAAATGTTAATAATGTAATATTTTCTCTTTCAGTTGAATACATCTTTATTCTCTATTTAGGGTTCTAAAGGCACTAGAGAGGGCCAACTACTGCCTGTTTTATTTTATTTATTTTACACCTTATTTTATATGATGCAGGCCTTTCTGATATTTTATTTTCTCCTGATAAAGGGGATATCCCATGTACACATACGTAGTGACTAAACCTCAACAACTAACCTTTGCTCTGTCAGGGGTTATTTCACCTTTTGAAAACAATACTTCAGATTATCATTCACTTGCTAAAAAGCAAGTGAACCATAAGCTGCAACTGTACATCCTGCTGGAGGCATTTGGATCAGAATTTTAGTAAAATCTGTGATTTATGAATGTTCCAAATCCTATACTTTGCATAGGATTCAGATGCGAAAGCACTCATTTTAATCGGAGCATCGAATGCATCCCAC
Source organism: Pelobates fuscus (assembly GCF_036172605.1). Classification (NCBI taxonomy): domain Eukaryota; kingdom Metazoa; phylum Chordata; class Amphibia; order Anura; family Pelobatidae; genus Pelobates; species Pelobates fuscus. The sequence goes on from NC_086318.1 coordinate 97,125,114, forward strand.
CATTGCTGCAGATTTGGGCTTTAGTAAATATAAGAATTTAGTGTTTAGTGAATAACCCCATTTTCTTATATTGTAGAGACTTCACTTTTTCATGTGAAATTTACCTACAGTTCAATAGGTAGACTTGAGCACAGTGGAAAAATTTGATTTGGCGAAGCAATTAGACCAAAAAAAAAGAATTAATTTACGTCACCACATTTCGTCATTATGGTGGTTTGGCTCATTTAGATATCGTCAATGCAAACAATTCAGTAAAACCTATTCAGACACATCACAAGGGTGCCTACAATGAGCCTTTAATTGCACTGCAAAATATATATAATATTTATATGTGTATGTATTTTACAGTATAGTGCCCTTTTAATGAAGCTAATTATTGTGGATATTTTACCATTCAAAATCATCCACATGTATCAATATTTGCAGTTTAGAACATGTGGCTACTTCTTTAAATTATTTCTTTCTTTTACTTTATTTATTTGATTTATTGGCTACTCCATAACCATCAATCATCTATTAATTTGTGATCACGGATGGAAAGCAAACAAACCTATTCAGCCATTGTCCATGTCGTTATAACGTAATACATTCAAACCTGCTGATAGGCCAAAATTCAGATTAATTAAAATTTAAAAAGACTATTAATATGCTTTCTCTATTGACATAAAGGAATGGACTACAATTAGGAACCATGGTTACTAATAAAAGAGGTATACTAGTAATAAACCTAACTTTTTTTTAACTTTACATTGTAAGTTTACAATTTCTTCATTATTATGTTAGTTTTGTAAGGACCCACCTTATACTGTGAAAGGTCATCTGCTAAAATGCATAATTTCTCAAAGTCATTTATTGTTCACACATGCTTTACAGAGGCTTTCAAAGTGAGCTAAACTTTCTATAAAGATGTATTTGATACACATACATTATGTATGTTACCTTATAATGATATGCTTGTAACTTCTATTATTTTACCATTACAGTGTCAGATGGATCCACATCCATAGATGCATATCACGTTTGAAGACTGAAAACGTTATATCAAACATCTATGGGATTATTTACTAACGTGAAAATTCCAAGTGAATTTCAAATTTAATGCCATAGTAGCTCAACTGAAAGCATAGCTGATTTAGAGAACTTTTCCAGTTTGGCTATTTTCACCTTAAATTAAAAAAATCATTTTGAATTCACTTTGAATTCTCACTTCAGTGAATAACCCTATTAAATAGAAACATAGAAACATTGAAACATAGTAACATAGAATGTGACGGCAGATAAGAACCATTCGGCCCATCTAGTCTGCCCAATTTTCTAAATACTTTCATCAGTCCCTGGCCTTATCTTATAGTTAGGATAGCCTTTCGCCTATCCCATGCATGCTTAAACTCCCTCACTGTGTTAACCTCTACCACTTCAGCTGGAAGGCTATTCCATGCATCCACTACCCTCTCAGTAAAGTAATACTTCCTGATATTATTTTTAAACCTTTGTCCCTCTAATTTAAGACTATGTCGCAGAGTGATGAGGTATAGGAGAAATCACTTGATCACTTGAAGCTGTAACTATATTTATAACGATAGTTGTTGACTCTACGTTTAATTAACCCGAAGTGCATCTTGCAGCTTAGTATGGAGGAATCCATTACTTCTCAGGAAATGGCACCATTGACTAAAACTTTGAATATCACCTATAGCTTGTCTTGACCTTTTATTAATGTGATACTCCATTTTCATTATAAGATTTAGCAAATGACAACACAATGCAGTTCAGTCCAAGCACAACCGGGGCAGACATTGCAAATGAGGAGAGAAAATAAACAGATTTCTCCTCTTCTCTATATATTCTTTCTATGCTTACACCAATGATTAATATTGCCTATAGATAGAAGAACACAGCTACATGGCAGAGAGCTGTGCTTCACACCTACCATGCCCCAGTCTACCCAAGACTCCCATAAATGTTACCAAGTTCATACATGCTGGGGATTTAAGGAAAGTCGGGTCATCATGATCTTTCACCAGACTTTGATTCAAACAATACAGCTACATTGAAAACAGAAATACATATTTCAATTTGATCCAGAAACATTTGTTTCTACACAATGGTATCAATTACTATATCCCTTATATTCAACAAGCACACTTCCTTAAGAAGAATCTATTTGTGCCCCTATCTATGAGGTAGAGGCCATGGAGGTTTTTAAAACATAAAAAAAATCAATGAAGTCCCACGTGCCTGACATCGGAACGATCAGTATTACAAATCTTTCCAATCTGTTTAATTCATATCACTCAATATGTTATCCCTTTCTCTAAAAGTTTCCTTATTGTATAAGCCAAGACGACTTGATAAATTAGTCTGACTTCCACCAAATCTTTTTTTCCACACTTCTTCAAAACATCTATATATTTTACTTCCTCTATAGTTCCCCAAACTCTGGGTCCAAATTATAATTTATAGTCACATGGGAACAATAATCAATTCAATATTTCCCTTTTCACATTAGCTCTCGTGCAGGGAAATTCCATAAACATTTTTCACCTAGAAACATCCTTCAAAACATTCTACTGTTGGTGCTATGTAATTTGTAAATTGCTTGTAGCGTTTCTGCCAAACTCTGGTGGAGATCGTGCTATACCCTATATTTGTTAGTTTTCGACCACGAGTATAGATATCAATAAACGTATTTTGACTATCTGTGTATTCAAGGGAACATATTAAGCACTCCACTACCAAGTTTTTATTTTATTTTATGAACCAATAACATAGGATGTTTTTGTTACATAGTATGGGTAACTAGTAAATAGCTTCAGGAAATAAAAGAGGTCCATAAAACCCCCCCCACAATTGGTGCTCTTTTTGAGTTATTTGTTCATGATTTAAAGAAGCAAACATTATATAATTTTGATATAATTTTTCTTGTAGCATTTTAGAAAAAGCTCATGGATATTGGTAATGGACCTCATTCATTTATAGCATTGCAACTTCATGCAATAAATCACCATAAAATAAGACAAAAACTGTCTGTATGTGAGCTTAATGCTCATATTGATTTGAATAGTTACCTTAAACTACTCCGAACCTGTTATCCAGTACACGGATTGTGCATATTAGAATAAAAATGAATATAATCCATGCTCTGTATAGACTTCAAGACCTTTCCTATTTGGTCCAAACATCAACTAAATTATATTTTGCATGGCTTTGTAATGAAACATAAAATTCAAAACATTTACACAGAATTATATGAGTGAAGGAGTTAGATCCAAATTAATTATTTTGAAAAATCTGCTTTCTAGTGTGACCTCCTTATCGATATGCCTCCATAGTAGTTTAATGAAAAAAGCAGAACACATTTGATAAATTAGTTTGACTTTACAAACTTCAAATATAAGAGCAAATTTCTGGTGTAGTGTATATTTCTTGCATTCACCACAAGTATTGTATTTCTTTTTTTTTGTTATAATAATCTTTATTCAGTTTTTCATTTTTACAAGCAAACAACATCATGTAAGACATTAGTAGACATATATTTATTTTTATATTGCTAAATGTTTGTTTTTCTTCGCATAACATACAATTATGTTAATCAATTTATATAAAAACTTGCGTCTAGTTAACAATGAGTAGAATCAGGGATCGTTTTCACATGGTATGCGTGGAAATTACAAATACATTTTGTCAAAATATATCAACAAATATCCTACCATACACTCCATATACATGCCATGCATACTGACATTCACACTTTCAGAGTGAGAAATTAGTAAATCCTAAACATGTTTAAGTCTACACCATTACATGTATATATGTATATATGTATTAATAGAGGACCAGTATGTTATCTTCTAGACAATTTGATTCGTCTCTCTACTGTGTTATTAGTAAGTCGTCTCTGTGATGCTCTTATTCTCAACCATATAACAATATATACATAGACATTATAACATCAGGGCGAAAACATCTTATATGTTGTGTATATATCATAGATGTTATTGTTCAGGCTACCAAAATGAGGAGAGGTAAGTACTAAAATGAGCTATATCATAGTCCCCCTAAGTTTGAATATATAGGTGTGTTCCTATCTCTTATATCACCCATACAATCACCGATGGCTCTCTGTAAACTAGTTAACAGAAGGCCCCTAAGTTCATCTGATTTTCAGCCATATAGTAATATAAATTTATCTAACAACATTTTGTATATGCCTTTCTTATACAATGAACTTGTTGTGTTACTTATAAGATTATTTTCCATAGACAATTGGAATTTAATTTGGTTGATAAGGTGGTTTTTTTTTTAAAGGGGGTAGATATTTTCCACCTTCTAGCAATTATAATTTTAGCAGCCACAAAACAATGTGATGCTATACATTTGATTTTGAATGTATTAAAATTCCAATTATGATGTAAAAGGGCTGAGGCCGGATTTTCTTCTAATTTGTTGTTAGAAAGTTTAAAGAGAATATCAAAGGCCCATGACCACAATGGTTTCACTATCGGACACGACCACCAAATATGTGTATATGTTCTGACAAATGAACCACATCTCCAACAAGTATCCTGTAAATGTGGAAACATCTTTGATATTCTAGAAGGGGTATAATACCATCTGTATACCAATTTAAAGTGGCATTCTACCAAATTGAGACTATGGACGTACTTTGTCATATGGAATATTGAGGTACACCATTCCTTTTCAGAAATTACTATGTCTAGTTCCTTTTCCAGGATTTTTTTTTTTACAAGGTTTTTTTCTTTTTAATATACACCCAGTTACTATCACACAAAAATTACTCCCTTGAAAATCATGTTCAGGTGTGGCTGGTAAAAAACAAAAGTTGCAAGGGAGGGAAAAAAAAAATAAGCAAGAAAAACTAAATCTGAATTGAAGCATATCTCAAAGGTTCCCAGTTATCAGGACTCTAACGGTTGCAAGACAACATTGCAAGGTAATACCACCAGCAAAATGTTGTCCGGGGCTATCAGGGGATGTAACTGGGAGGGGAAAGGGCTAATCATTACTCATGCTTGTTCCAGTGTGGAAGATTCAATGGGGAAAGTCCTTGTAAGGACTAGAGCTTCCAGGACTGAGTATCTTCCAGTACCTGGGAGTGGATAGAACGAGTTCCCCATTCGGCTCCAGGACAGAGTGGTTCCAGGACCCTAGTCAAGTCACGGCAACTGGGGGCAGAAGTGCAGAGGTTTGTCCCCTGTTCCAGCTAGAAAGCGGTCTTTTGGCGGAGGTACCCATCCGGGGTACAGGGTGCTCCGTTACATTGGTTGGCAGCGGTGGGATGGCTTCCTAGCCTTGAGGGAACATCCAGAACACCCCTGGGACTCCTGCACATCTTCTAGAGTGGAACAAACATGGCACCCAGTTACACTGATGTGGAGTTTGACAGAGAGTTTAACAGGCTGCTGGCTTTCTATGGATCCAACCCCTCTGAGAAAAGCATACAGCACATGAGGAAACTAGTGGCCGAGTACCTGCAGCACAAAGCAGAGCTGGCAAGCGAGTTGGCACATTCTGAGAGACCTCAACAGCAGTGTGCAGTCCAGGCAGTAAAAGCGTGTTGCCCTTCCTCCCAGTGGAAGTGAAGAAGTGAAGACAACCAGTCTCACTCCCCAGCAACAGTGTGTAGGCCAGGGAGAGAAGCGTGTCGACCTTACTCCCCAGCAGCAGTGTGCAGTCCAGGTAGAAGCGTGTCTCCCTTCCTCCCGAATGGCAGAGTGTGTTACAGGGAGTGGAGACGACCGGTCTCACTCTCTAGCGACAGTGTATAGTCCAGGGAGAGAAGCGTGTCGCCCTTCCTCCCCAGCGGCAGAGTGTATTACCGGGAGCAGAGATAACCGGTCTCCCTATCCAGTGACAGCATGCAACCTCAGTGGAAGAGCTAGCATCAGGGCAGAGTGCAGCTGGTCTCTGCCCTACCTGTCTGGTTATTCCAGAACCTGCCTCCCCACCAGCTCCAGCAGTCAGAGACCTAATAGACTGGTCCTGGGAGGACAACTATACCTTTTGGGTAACGCCACCAGACTATCACAGACTTAGACCTGTTGGAGGTCTGGGGTCTGGATAGTCTCCCCAGGAGGGGGAAGATATGTGACAAACTCCCCTTCCCATGTAAGTTTGCCACAAGCTCCTGCAGAAGCCTGCTTGCCAGCCTCCTGCCCACAGACCATGGGCCCTGCAATGAAACCTGTAAAAGACTATTTAACTGGCTTGGTAGAACTATGGATTCTGTTCGGTAGTTGTTCATTTTTAATCTACCAAACTTGAACGACCGTTCGCACTGAATTTATGGAACTGTTTTTGGCATAGGACCATGTGCACGGTTGGTCAAAATTATGACTTCCATGAAAATCCTGAACCCCTGAACTGATCTAGGTGATTTTTGAATATGCTGGTCACCCAGATCGGGGCAATCAGGGTGTCATGCCTCCTTCCGGCCTGCGCTGCTCTGGTCCCGCCGTCCGTCCTGTCCCTGTGCAGATGCCCGGCTGACGTCACGTGTACGCCCGGTATTAATAGCTAGGGGGAATGCACCTTGTCTCCGGCTTCTTAAAGGGGAAGTACCATTTTTTACCTTTGCACTGGCACTTTATTTAAATCTATTTAATTACTGCCCTATAAGGTTCCCTAGCCTATCAGCTCTCATTTAGCCATATTTATACCTCCCTCTTTGATCACTACCTTGCCCTGTCATTGTATCTTGTAGCCCAAGAGTGCGTTCTGTTGGTTTGTCTTTTCTGGTATCTGACTTCGGCTTGTTTCCTGGTTATCCATACTTCTGGCATCCTTGACCATTGGCTTTGTTATTAGTTTTTTCTTCCGTCTCCTATCCTGACCTTGGCTGGTCTGATCATTCTGTTCTCATCTCTGTACTTTCACACGTTAAATCCGGCCATTCGAAGGACCGGTAATACGTCTGGCTTGTGTACCTTTTGAGCCCTTTAGTCTGCATGTTGGGGAGGTTAACCTTGACACAGGGAATGTAACTTTTGTGGGGGTTTTATGTGTTTTAAAGGAATTTTACGTGTTTTAAAGGTATTTAAAGGGGTTTTGTAATATTGTATGTTTTTCTGTGCCTGGAGATAATTGAGTTACTTCAGTTCCTGACTCAATTATCTCTCAGGCACAGATGAGGAGTTTGTAACTCTTAACTAGTCCTCTCTCAGGTCCAGGTGAGGGATTATCCTGCTTGTGTGGGAGTGTCAGGGGCAAGCTTAACTGTGTGTGAAATTGTATAAAAGCAGGCCATCTGGCCAAATGAAAACATTCCAGCTTGTGCTCCCAGAACTATGTGTCATCTGGTTACTGGGAGGGGAAAGAGCTAATCACTACTCCAGCTTGTTCCAGTGTGGAAGGTTCAACGGGGGAAAGTCCTTGTAAGGACTAGAGCTCCCAGGACTGAATGTCGTCCAGTGCCTGGGAGAAGATAGAGCGAGCTCCCCATTTGGCTCCAGGACAGAGTGGTTCCAGTACCCCAGTCAAGCCACGGTGACTGGGGACAAGAGTGCTGAGGTTTGTCCACTGTTCCAGCTAGGAAGCGGTCCTTGGCAGAGGTACCCAGCCGGGGAACAGGGAGCTCCGTTACAATGAGCCTCCATTGGTCTCTTGGAAATGCAGTTCACTATTAGTTGGCCAATATTGCTCTGTGAAGTTGTGAAGACTGACTTTTTTCCATCTTAAAAGCACAACTTTTATTTTATTCTTAGTTCATTCTTTTCTAATGAGAACTTGGATACATAGTATCTGCTATTATGATTAAGCAGGACTATATGATAAATCGGGGACCTATGGCCACCACGTATCAGCAGGAAGGAAAGATGTTTAATAGCTACAGTGGATGCTGGAAATTCAGCTAATTTAGTTATGTGTTTTAACTCGAGGGATCATGGGTCTTTGCACCATGTTTCTGTTTCTTTTAGAAGTTCTCATTTTTATTTAACCAAGGCTACAATGAAATCCAAGCATGAGGGTTGGTATTGTTTTAAGTTCAGATACTGTTTTGAAGACAGAATTGTCAAAGATATAATATTTTTTCGTTTTTGGAAATTACTTCAAATTGAGTTTTTCACCTCCTGTGGATCAACAGCAAAAACAGATATAGGAAAAGATGAACATGATGGACTTGCAATTTTTTCCCATTCTATATTTCTAGGTAACTTTGTCAAATTTTATTATTCCTTAGCACTTTATCATTTAAGTGTTGATACAACCAATGTATTTTTGTCATTAGGAAATTTCCAATCTATACATACTGGCCCAAAAAATAAAATGTCATGTAACTTTCAGAACATACAAAAATAAAAGAGAAAATTCAGGTGATCCATTTTTGCAAATGGGTTTGTAGTAAAGGATAATAATATATTTGTTAACTACTGTGTTTTATTTTTCATATTGTGTGACAGTCATACTATTAATAAGTCTTATTTCACTTAGAGCAGTGATTAAAGGTGGAAAGTAGACTTGTGCAACCAGCTTCAAATGACCTGTGATTTGTTTGAATGTTGGGTGACTACATTCCATAACTACATTCTAAAGCACCATGTGGGAAGTATCACAAAAATATGAATCGGACAATGGATGGACATTTGTTTCATGATTCAGAGTTCTACCTGCAGCACCAAAAAAAAAAGAGATTAATGAGAAAAAAGATAATGGATTTTATTCACTGATCAATGAGAAATGACCAATACAGGGACAAAATGTAGAGTTGTAAAGAGAAAATATCTCTTTCCCTCTATATATACATCTTAACTTGAGAGTGCGCCTGTCATTGTACTACAAAATATATTCATAATGTTTATAATGTATATATTTAGTAGTTTATTGATTGGCCTATTTTGGTACAATTTTTGTTATTTTCTGAATCATTTCAATGAACGAAAATTGTCGAGCCAAACCACCCTATGGCCAGTTTTAGGCTACCTGAACAATTTATTTCTTATGTACGAATACATTCAGCCAAACCTATTTAATCACACTACAAAAAGTGGCATCATGCATTTTACAGATTTTAATATTAAAATGGATTTGAGGGGCCCACTGCATATACTTCATACCAAAAAATAATAATTTTGTAATATTTGTAATATTTCATGTTCTGAAAAAGAGGGAAAAAGGTTTAGAAGGTTAATCATCACTGGAGTATGCCTGCTGGTTCCTCAAGTTTCCATGGTGATTGCCCTAAATTTTATTATTTGTGGACAATTTTTCAGAGCACAACAGTTTGATAAATTCACTCAGTGTCTATGTAAAGTGGTCTAATTAAAAAAAAATCAGCTCCTTTTTTGACTTGTTACAGTGTATCAATTGGTTATGCTGCATTACGCAAATTCTAGAATTCTTCATGTATTCCATCATGTCTTAAAACAACAACAACAACAACAAATATTTCATAGATTTAAAAAAACTAGTATTTTGGGACATTTTACTTTAAATGGAAGCATCAAAACTTTCCTGTAACAAAGTCCAGAAAATAAATTATAATTTTTTTTTTTTTTTATAAAGTATACACAGTCTTAAACAATACAACAATGGGTCTAAGGTTTCAATTGATTCAAGACTATTAGAAAAACCTTTCAGTTAATTTATCCAAAGACACCCCCAAGTGGGTTAATCTCATAAGAGCAGACATTAGCCTGCTAGAGTAGGACCTGCCAAAAATGGGGTACATTGACGTTGTGGCAGGCTTATGCAATGTATGATCATATACTGTAACTAAACCCCCATTATTTTTGCCTAGATTATGTGTTTTTTTATTTTTAAAAACTAATAGAATCTGTCAACATTGAAGTTGCTGTTTAGTGGATAAGTGAGTGTGATATATATATATATATATATATATATATAGGAAACATGGGGGGATGGTTGCACTCACCTAAACATGCTTAAATGGGGTGCTGCTGGGGGCCATATTATACAATAAATACACAAGATCCAGCGCACTCTCCTATCTACTAAACAGCAACTTCAATGTTGACAGATTTTATTAGTTTGTAAAAGTTTTTTTTAAAAACACCTAATCTAGGCAAAAAAATGGGGATTTAGTTACATTATATGATCATACATTGCATAAGCCTGCCACAACGTCAATGTACCCCATCTTTGGCAGGTCCTACTCTCACAGTCTAATGTCTGCTCTTATGAGATTAACCACTTACTTGGGAAAAAATTCCATCTGAGGCTCTCTGCAGTACAAGGCTAAATAGGGACCTGAGATGAGGCACCTGTAACAGGGAGGGGTGCAGAACCAAGGAGTTGGCTAGACTCCCAAATATATATAGGAAACATGGGGGGATGGTTGCACTCACCTAAACATGCTTAAATGGGGTGCTGCTGGGGGCCATATTATACAATAAATACACAAGATCCAGCGCACTCTCCTATCTACTAAACAGCAACTTCAATGTTGACAGATTTTATTAGTTTGTAAAAGTTTTTTTTAAAAACACCTAATCTAGGCAAAAAAATGGGGATTTAGTTACATTATATGATCATACATTGCATAAGCCTGCCACAACGTCAATGTACCCCATCTTTGGCAGGTCCTACTCTCACAGTCTAATGTCTGCTCTTATGAGATTAACCACTTACTTGGGAAAAAATTCCATCTGAGGCTCTCTGCAGTACAAGGCTAAATAGGGACCTGAGATGAGGCACCTGTAACAGGGAGGGGTGCAGAACCAAGGAGTTGGCTAGACTCCCAAATATATATAGGAAACATGGGGGGATGGTTGCACTCACCTAAACATGCTTAAATGGGGTGCTGCTGGGGGCCATATTATACAATAAATACACAAGATCCAGCGCACTCTCCTATCTACTAAACAGCAACTTCAATGTTGACAGATTTTATTAGTTTGTAAAAGTTTTTTTTAAAAACACCTAATCTAGGCAAAAAAATGGGGATTTAGTTACATTATATGATCATACATTGCATAAGCCTGCCACAACGTCAATGTACCCCATCTTTGGCAGGTCCTACTCTCACAGTCTAATGTCTGCTCTTATGAGATTAACCACTTACTTGGGAAAAAATTCCATCTGAGGCTCTCTGCAGTACAAGGCTAAATAGGGACCTGAGATGAGGCACCTGTAACAGGGAGGGGTGCAGAACCAAGGAGTTGGCTAGACTCCCAAATATATATAGGAAACATGGGGGGATGGTTGCACTCACCTAAACATGCTTAAATGGGGTGCTGCTGGGGGCCATATTATACAATAAATACACAAGATCCAGCGCACTCTCCTATCTACTAAACAGCAACTTCAATGTTGACAGATTTTATTAGTTTGTAAAAGTTTTTTTTAAAAACACCTAATCTAGGCAAAAAAATGGGGATTTAGTTACATTATATGATCATACATTGCATAAGCCTGCCACAACGTCAATGTACCCCATCTTTGGCAGGTCCTACTCTCACAGTCTAATGTCTGCTCTTATGAGATTAACCACTTACTTGGGAAAAAATTCCATCTGAGGCTCTCTGCAGTACAAGGCTAAATAGGGACCTGAGATGAGGCACCTGTAACAGGGAGGGGTGCAGAACCAAGGAGTTGGCTAGACTCCCAAATATATATAGGAAACATGGGGGGATGGTTGCACTCACCTAAACATGCTTAAATGGGGTGCTGCTGGGGGCCATATTATACAATAAATACACAAGATCCAGCGCACTCTCCTATCTACTAAACAGCAACTTCAATGTTGACAGATTTTATTAGTTTGTAAAAGTTTTTTTTAAAAACACCTAATCTAGGCAAAAAAATGGGGATTTAGTTACATTATATGATCATACATTGCATAAGCCTGCCACAACGTCAATGTACCCCATCTTTGGCAGGTCCTACTCTCACAGTCTAATGTCTGCTCTTATGAGATTAACCACTTACTTGGGAAAAAATTCCATCTGAGGCTCTCTGCAGTACAAGGCTAAATAGGGACCTGAGATGAGGCACCTGTAACAGGGAGGGGTGCAGAACCAAGGAGTTGGCTAGACTCCCAAATATATATAGGAAACATGGGGGGATGGTTGCACTCACCTAAACATGCTTAAATGGGGTGCTGCTGGGGGCCATATTATACAATAAATACACAAGATCCAGCGCACTCTCCTATCTACTAAACAGCAACTTCAATGTTGACAGATTTTATTAGTTTGTAAAAGTTTTTTTTAAAAACACCTAATCTAGGCAAAAAAATGGGGATTTAGTTACATTATATGATCATACATTGCATAAGCCTGCCACAACGTCAATGTACCCCATCTTTGGCAGGTCCTACTCTCACAGTCTAATGTCTGCTCTTATGAGATTAACCACTTACTTGGGAAAAAATTCCATCTGAGGCTCTCTGCAGTACAAGGCTAAATAGGGACCTGAGATGAGGCACCTGTAACAGGGAGGGGTGCAGAACCAAGGAGTTGGCTAGACTCCCAAATATATATAGGAAACATGGGGGGATGGTTGCACTCACCTAAACATGCTTAAATGGGGTGCTGCTGGGGGCCATATTATACAATAAATACACAAGATCCAGCGCACTCTCCTATCTACTAAACAGCAACTTCAATGTTGACAGATTTTATTAGTTTGTAAAAGTTTTTTTTAAAAACACCTAATCTAGGCAAAAAAATGGGGATTTAGTTACATTATATGATCATACATTGCATAAGCCTGCCACAACGTCAATGTACCCCATCTTTGGCAGGTCCTACTCTCACAGTCTAATGTCTGCTCTTATGAGATTAACCACTTACTTGGGAAAAAATTCCATCTGAGGCTCTCTGCAGTACAAGGCTAAATAGGGACCTGAGATGAGGCACCTGTAACAGGGAGGGGTGCAGAACCAAGGAGTTGGCTAGACTCCCAAATATATATAGGAAACATGGGGGGATGGTTGCACTCACCTAAACATGCTTAAATGGGGTGCTGCTGGGGGCCATATTATACAATAAATACACAAGATCCAGCGCACTCTCCTATCTACTAAACAGCAACTTCAATGTTGACAGATTTTATTAGTTTGTAAAAGTTTTTTTTAAAAACACCTAATCTAGGCAAAAAAATGGGGATTTAGTTACATTATATGATCATACATTGCATAAGCCTGCCACAACGTCAATGTACCCCATCTTTGGCAGGTCCTACTCTCACAGTCTAATGTCTGCTCTTATGAGATTAACCACTTACTTGGGAAAAAATTCCATCTGAGGCTCTCTGCAGTACAAGGCTAAATAGGGACCTGAGATGAGGCACCTGTAACAGGGAGGGGTGCAGAACCAAGGAGTTGGCTAGACTCCCAAATATATATAGGAAACATGGGGGGATGGTTGCACTCACCTAAACATGCTTAAATGGGGTGCTGCTGGGGGCCATATTATACAATAAATACACAAGATCCAGCGCACTCTCCTATCTACTAAACAGCAACTTCAATGTTGACAGATTTTATTAGTTTGTAAAAGTTTTTTTTAAAAACACCTAATCTAGGCAAAAAAATGGGGATTTAGTTACATTATATGATCATACATTGCATAAGCCTGCCACAACGTCAATGTACCCCATCTTTGGCAGGTCCTACTCTCACAGTCTAATGTCTGCTCTTATGAGATTAACCACTTACTTGGGAAAAAATTCCATCTGAGGCTCTCTGCAGTACAAGGCTAAATAGGGACCTGAGATGAGGCACCTGTAACAGGGAGGGGTGCAGAACCAATATATATATATATCACACTCACATATATACATATATATATATATATATATATTTTTTTTTTTTTTTTTTAAATAATGATTTTAAAAGTGTGTCCAAAAATGATTAAATCATTTGATAAGCTTATCCTAAAATATTACATTAAGGCCATCATTTAGATAGTTTTATTAACAGCTTATTAAATCGAGGCTGTAATCATTACATCTAGAGTAATATTTTTCCATTTTATATACCAATACATTGCATATTTTGAATTAATCTCATGACTATTTATAGCAGTAAATATGTTTGTAAATATATTTGGAGTTGCCAACAACTATTGTAATAATGTACATTATACAATGTACACCAGGAATAAAATAAATAACCGAGAGCGGACCCCATGGATCCAAGAACTCAGGGTGATTACATTTCTCGCTCCCCTCCTCTACATACATTTTCTTTTCTATATAAACTTGAAGTAATTTATTTGATCATTTACTCAACCTCTATCTAGTTTAAGTATGTTTTTAGATAAACTATATATGAAAAAATGGTAATATTACATCTACATGCATCTTATAGTTCGTATCAATGATGTTAATGACATGTAATGATTAATTTTTACTGTATAACATTTCATTAACTCATAATGTCAGTCTTATCTCCTTAAACTGCATGCTACTCCATTGCTTTCAAGTCAATTTAAGCCACATTATATACAAAATTAAATCTTACTTTTATGACTAAACCCTTGGGGTTCAATGAGAAAAAAAAACTTATGAGCTAGAAATTAAAAGAACTGGTTGCAAATACTGTTAAATTATACTAGCTATTATTGTGGTGATTTGCAAAGTTAACAGTACTTGCTTTATGATCATTTTTTATTGACCAGAGAATCTATAAAACTCATCTTTAAATGCCAGTACAACAGTTAGCTTTGTATCTATCAGGCATTAAAACAAATGTTATGATGTGAATAATATGTGTAGCGTGTTTAGACTACCTGACCAAGAACTTTATTTTAGAAAATCATTCTCGTTACATTGATAGTTACAGAATATGCTATCTGTAAACTACATTTTGGCACTGATTGCGTAAAAATAAAATCTAGTGTTTAATGTTTGATATTTATTACAATTAGCCATCATGTCTAGATCAATATTTCTGTAATATTCTTCAGAAAGAAGGGTATACCTTTCCTTATTGTTAACTTAGGAAAAGATGTGGCATGGCTAATTCCAAAAGATATTGGATTTGTATCAAAAGATAGGTTTGGAACATTCTATATATTTATTTGGTTTATGTTTTTTTTTTTTTTTTTGTGGCAGCTATTAGCCTTATTACCTCCTACTGGAAATACTCTATTTATAAAATAGTTTAACAAGATAGATAAATTAAAATCTCTATTGTTAGTTACATTTTGTAAAGACATTTTAGGAGTTTTATCAAATTGTTATATTCTGAAAAAGGTGCAAAGTATTAAAAGTGGGGAAGTGAAAACAGAGAGATATTTAATTTGAACACTCTTCCCTCTCCTCCTATCTTTGCACCACTTTTTAGATCATGACACTGACAAATCTCCCCCTTTATTTTCTAAACCTTAATCGGTAAGTGGTAGTCATATGAGAATACGGGATGAATCATGTAGGGAAATTGGTAGCTATTTTTATAATCTGTTTTAAAGATAATAAAAGACTTTGTAAAGATTTAGATATATTGTAATCTTGCATTGGATGAAAATCAAACTTTGAGAAAATGATTCCAATGGAAGAAATGTCTAGATTTTAGAGGAGAATTTATTAAGTGTAAGATATCCAATTGATATCGGATAGGATGGGTATCAGTATTTTTATTATTCAGAAAAAATCATTGACATTTGTATTTTGACTGTTTTATTGACCTTTGATATTTTATTTTCTGAGTATGTATAATGACAAAGTGATGTGAGATGAACCGTTATCCCCTTTCCATGATAATCTCCACCTGAAGAATGTGCAAAATAACATATTATTTTAAGGGGATGTTAGCAGGCTGTATGGAGTAAAATTGTATTACTTTTTTTGGATAAATTATGCCTGCTATTTTCATGATTTTTTTAAAATTGAAATCCTTAGGGATGGATTTCTCAGGTTGTCTTGGAACTAAGGCACTGCAAGAATCACCATTTTCTCTTTTGTGTAAAGAAAATGTATTGTATTATTGTATTAATTCGCATATTGCATCCTCAAGTGATTTAGATTCAGGGACCCATAACGGAACTGTAAAAGAAAAATGGAACAAAGGGCTTTACGTACCATTTTTCAAGCACCATGACTCACACTTTCCAGCCACCTGCAACGCCGTTAGTGACTTCTTCTTGAAGGAAGCGCATCTGTGACAAGAGCTATGCTTATCCAATCAGATGTTGAACATTGATATGGGCCCAAGCACTGTGTGACTACAGCGCCAAGTTCTTTACTTCCACTAAGGGGCAACCTGGATCCAGTGCACCATTTGAGAGGGAACTAGGATAGACTTACCTAGAGGGAAGGATGTCCTTGGGCAAGACAGGACCACCCAGACAATGACAGAACTCTTCCCCCCGACACAACACACACGTTGCTTCACTCCCTGACGAGGATGCAGATAACGCGGTATGTTTTCTCTATTCCACAAAAAACGAGTATCACAAGGGGGTTGACTGACTTTGAACATCTATGCCTACTGGTTCCCATGGCACCTAAAAGTGTCTCCACGATCTACAATATGATAGTGATGAACCGCTATTCGTTACCACCACCCTGTATGAGAAATTGGGAAGAGGATCTCCAGCAGACATTTACAGAGGCAGAATGAAACAAGATAATTGCCCTTATTCAAAAAAAACACCAGCACCCGCACGAGTGCAGGAAGGAACTTAACTCCAACTGCATTGCATCGGCGTGACCCATTGTGTGGAAGACCTAGGTACGTTCCTTCATGTGTGGTGGACATGCCGATCAATCAAGTCATTCTGGGAAACAGTCAGTGACATGGTTGGGAATTTATCAGAGCAGCCACCACCTATGGATCCAGCGACATACCTGCTGCACCACACACCCATGGCAGTACAGAGCTACAAGTGCTTGGCAATTCCAAGACTCGTGAACTTGGATAAGGTGGTAATCCTGATTTATGGAAGACAAACGCAGGCACCTCCACTGAAACAGTGAGTACTTAGATCATATATATAATAAATATATATATGATCTAAGTATATATAATCTTATTTTTACACTGTTTTAACATTTTATTTTTTTCAGGCAGCAGGGGGATTACCTGTCATTACAGGCACTCCCCCTGCTGGCATTGACATGGACGGCTATGCCGTCCATGTGATCGCGGGGTCCTCGCAAGGACCTCACGATCACATGGCCCAGGGGGGCCAAAGAGGACGGAGGGGGACTCCCTGGGCTCCCAGGTAAGTCCCCCATACCGCGATCGCCGGCGTGGGATCGCCGGCGACCGGGTAAGTAAAAAAGATTGCAGGGCGTTCTATGCCGCCCTGCGGTGTTTAGAGCCACCAAAATGGGGACAGCATAGAACGCCCTGCGGTCTTAAGGGGTTAATAAATTAAGTTATCCCTGTTATGGGTACTATGAACATGTATAAATGAAGTGGAGACAATTTAATCTGAGTGCAAATTATACTCTCCTAAACTGGGTCTCTGTTGTAATGGAGAAGGGATACTGGTCCACTTAAACAAGACAATGGCAGGATTTATGCATTCTTACAATACCTCTAAATGTATTAGGACCAAGTGATATTACCATTATCAATATCAATATCGGGTGGCACACTTTTAGAATGGTAGATTTGAGGCAATAGATTTATTTATTCAATAAAATGTCTTAACAAAATACATTGAGGCATATCTCATTTACTAGTATGTTTTGGACTTGCAGCATAAAACCTCTTTTAAGAAGCTCCATATAGTGATGTCGCGAACATAAAATTTTCGGTTCGTGAACCGCGAACGCGAACTTCCGCAAATGTTCGCAAACCGGGCGAACCGCCATAGACTTCAATAGGCAGGCGAATTTTAAAACCCACAGGGGCTCTTTCTGGCCACAATAGTGATTGAAGGGGGGGGGAGACCTACTCTCCTTTCCCCCCCGGCCTTCACCCCTGGGCGGCGGGTGGGGGCCATAAAGATAATGAGGAGGGGACCTACTGTCCTCCCCCTCTCCGGCCCCCACCCCTGGGCGGCGGGTGGGGGCCATAATGATAATGGATGGGGACCTACTGTCCTTCCCCTGGCCCCCACCCCTGGGCGGCGGGTGGGGGCCATATAGATAATGAGGGGGGACCTACTGTCCTCCCCCTCTCCGGCCCCCACCCCTGGGCGGCGGGTGGGGGCCATAATGGTAATGAGGGGGGGGGACCTACTGTTCTCCCCCCCGGCCCCCACCCCTGGGCTGCGGGTGGGGGCCATAAAGATAATGAGGGGGGACCTACTGTCCTCCCCCTCTCCGGCCCCCACCCCTGGGCTGCAGGTGGGGGCCATAAAGATAATGAGGGGGGGACCTACTGTCCTCCCCCTCTCCGGCCCCCACCCCTGTGCGGCGGGTGGGGGCCCTAAAAAAAACAATAAGGGGGACCTACTGTCCCCCCCGGCCCCCACCCCTGAGCGGTGGGTGGGGGCCCTAAAAATGACAATGAGGGGGGGAACTACTGTCCCCCCCAGCCCCCACCCCTGAGCGGTGGGTGGGGGCCCTAAAAATGACAATAAGGAGGGGAACTACTGTCCCCCCCGGGCCCCACCCCTGAGCGGTGGGTGGGGGCCCTAAAAATAACAATAAGGGGGGGACCTACTGTCCCCCCCAGCCCCCACCCCTGAATGGTGGGTGGGGGCCCTAAATACAAAGGGGGGGACCCTAGTCACCCCCTCCCCCCAAAAAAAAAATTATCCCCCTACCTACCCCCCTCACCCTAAAAATAATGAAGGGGGGACCTTTAACTAAAAACTTGTAAAAAAAATTAGATAAAAACAATCTACTATTCGATGTTTTCTTTCTTCTAAAATCTTATTTTTTCAGCCCCAAAAAAGGCCAAATAAAAAACCATAATAACCGACGCAATTAAAAAAAAAAAAAAAAAACAAGCGCAAAAAAAAAAAAAATCCAACTTCACCCATGGAGGGCTCCGTGCAGACTGAGCTCTGCAGGGCGGAGGAAGGCTTATAAAGCCTTGCCACGCCCTGCAATTAGGCTATGAACACTCTGATTGGCTGGTTTAAGCCAATCAGAGTGCTCTGTGTCATTTTACACAGCGTGGGAAAGTTCTTTGGAATTTTCCCACGCTGTGTAAAATGACAAAGAACACTCTGATTGGTGGGCTTGAAATCCATCCAATCACAGTGCTCTGTGTCATTTTACACAGCGTGGGAAAATTCCAAAGAACTTTCCCACGCTGTGTAAAATGACACAGAGCACTGTGATTGGATGGCTTGAAATCCATCCAATCACAGTGCTCTGTTTCATTTTACACAGCGTGGGAAAATTCCAAAGAACTTTCCCACGCTGTGTAAAATGACACCGAGCACTGTGATTGGATGGATTTCAAGCCATCCAATCACAGTGCTCTGTGTCATTTTACACAGCGTGGGAAAGTTCTTTGGAATTTTCCCACGCTGTGTAAAATGACAAAGAGCACTCTGGCTCTTAAACCAGCCAATCAGAGGGTTCTTAGCCTAATTGCAGGGCGTGGCAAGGCTTTATAAGCCTTCCCCCGCCCTTCAGAGCTCAGTCTGTGCGGAGCCCTCCATGGGTGAAGATGGATTATTTTTTATTTTTTTATTTTTTTTAATTGCGTCGGTTATTATGGTTTTTTATTTGCCCATTTTTGGGGCTGAAAAAAGAAGATTTTAGAAGAAAGAAAACATCGAATGGTAAGTTGTTTTTATCTAATTTATTTTACAGGTTTTTAGTTACCTACCCCCTCATTATTTTTAGGGTGAGAGAGGTAGGTAGGGGGATAATTTTTTTTAGGTCCCCCCCTTATTGTCATTTTTAGGGCCCCCACCCACCGCTCACGGTGGGTGGGGGCCCTAAATACCAATAGGGGGGAGGACAATAGGTCCCCCCCTATTGGTATTTAGGGCCCCCACCCCCCTTTTTTTTTTACTTTAGGGCCCCCACCCGCTCAAGGAGAGGGGACCCTTTTTTTTCACAGGCTGCTCACTGTTTAATAGACATGACCCTACTCGCGGTATTGCGAGTAGGGGCACAATTTACTAATGCTAAGTAATTTTTACTTTGTATTAGTAAATTTGGCTGAAAGACCACAAAAAAAAATAATAGGGGGCGGACCGAACATCGCATATGTTCGCCATCCGGTTGGAACGCGAACACGCTATGTTCGCCAGAAACTATTCGCCAGCGAACCGTTCGGGACATCACTAGCCCCATATTCTTATTTATTTTATAATTTTAGGCGATGTCTCCCCTTTGTTTATTCCACAATCTATGCACGCATCACTTTTGACATTAAAAAAAAGAACATATGAATTGTCACCTTGTAAGCAGAGTTTTTTTTTTTGGAGAGTGGGAAATTTGAGTTGAAAAACTCAAGCTTGCAATAAAGTAGAGTTCATAAGGCATGTTAATTGGCAATCCACAATAATAATTAAAGATTAATAAACTACAAATATCATTATAATGATAATTAAATAATGTAACACCTTTTATGTTTTTACTGTACATTGTGATAAACAGCATATATGGAACTGATGGCATGTTTGACTGTTTGCGAGGAACGAGTGTGTGAGTAATTCCTGTTCTCCAGTAACAAGAAAGTGGTGGCATAAAAGTGAAGTATTTCCAAAGTGGTGTATTGTCTGTCCATTAATGATTACTTTGCTTCTTCCTAGCACAAACAAAAATCAATTCACCGAAAAAAACTATTCACCATCACAACTAAATGATACCATAGAGGCAGTTAGAAACAAACCAAGAGAAAACTTTTTAACCTATAAAGACAAACACACGTCAGATGCCCCTAATCTTCCCATAATTTTAAATTATAACAACAAAAGTGGTTTTATTAAAAAAAACTATTAACAAACATTGGCAGCTTTTGAAACAAGATGACCTCCTCAAAGAAATCTTACCAACAAAACCAAAGATTGTCTCTTGTCTTTAGAGGTGCACCGAATTTTAGATCCCTCTTAACTAAAAACTACACCAAGGAAACAAAACACAATACGAATCATACTTTTTTAGAAGGAGCAAAAGGTTTTTACAAATGTAAACATTGTGTTGTCTGCAGAAGTACTGAGCCCTCTACACAATCTAAGATCACTAGTGTTAAATCAAACAGAACCAATAAAAGTTATAACATTAAAGATTTTATCAGATGCAACACAAAAAATGTCATCTACCTATTGGAGTGCCCATGTGGCCTCCAATATGTAGGGATGACAACTAGGTGCTTAAAAACAAGACTAGGAGAATACTGCAGAAATATCAAAAATGTATACCAAAATCATTCTGTATCAAAGCACTTTATTAACCACAACAAGGACCCTACATTTTTAAAATGCATTGGGAAAGAAAAATGCAAAATCCCTTGGAGAGGGGGAAACATAAAAGATATTTTAGGCAGATCAGAAATGGAATGGGTTTTTAACCTGCAGACCCTAGCCCCCCAAGGTCTAAATGTAGATTTCGATCTGTATAATTTTTTATAAAAATTCCTAAAAGGGTTTATATGTTATTTTAACTGGTTTTATGATGCTTATTTTAACTGATTTTATGGTGCCTATTGATATTGAAATGATACCCTGTAGTATCTGATATTTCTCTCCAGCTGTCATACTCTTTTTTGTTACACTTCCCATTTTTAACAAGTCCTATACGTTTTAAACTATATTTTTTCATATATTCCTAATATGTTTCATGAAACTTCCATATGTATCTGCATTATGATAATGCAATAACCACAAGAAGTTTAATAACTACTGTATATACTCTTAGTGACATTTGACCCAATGACAATTCATTGAGGCTTACGTGTTGTTATCTTAGGGCTATCCTATCCATAGTTGTTCATTTACGGCATTATGACCTAGAATACCCCTAGTATAGCCACATCACGTCAATTTCCTCTTTTTATCATTGTTTATAGAATATATAGAATAATTTATTTTATCGTTAGCACCTCTAGAAGTTTGGGTTTTAACGTCACAATGCCATTTTTGACTGTTATAACACTTTTCATTGACACTTTCGCCTAAACGGCTATTATATGGATATTCACCCATTTTATTATGTCAATAAGTTTTATTCCGTATTGTGTTTTTATTGCCACATATTCAAGGTTTAAAAATATGCCTTTCCTTTAAATTGGTTATATGGATATTTACCCATTTTTTATTATGTTAATAAGTCTCATTCCGTATTGTGTTTCCAGTACCACACAATTAATACTCTACAATAATAAGGTTAAAAAATATGCCTTTTCTGTTAAATTGGCTATTATATGTATATTTACCTATTTTTGTTATGTTTATTAGCCTTATTCAATGATTCTGTACTGTATTTTTATTGCAACATAATTAATACTCTACAATTATAAGGTTTAAAAATATGCCTTTATACAAACCCTAGTCCCCTTTATTTAATTATATTTCCACTATTTATATCAGCCACCCAGCACTTTGACCTCATTAACCATTTGCCCACTCTATAATCTTATACTTTCCCTATTACAATTTCGGCGGATTAAGCCATGCCTACTATGCATGCCCCCACCCACTATCCCCTCTTGTGTACACTACACAAGTCCGCCCCTCACTATGTGCATACCGCCCACCAGACCAGCGGCCGCACACGCCCCCACCAAATTAAGACCGCCCTAATCGGCGGCTAAATGCTGCGAAACACTTCCAGCTACACGGACTTCAATTCCCACAATGCCTTTTCTTTTTCCTGTTGCGAGCAACATCGCTCGTTTCCCACTGCCACCTATGATTATAGCAGTCACGTGACTCGAGCACGCAATCACCACATTTCCCAACATGCCCTGCACCCTCACTATTCACGAGTCACGTGACCTGCTTAATTCAAGTTTTTTAAAGTACCTACACCTCGTTTTTAAGTTGTTTTAGCTACCTAAAACTCTGTGCAATATCACCATGAATATAAACCTTTTTATTTCCACTTTTATTAAATATGATGTATAACTTATTTATATTGGCTACCCACTAAATGAAGTTTTTTGGCGCCAATTTCTCATTTATGAAGTACCTATATATACTCCTATCAGCCAGGTTGTTAATTTTATCCCATTTTGAAAAAGCCCTAGTGGCGAAACGCGTAAATGGTTTTATTATTTGTGTATTTTATAATTAAAGATTTTTTGGTTACTATTTGGGCCAATTATCTTTTTATACACGTTCTCTATTTTTACTTGTCTTCTTATCAATTTTATCGCGTGCTTACAAGCTTATCCGAGGTGGGGATCATGCCACTAACGCTGTTATCAGTACATTTGTAAGTACATTTGTAAGTACATTTTCATTTTTATAACATTTTATATACTGCTAAACAGAGAGCACTATTAGCTGTTTTTATATATCCCTTTCCTGAGAGTTGGACATCATCCCCTCCAGAAAACAACCACCCATATATCCCATAAGCGTGGATCATACCGCTGTACACCTGTTATACCTGAGCTGGCTATAGCTCTCCTAAATGTGAGTTTAATATACCTATCTTTCCTCTCACATATACTGACCCATACAGTCTATACCAGGGATAGGCAACCTTTGGCACTCCAGATTTTGTGGACTACATCCCCCATAATGCTCTTACACCCATAATGCTGGTGAAGCATAGTGGGAGGTGTAGTCCAAAACATCTGGAGTGCCGAAGGTTGCCTATGCCTGGTCTATACGATCGGTCTCCTATTTTATGTCTTCCATATCACGAGAACAATCGGACTACTATAAACAGTGAGGACACGCCAGCACTTTAAAAGACATTTATTGCCGGAGTGCAATTTTAAACTATCTTGGACATATTTTTATGAACTTATTTCATATATGTGTTTTATCTATATATGCTCTATTTATATACCTGTCTTATTATCCATAGTTCACATTAATATACTTTGGCGCAGCCTTGCACTACTGTTGTTTTTTGTTTCCAAACAAAAAACATCCACTGAAGGTCTTCCAGGTCCTATGTACAAAAGCTACCAAGAGCAGTAACCAACATAAGAAGCAGCGTTATTTCAGGTAGTAGGGGTGTATCTAGTTTTCAACAATTAGCAGATGCCACCACCATCTGTTCTGAGGTTACAAACTACGGAACAACAATTTACTGGTAGAGGGTGTAGGGAAAGACCTACCTCACCTGGATCTGCCCTGGATCTTTCCCTTTCCATGATGGTCCCCCCTTGCAGTAGAACAAGATGATGCTAACTGGTCCTCTACCTTCCCAAAAGATGTTTTATTTCACCTTGTTTGTCCATAGCATGACCATGTGTTTTTTCTGTCTATGGAGAATTTAATATTGAGCAACTGTCACTATTTGTATATGGAATGGTGTAATTAACATGTATAACAGTATTTTGGAATTGAGTTTAGGTTGGTAATTGTGTTCTGGTATGTAAATGGGGGATTGCAATACAATTGAACAGCTTAAATTTGTCCTTAACCAATATGAGATCTTACTCTCCTGCATACCCTCTCATGTTTTCAGATGTGATAAATGATTTCAACCTGGACTTCCCCAGATCTGTCCTCCATAATTTAATCTTCTGAAAAAATTGCAATTTTTGTGTTTAATCCTTCTTCATTGGCACCTGGGTAGCAAAAATCATTTTAGTTCCATCAATTTCTGTGCTGAAACTAGAATGTGATAAATATATATTATATATTTTCTCAGCATGCAAAATACTAATTTTACGCTGGCAATAGAATAGGAAAACAGACAATATTTCACGTCACACCATTAGAATCAACCTTAAGTGAGAAGACATAGTGATTGGAGACCTCCAACTTACCAGAGTATATTTATGTCACATCCATCCAATGGAGACGACTCAGGAGCAGAACTTGTAAATTACTTATGCTACATCTAAATTTAGGTGAAGAACAAAATTATTTCCACACATTTGAGTTTGTCAGTGATTTACAAAACACATTTTGTTTGCAGTGGCAATCAGCAATGCTAGTGAGAAACACAATTAATGAAAAAGTGACACCATTATGAACAAAACACGGCTGGATATTGCTCATAGTTTTCATACAAACTGAATGGCTCTGATGATTTATTCCTTGGATATTTTGCATTCTTGCACCATAGACTGTGACTCTTCCACTTATCTCAAATAAGCTACATTTAAAGCCTTAATTTACTTTCATCTCTAGGTATAGTGATCATCGTTCTATAAGTTAATTACTTAGAATTTGTTTCAAACATTTCTAATTGACAGCAAATATTATATTGATAGAAGAAGGAGAGCCAGGATAAAGCTTTTACAGAACAAATATCATTACAATATCACATCCCGTAAAAGTTTAATTTTTAGATCTAGCATCTCTGTTGTAATTTTTACCCTGGACTCAACCTCTTATACAACATTAATATAATATTTTTTAAACCCCATCTCAAAAACATACAATAGCCCAAATTGAATATCAGCCAAACAGTGTATCTTTCAGGGTCTACATCTTTCCTGGCTTTTCTTCAGAAAATAAAATGTCAAGAGAAACAGGAGCAAATCCTACATCTCAGATAATAACACCTATGTTATTACAATTCTCAGTCATTCAACAGCATAAGCAGCAATGTGACTTCTCATTATCAATCCCCCCATACCTGATACACAGAATGAGAGGTCCCTGCAATGTGACCACTGCCTGGCTGCCTTTGTTTCACCTTAGGTAATGGTTATTTCAATGCTCTCTTCCCTGGAGAGGTAAGAGTAGACAATACCTTTGGAAGTGTTATGAAAAGCTCTCACAGCTTCGCTTGCCTGGTAGGGTGGGGCCCGGGTGTTAGTGCCAGCATAAGCTGGGAAGGGAGTCCTGCACAGTTCGGGAAACAATGTGAGAGATGTGGAACTACATTAGGTGAAAGTAGTGTAGCCTCCAGCACAAGACAGGGGGTAGTGAATTCCAAATCACCTGCAGTTTCCCAATTCTTATTTGTTGAGTTCATTCAGAAAATGGATTTTCTCTTTTTTGTTCATGGGTATTGACCCATCACTTCACAAAACTGCTCACACAACAATCCTTTTCTGCTGGTATTATCTGTGCAATCCCAGTTCCGTCTCTCCCCATTCTTTTAATAGCTGTCAATACAAAACGTAATTTCGAGCACAATATAAGTCCCAGAAACAGGAAAAAAACCTGCCTGTCTGTCTTTCTGACAACTCTTTTATTTTTGAGGGCCTAAGGAAGACATCACTAGTTATTGTGCTATATCTTAGTTCTTTCTCATGCATCCCAGTTACTCAGGTTCCATTGAAATCCCCTTTTAGTACCATTTTAAAGATTGACATGCTTCATATCATTCTATGTAGCATCTTCCTACGATATAATGCAAATGAACTTCTGCAATTTGGATCATAAAGAGATACTGAGCTGGGATACTGATCAAATCTTTCAATTAAGCAAATAGAAACGAAGTGGCTATGCAAAACTGGAAATAGTAGCTAAAATACTATACAGTAAATGTGCATTGATTAGCATGTTTCCAGTTTAGCAATTCACTGTTTTGTAAATAAATCCAAAAGAAAGGATAGCAGATGACTCAAGAGGAAACTGTTGCTTTTAAAGCAAAAATATAAAGTCCCACAGTCCCCATCAAACAAGGAAGGCTTGTTTAGTGCCGTTCCCTCCCATATTACATTGTGTTAAAAGGTTAATGAGTTCGGCCTGTGGCATGTTCTGGCATCCTTCTTTCGATTTCTGTTACAAAAGGATGAAATTGCAGTATGTGACTGTAGATCAAAATTGAGAGCTCCAATATGATTGCCTTGATCCAAGCAAGGCCAAAAGCATTGGGGGAGTGGGGAGGTTGAGCATGCGATTTTAGAAACCCTGGTTTTGCTTTAAGTTATTTGGCTTGGTTTATATATGTTTTGGGGGATAATATACTTTTAAGTTTGGTACTATCTCCCTTTCATTTGTCCAGATAGAAGAGATGGATAGAAAAAAACTCTTTGTCTTTAGTTGACACCCACATTTTCCCACCTGTTTGTTGCTTGTTAGACATTAGGGAGCGCTCTCAAACTTAGGCCCCGATTCTAATATTTTTTGCATAAGCTTTTAAAATGATTTAATATATTTGGATAAACATTTCAAAGGATTTAATACTTTAAACAATATTTTGATATTAAAATATTTCTGACAATATACCATATATGGTGGGCCTGCCCGGTCATGACCCCATTCTGGGAAATGGTGGAGGAAATAATAACTGTGTTGGGAAAACCATACCACCTGACACCAGCACAAGGCCTCCTCTTCATGCACCTAGACAGATGGCACAAATCAGAGAGGCAACTAATTTACCAAGCGCTCATTGAAGCGGTCACGTTGACAGCTAGAAGTTGGAAAAAAAACCATCCACCAACTAAACAAGCCTTATTAAACCAAATCTCCACCAACTGGGAATACAAAACTATGGCCAATAGACACCTCCAACCAAACCATACGGTCAAGGATGCAAAAATTAAGTGGGATAAATATATATAGAGAAACACAACCCAGTGAGAGCAGATAAACAAACGCTAACCCCCCCCCCCCCCCGCAGATACAAAGACCTACCGTGTACCAGTAGTCCTCATGGTCGAACAAGGCTTTTAGAAACACAGGTGCCAAAGGTGGCAGAATGTGGAGTAAATTGGAACCCCAAAATGCTGGCATTAACTCCCGCTCTCTGACTCAAAACACAGCGGATAAGGCTACACGGAGTATGGAACTAGTACGAAATCTAGAAAGAATGAACCATACAAAGCAGACCCCAAGTTATCGAATAAGTTAAGGTTAATTGTAAGTTATCCCTTACCCCCCACTCAAGCAAGCACCCAGGGTACTTAGCTGTCTAGCCACAATGACTCAAGACTAAGAACTAGACTCAGCAAACACATATAACGAAATGTGCAAGTGTAGCAGTACCCAAGGGACACCGACGCAAGAAGGAACAACAAAGGTCCCCTAACCCCACTCTGTTCCTTTTACATCACACACTGCCCAGGTAGACATGGCAAAACACAATGGTATCGGATGTTTATATAAAGCAATGCATGTGTGACAGGTATCGCACAAAAAAACAAAGGACAATCTGTTATATGTACTGACAAAAGATGTAATTTGTGATGTTGTGATGCAATTCTGACCAATCCCCCCCCCCCATTTGCCTTCTGTACCCACATGAGGTGAGAAAAGAAAAATTGTCAAATTGAAAAAAAATAAAAATATTTCTGATATATTGATCATATATTTTTAATATATGGTATTTTAACATTTGAAAAAATCATTTAAAAAGTTTATCCAAAAAGTTTAAATAATTTGGAAACCTTATCCCAAAATATTTAAGTATCACACAAAAGAGGAGTGCAACAACTAGTTCATGGTAGAAAATTGTGTTCAGCCAAATCACAAATCAGTCCAAAAAAAACACTAATTTAGTTCAGGTAGATAGTCGTCCATGTGGCACTTGTGCTTGTCTGACTATGATCAATACAAATTATTTGGAAGAAACTATTTGAACAAACTAAATGTGAACAATTGAACAAATTGAAAATAAGCCAATCTGTGTAATACAAAATACCGTATCTTATGCGCACCTTTTTTGGAAAATAAAGTTTCCAAAATTTGAATGTGCATTAGATTCGATGGCGCATTACATTAGAGGCAAAATGATATATGTATATATTATTTATTTGTTAAATATATAATATATAAATATTGATTTTGATATTGATTTATTGATTTTTATTTTATTGCTTTTCCGTTTCTCCTCTTTTAGACACTTCTCACCTTAGCGGTGAAAAAAAAAAAAAGTGGCTGTGTTCTAATCATTAATAATTTTTATACATTATACTTTCTATATGGTGCTTTGGAATTTGGATGACAGGCTGATTGGCCTGTATTTGGATAAACTGCAACTTGCCAGAAAAGTAATGCAGTCTAAGTCTAACATCAATCCCATGCCTGACACATATGGGTGGGTGTAAAGTAATATGCAATACCAACATTAAAAACAGTTTTACCAAGTTTTAGGCATAACTACTTGCTTAACTGAGTCTCATGATTTGTTTCTTCATGATAATGATAGATCTGTATATCTTATATTTCCTATGCTCATAGTATGATCTATCCCACTAATCCTTGGCTAGGAGTACAGTGTATTCTTATGGTAGTAAGTATAACGTTTGCATATATAACATTACCCAATGCTTTATTCACTGTATCCTCTCAGTGACAGAGGGGAATGCATCAACATGCACTTAAAGGGTTAATATCAGAATGTTCAGCTCACTTTAATGTATTTCTTTAGACATACTGCTAATTTCCTAGCTCCAGGCAATGCTGCTTAGTTTTGCTGATGTTTGCATATGAATATGCAAGTCATTATCCAAGAGCTCATATGTTTGTTGTGGTTTAATGCGCTTCATGTTTCTTTTATTGGTAGACAGTCTGTCCATGTGTCGATCTGTCTGTCTATTATGTCTTCATTTTAATATTACCCATACTGAGAAACTGCCGATGCTAAATTCTATTACTTAAGGAAACAAAATTTTTAAACATTGAAATGTCGAGAACTCAAAAGGAATTTGCACATTTTGGCCAACATAGACAAATCCTTACCCTAACCCTATCAACAATGATGCAACCCTCTGATTTTGAAGGAGAAAATGTGGAAGGGAGCTTACTATAATGCATAATCTTGACATTTATACACTTCTCCAACAGACCTTCTCATATAAAGTAATATCTATAGATGTACTTGAAGGAAATTGCAAAATAACTTATCTTTCAGGAAAACTTGCTTCACCTTACATTAGGTTTCTGTCACAGTTCTCACCGCAACATCCAGACTGCCAGACAAGGTCGCCCCAGAAGTGCCCTATAAGGGATTTGAACCTGGGTATTTTGCAGTCATGGGCCTGCTGTTTCTCCTCGGAGCCACCATACAGCTCAAGTAATAGCCTGAAGTTTGTATCTTGCCTTGTATCTAGCACTGGGGGCTGGACGTTATTCTGTGGCTGTTCCAACATTCTCAGCACACCTGTAGCTGATGGCCTCATTAGCCAGGTATAAAACACTGCCTCTGTTTGATCCAGAACTCTGGTGATCGGTTGCTGTTTCCCATTCTCCAGTTTGCTCTTGACTCTGGCTTGTGTTTTCGTTTATTCTGACTTCTGGCTTCCTCTGGCTTCTATTCTGACTTCTGGCTTCTCCTGGTTTATGCGTTTCTGTACCGCGACTCGGAATTATCCTGCACAGCCCCCGTGCACCTACTCACAGGCCAGGTGAATTCTTGCCTGACCACCTCGGCCTGTATTTTCTTGCAAGGGTGAGCTTACATCTCTGCCTGCCAGACTCCCAACCCAGGTAAGCCCTGACAGTTTCCTGGGTTCACCTAATCAAACTCTGCAGGACTGTATGCAGAATATGAAAATGGAACATAGAACATAGAGCTCTCTCCTTGCTGAAGAGGGATGGAACATTTATTATTTTATTGTATATATTTTTTGACACCCCTTTCAATATTGTATACAAAAAGAGTACATTTCAACACTGAACTGATCACTGCTAGGGCAGAGAAATTGGGAGTGGTTTAGCCTAGTACATTCACAGTCAGACTATTTCATGTAGATAGAGATGAAAAGTATACTAACATGAAAAAAGGAAAAACATGTTCACCTATTATTGTGAGTAAAGAAATATTGCAGATGTTCAAGAGTAATGTCCTGAGGGGCGTGGCCTGGACAAGCATGGTGCAGGGTGTACGGTAGACGAGCTCCGCACCCCTGACTGTTTAAACTTTGCTTTAAAGCACACTTGCAGGCAGATATTATTATTATTATTATTATTATTATTATTATTATTGTATTTATATAGCGCCATCAAATTCCGCAGCGCTTTACAATGGGTGGACGAACAGACATGTAGTTATAACCAGACAAGTTGGACACAGAGGAAAAGAGGGGTTGAGGGCCCTGCTCAATGAGCTTATATGCTAGAGGGAGTGGGGTAAAATGACACAAAAAAGTAAGGATAATACTAGACTAATGACAGTTGCAGAAGAGGAATCAGTCAGGAGCTATTAACAGTTTAATTGATACGCTTTTTTTGAAGTGGGTTTTTAACAATTTTTTTTGAAGGAGTGGAGACGGAGGAGGGAAGCGAGTTCCACAGGAACAGTGCAGCCCTCGAGAAATCTTGAAGGTGAGCATCAGAGGTGGGAGTAAGGACAGAAGATAGACATAAGTCTTCAGCAGATCGTAAGGGCCTAGATGGGACATACTTGTGTATAAGGGAGGATAGATAGGTGGGAGCAGCATTATGTAGAGATTTGAAAGCAAGAACCAGGATTTTAAATTGAGCTCTATATTTCATAGGAAGCCAATGTAGGGACTGACAAAAGGGTGAGGCATGGGAGGTGCGGGTGGACAGGAAGATGAGCCTCGCTGCCTCATTCATTATGGACTGTAATGACGCAAGTTGGGAGCACGTAAGACCACTGAGAAGCGGATTACAGTAGTCAAGGCGAGAAAGGACAGTGGAATGGACCAACACCTTAGTCGCATCTGGCGTTAAGTAGGGGCGGATGCACGCAATGTTTTTGAGATGGTAATAACAGGATTTGGCGATAGTTTGAACCTGAGGCTTGAAGGAGAGGTCGGAGTCAAAGAGAACACCTAGGCAGCGAGCCTGCGTGGTGGAGCTGATGGTAGCTCCGTTGACTTGGAGGGAGACAGACACAGGAGTAACACTTGAGGGAGGAAAGACCAGAATTTCAGTTTTGGTCAAGTTTAGTTGAAGGAAGTGGGCAGCCATCCAGTTAGAAACAGCAGAGAGGCAGTCAGAGACACTAGTCAAGAGGGACGGGGAGAGATCAGGAGAGGCCAGGTAGATTTGCGTGTCATCTTCATAGAAATGATATTGGAAGCCAAAGGAGCTAATGAGTTTACCAAGGGAGGCAGTATAGATTGAGAACAGTAGGGGACCAAGGACTGAACCTTGGGGGACACCAACAGAAAGGAGTTGGGGAGAAGAAGCAGAGCCAGAGAAAGAAACACTGAAAGAGCGCTGGGAGGGATATGGTCCACAATAAGAAGCTCTCGGTCCTGGGGATGGCTGCAGCAGTGAGCTCCCCGTGACGCTACACGGGACAGATGGACGACTTTGTAGCAATGCCTTTGGATCTGCGAGGTTCCCTAACCGATGGAAAAAATGGTGTACGCCTCGCTGGGTTTGGAGTGCGAGGGAATCCCAGACGGAGGGAGACCCAGCGTGAGCTCTAGCCCAAATTAGAGCAGAGCTCACTCAGATCCCGACAAGAATGTTATCAAAAGCAGACCTAGGCTCCCTGGAGCTGGAACTTTGCTCAGCGCTGAGGAAAGAACTAGCCGGCCTGCACTCAGACCTAAATACGTTAGAGCAGCGGATGGATGAGATGGAAACTGCGGCTCAAGGCTCTGACCAGCAACATAGAGCAACTGTAGTGGCGGTTACTAGACAAGTTAATATGCTGATTACTCTCCGGAGACAGGTGGGGGATCTTGAGAACAGCAGTAGACGCAATAATATTCACATTCACGGTCTTCTGGAAATGGAGGCTGACCCACTCAATACCACTATAGAAGCCCTCTTTGAGCTGATTCTCAGCACAGACGCTCCTGGCACTATCAGAATTGAACCCACGCACAGAGCCTTGGGCCCAGTGAGACAAGATGGCAGCCCATGAGACGTGGTGTGCTGTATGCATTTGTATAGCCTGAAAGATAAGATAATGGCCGCTGCCAGAAAGACGTCCACCATCACATTCCGCGGGGCTGAGGTCTCCCTGTACCAGGACCTGTCAAGCCTTATGCTTGATGCCAGACAGGCACTACACCCTGTTACAAGTGCCCTACATGAAAAGAGGATCCCATACTGCTGGGGATTCCCCTTCAGCTTGCAAGCAAAGCAGGGAAACTTGTGAGTGACAGCCTGCTGGCCAAAAGACGTGCCAAGATTTCTGAGAGCTCTCCACCTGCCAGCAATCAGGGTCTGGAATTGTATTCTAGAGGAGTCCATTGCTGTGAGACAGGACCCCCTGGTCCCCAACCGAACCGATGGCACACCATCTGGTAGGAATGCCCAACCACGCAGATGGGGAGGGCCAGGTGGCCCGGGCGAATAGCTCTACTGGACTCAGGTCAGTTTGGCAGGAGGATGGTGGGAACTCTAACCACTGGGGATCAAGAGCCATAATTAAGATCCAGAGTAACCCATGGCCCCTTGATAGATGGGAGGTACACCAGGGACATTTTGGGAGGGGAATAGGATAAGTGCGCTGCGGACTTCTCAAGCAGATCAGCCCCATGGTCTCCCATGTAGTATGGGCATGGGAGGGCGACACTGACTCGGCTGCCACAGATCCCCCTCAGAGTAGAGTTTTGAGCTTGCAGAGATACATGGACCAGTGCAGCCGACCCACTCTTTTGTCTGTGCCCTTGCCCCAAGGAAGCAGAATAGAATGGTGTCCACCAGCATGTACCTCTTGTACTATTTTGGGGTGGGGTACGGGGATACGGGGATGCTCCTGGGGGAGGCACTGGGTTGTCAAGGGTCTGTGGGTTTGCTTGCCTATGCCTCCATGAGGAGGCCTATCAGGGCCCCTTTCACGTCATCTAGTGGAGTCTGATACCCATCTTGGGACTGAGACTGTGGCAAAACTTCTCCTATTTACCCCTACACCTCCAGAAAGTGGCCATTCCACACCTGATTGCCATCTTGATTTTTTTTAAATGTCTGTGTTTTATTAATAATTATTTTTGGTTAAGGGTGGCACCGGGCCGTTGGAGGGGTGTGTGGGGCTTGGGTGACCGGCGTTTCGTGTGCCCGGCAAGGTTTCCAGGGCTACAGCTAATGCTTGGGGGTGGGGTTTGTTGCTCATGTTGTATGGCGGAATGTGAATCTGGAGGATTGGCGTCCGAGTTATGGAAGTAGGGGATGGGGTAGGCCCCAACCAGATACTGCTCCCTAGAGGGGGCTGCTCGCATAGAGTTTCATGGACTATAACAGCACACATGTCTGGCAGGTGACAAGCTGCCCTGGACAGACGCCTGTAATGCATTCTGACAGCACTTGCACGCAACAGATCCCCCAGACTGGCAGCTAGAGTCTAAGGAAGGGTGGGACACTGCAACGCGGATGCTGACCTATACGGGTGGGACCCAGGTGACCGCACCACCCTTGACAAGTTAGGGCATGGGACTCCATTGGTGACTCTCTGTTCTCTCCACTGACCGCAGACCTCTGTACATATTTGTTGTTAACGTAAGCCACAAGGCTTCCGGGACCCTTATGCCTCTTGTGCCACTTTCACCACTATGGCCAGGGGGTAGGAGACACGGATTATATTGTTGATTGAAAGTTTATCGCGTTCTAATTATTTTTATTTCTACCTACACTGCCTAAACCACTGAAGCACTTGATACATACTCTGCTCTGTGCTTCCCTAGACATGCACCCTCTAACAGACACCGTCCTTGCTCTGGTGTGAGGAGGTGCGGATAACTCTAACTTGAGTTGCTCCACATGATGACTCCATCACAGGTGTCACGTCATTGCAAACCCCACCAGGGTTTGATCTACTCTATCTTTTTACACCCTCTCCTATCTCACCTTCCCTTCTTCGCTCTTTCCCTCTCCCTCTGCGCCCCTTCCCCCTTTTTTTTCTGCCTATTCTTCTCTCTCTCCTCTTATCTACCACTGAGCTCTCTACCTCTCCCTACTTTCTTCCGATTTTCCTCTATTCTCACTCTACCACCCCTTCCCCCTTCTCCTGCATAGGTTGCCCTGGCCCTCCTGCCCTGCCATGGGGCCTGGGTTTGCCCCCACGCCTCTCTAAGTATGGTTGAACAATGCATGAGGTCTGAATGTACCTGAATGTCTCATCTGCTGCACTCCCTATGGACGGCTGCAGGAAACTCACCTCCGGGGAGACGCAGTGCCAGTGCTTCCGGACTCACCGTACCCACTGGGGTACTTTGCGAACCATCGGACAGCTAAAAAAGCAGGGGTTGCGATACTGCTCGCACGCTCAGTGCCATTCGAGTGCACAGAAGTTCTCGCAGACACCATGGGACGTTTTCTGTTCCTCAAGGGTACCATCGCTGACAGCAAATATACCTTTGCATGCATCTATGCCCCTAATGTTCGACAACATAGATTCATAAGGAGGATGATGAATAAGCTTGAGCTGTTCCGTGAAGGTTTACTGATGGTTTCTGGCAATTTGAATGTTGCCCTGGAACCTACACTCGACACCTCCAGAGGGGTCAGCTCTTTCCTGCCCCACTGTCTGCATGATGTCAGAGACACACTGCTGGTATCTGGTCTTATGAACTGCTGGAACGTTCTACACCCTAATGATAGGGACTACTCCTATTTCTCCACAGTCCACAAGCATTATAGCAGATTGGACTATATACTCCTAGCCCAGGAAAACCTGCCCCTGCTTGTCTCGGCAGAGATCCTGCCGGTGGGCTCGTCCGAACATTCTCCCATATCGACATCCCCTCTATTCCAACAAGAGATCATCACTGGGTAATGAATGAATCGGTTCTTAGTGAAACACCAGTCTTGACTGAACTGCCTTCGGCTCTGGCCACCTTCTTTGAGGAAAATGAAACTCAAGAGATGCCGCCTTTAACTGACTGGGAAGCGCATAAATGCATTATTAGGGGACAGCTTATTAAGCTGTGTATGCAAAGTAAGAAAGAACAGCATAGAAGTATAGCTGAACTTACCTGGGAGATCTCTGAACTGGAAGGAACACATAAATCCACCCAGTCTGACGACTCCTACAGGACCCTTCTGAATGCTCAAAAGGCTTAGTGACATATCGTGTCCCAGAAACTGCAACATACCATTCACAAATCACATTTCTTCTTTTACGAGTATTCTGGCAAATGCGGCCACCTCTTAGCTAGCACACTCCAAAAGAAACAACGTATGTGCCATATCACCAAAATCAAAACTAAGGACCAGTCGACAGCTAACAGTCGACAGCTAACTGACGCGGAGAAAGCTTTTGATTGTGTAGATTGGCAATATATGAAAGCAACGCTGGTGGCCATGGATTTTGGGCCACACCTGATGGCATGGATATCTTCATTGTATATGATACCGAGTGCTACCTCAGCACCTGTTCAAATACGCAATGGGGGCGGTCAGACTGGGCAGGGCAATAGATGGGTTTACCCTGGAGGGATCGACACATATGGTTGCTGCCTACGCAGACTATATTCTATTTTTCATCAGCAACCCCTTGATCTCCCTCCCGAATCTGCTGAGGGATTTTATGGAATATGCACAGATTTCGAACATGAAGTTGAACATGGAAAATTCGGAAGCCTTACCCATCTCGATTGGGGAATCGGCTCCTGCCCACCTGCGTTCCCATTTTGCATTCACATGGTGCCCATCCAAACTTAAACATCTTGGTATTTGGCTCACTACAGACCTGTCCCAGCTCCACGCTCACAACTTCACACCACTATTTCCCACACTGAAATCTGACATGGTTCGCTTGTCCAATCTCTGTGTCTCGTGGTTTGGCAGAATTAATGCCATCAAGATGAACCTCCTCCCTCACCTTCTCTACCTTTTCCAAACAATGCTTTCAGAGGCCCCTGAGGTCTTGGCAATGCAAAGAAGAGGTGGGCACAGACTTCCACATTTGGTGGTCTTTCAGGAAAATAACCCCTTACTGGACTGACATCCACGCAAAATTCAAAGACATACCAGATTCTGACCTCCTGTTCCAGCCGCTTCTGCTGCTTCTTCATTACTGCGCAATGCCTCAGTTGAGGTAGAAGAAATCTCTAACCAAACACCTTCTAAATGCAGCCATACAACTAATTCTAGCTAGATGGCTTTCCACAGATGTGCCCACCCTCCAACAGTGGATGGACAAGGTTGAGCGGATACATGAGATGGAAACACTCACAGCCTCCCTGAAGGGAACTACGGAACTTTACCTGCTTAGGTGGACCCCGTGGATTGACTTCATGGCCCGACGGCCGATCTAGGAAAACCTAACCATACCTTCACCCTGGGGAAGGAAGAGAGTCAGATAGAATAGGAAGATATTGCCTCCGGACACTCTGAACAAAATGCAAGGGCTGATGCTCTCACGCCTCAGTGGCCTGAGGAGGTGCGGGTGGTGCGCTTCTGCCGCCTGTGTGGGGTGCGCCTGGATGGCTTCCTCCCTGCCTCCAGTCACTTCCCCCCCAACCCCCTACTTTTTTCTCGTCTTCTCTTTCCACTTTACCTACCCCCCCTCTTTACGCTTCAGCATACACTCTGTATACTTCTGTTGCAATTAGAGCTCCTCGAGCCCCTACTGAAATCAAGGTGACCTCCCAGACCCCACTGTCAGTCAACTCAAGCTTGTTGAGTGGGAACGAGGGGCATAACTGGTCCCAATGATTGACTGGCATTCGCATAGCTGCTTGATACAAATGACCCGATCTACACAGTGCCCACTGCCTACTTAGGCGAACACATCACAGTCCCCAAAATAGCTAAGCAGTGCGACTAATGCACCTACAGTAGTACAAATGAGTCTACGACTCGTGCACGGCTAGCGGGCTTCCATATAAATGGGTAGTTCCCTATATATTCTTTTAAGGGGCAAGGGAAATCACAACGTTCTTGAGAGTCGACACTCACAACTAAGTTTTGCATGGTCTAGGAAATAGTTATCAATAATCACATACAGACAGTCGAACAATGGGGTAGACAGAACACTACTTGGACAACCCATGTACATTAGAGCCCTGTCTGGATAACAATTGCAACAAAAACTGTACAACAACAAAGTGCAAATACAGTGTAGGGTGCCACTATCACAAACACGGTGTGTATAATTACCAGCAGGATGATGAGCTTGTAGAACTCACATAAAAATAAATATCATAGTGCAAAACAGCTTTAATTTACAATAGATAAAGACAGGATAAAAATGGAACTCTCACAAATAAAATGGCACAATTGACATAAATCAATATGTGCAGAAGCGCATTTAGCATGTAATAGGCTGTTACCCCAGATGCAGCAGTCTTTATGGAGGTTTCAGCGATTCAGTCTCATTGATTCTGATACCTCTAGCTGCCGAAGACTTTCCTGGGCTGTATACGTGCTGTATAGGTGCTCAGAGTTCTACAAGCTCATCATCCTGCTGGTAATTATACACACCACTGTGTTTGTGATAGTGGCGCCCTACACTGTATTTGCACTTTGTTGTTCAGTTCTTGTTGCACTTGTCTTTGAAGGGATATAGGGAGTGTGTCCCATTTGTAGTGGCTTGCCTGCACTCAGTGGTTTCGGTCATCTCACTATTTTTATCTTGTATTCTGTCTGGATAACAGCCTGTAAGATAGCAAGATCAACAGGGGTCTGTCTAGACAGGATAAGCACAAATCTTACGGATTTATTTTCCCAAACTCACTATTGTGGTGACACGGAGGTGGGAAGACATACAACTATTCTGCAGATTTTTTCCATAGTGCAATCAAATAGTGACATTTTCTAATCACTACTAAGACTTCTTGCTTTGAGTTTATAATATACAGATGAGAAGAATTCAAAATAAACACATAAATCTTTGGTTTGTCCATTGTTTCCCAACCTTTTTCTTTTTCAGCCCCTTTCTATTGTAGCAAAACTGTTCTTCAAATACTTTTTCTTTTTTTTCCGTTTTGTTACATTCTGAAAAAGGCACACAGCCTGTTTGTATCCATCGTATCTTTCTTCTGTTACTTATAATTGCTAGAATAACTTTAGCAAAATTAAAATAAACATAGGGGATTATTGTATTTTACTGATATAAGAAACTATTGGGGTTGTAAATTGACTAAAATAAAAATAGACATTATAAGAGTGTTTATTAGGTCCAGTGTGTTGGTTTACCATTGAGACAAGTAGAGAACTGGGATAAATTGTATATTAATGTTCCAGTATATACATTTGCCACAGCTCCAGCAAGAGTTGGAATCTGCTAAATCTTGTATTTCGAGCAACTCTTCTCAACATCATGACCTTCAGGTATATGTACCTTTCTCTGCAGTTACTGTTTTTGACTTCAAACAGTCCTATGTTCTTAATAGCATTGTGTTCAATTGGTAG
The DNA here is from genome assembly GCF_036172605.1 of Pelobates fuscus. Taxonomy (NCBI): domain Eukaryota; kingdom Metazoa; phylum Chordata; class Amphibia; order Anura; family Pelobatidae; genus Pelobates; species Pelobates fuscus. The sequence continues at coordinate 97,164,212 of NC_086318.1, forward strand.
CTTTGTGAACCTCCAAGTTTCATCTTTGTGTATCCCGAAGTTGTGCTTGCAGATGAAGAAGTCTGGCATAAAGAGTGGGATTTGGATTGTGTTTGTTAGAACGTGTTAAAGCTGTTATTTCCTCTATTAGAGTGGTGTATTTAGCTTGTCATTGTTTCTTGGCATAGCTGACATGTTTTACAAAACAGCCAAATTGGTCAAGGGGTGAGTCGCGGACTCTATTGTCCTGGAAGTAGTTTTTCAAATCTTGTGAAAAGTGCTATACAATAGAGGGGTCGGTCAAAAGGAATTGATTTAGTTTCCAGATGTTCTGACCATGGTTAGAGAATTCTTCCTTAATAGACAAGGTAATCAGGCCTTGGTCTGACCATGTCATAAGACCGATATGTGTGTCTTCTATTTTGGCTAATGAGGTAGCAGGAATAAGAAAGCTATCAATCCACGAGTAGGTAGTATGTGCAGCCGTGTGGCAAGTGTAATCATCTTCTGTCAGATGAGTGATGTGCCAGGGGTCTACAAAGTTATGAGACAGGAGTGTGTGACAAATCTGTGTGGACATGGCTAACCTTCTCTGCAACATATGGGAAGCGATCCCTGTGGAAGCATATGAGTCCACAGAACTGTCCAACAGGAAATTGGTGTTGCCCCAGTGATCACTTCCCCAAAACAATAAGTGGTGGCCTAAGCAAATAAATTAAGTTAAAAAACATGCTGATTATCATTCGGACCATAAACATTAATCAAAGTATATGAATTGTTATTGATAAGACATTGTAGGTATCTTCCTTATTTATCTCCTATTTTGCAGATTAGAGAGAACATTGTGTCTCTACTTATTAAAATCGAAACACCTACATTTTTGGCCAAGCAATAGGCATGATAATCGGTGGGGAAACAAGGGAAGTTGAATCTAGGTCTGCTGCACCATTTAAAGTGCATCTTCTGAAAGAATGCAATGTGGGATCTACAGCATTTTGCATCTTTGAGTGCTAACCTACATTTGTTGGGCGAGTTAATCCTCTTTGCATTTAATGAGAAAATTTTTAGCACCATTTTAAGGTGACAGAGGTATTGCGGTGAAAGGTAGACAGGCAGATGTGGTCATGGGGTTGTCCTCTCTTGAGTACACCAATAGTATTAGTTTCCACAAAAACAGATGAGCATAGTACAACATATGCTTCGGCTCATGAGATCTATTAAGGCAGATAGTTGGCAACAGAAACATAAGGAGAAAATAAAAATAACAGCAACTGTTTACAAAATTCTGTTTACCACAAAGGGGTGGCATATATCTTCAGGAGGTTATCGGGAAGTAACTGGCTTTGAATATTAAGCCACCTGTGAGTAGTTGTGTATAACATTTAATTGACATTAACAAATGGAACACAGAGGCAGAATACATCAACGATCATTCGTATCTTAAAGCTGTGCATCACATGCAATGGTAAATGCAGCCTTCAACATATAATCTTAATCATTGATTTTGCAAGATCGACCTAAAGGGGGAGAAAAAAAACTCAGAAGTTGTACACTTCTCCTCAGGTGATAAAAGCCCTGCAGTCCGGAGGTGTACAATGAGATTTCGGCACCATTGACCAGTCTTTTGGGAGATTTTTCTTTAGGAGATTTAATGCATCCTCGTGATTGTATATCTTGTTGTCAAAGATCAATGTTTAGGCCGCGGAAGCCTGTGCAAGTAGAAGGAACTCAGAGTCTTCCAGAGTTGGAATAAAGGCTTTGAATAATTCCTTCACATATTGGGGCAGCTCTTCAGGCTTAACAGATCCTGGAACACCGCAAATCCATTTGTCATTTCCTCTGTCTCGATCCTCAGGGTCTGCAACTTTTTCTTCTAATGATTTTAATCTTTGCGCAAGAAAGGAGTTGGCCTCTGCCAAGGAGTTATGGGCATCCACCAACTCTTCAGATGGTTCTTCCAGGTGAGTCGTTAAGTCTCCAATTGCCTGCATATTGGTTCTCATGTCAGAGGCAATTTTGATAGGCCAGATTGCAAGGAGGATTTTAGCTCATGTAGCATTGTGCACACAGAGACATCTGTAGCAGGACTTGAAGGTTGAGGGGGCTGTGTCAGCTGTCGTCGGAGCTGGCCGCAGGAAAGTAAGGCCTATCGGTGCCATCTTGGTTTCCAAGTCTGGAGTTTGAGGCAAGGAAAGGTGAGAATGCAGAGTTTTCTTGACTGATTTTGCGGCCATCGAGTGCCAGAAGTTGTCACCAATTGATATGAGTTGGTCAGAGTATCTGCTGATTATCACGCTGTATATGCCACTGATCAGCGGAGTTCTCAACTCATGCACCTGTCTCCATGCTCTTGTAGGACACATAGGTTTTGTTTTTGTCAGAAGTTAAACCATTGCCTCCATCCTTAAGAGTCTCTTCTTGTGCATAGTTCAAAGATTAGACTTTTTTTTTTTTAAATTGCACATAAACCCCTAAATGTCAAAGGAGAAACAAAACACCTAACCACCCCCCTCCCCTCCCCACACACACACAATTTGTGCATATATGTTTTGTATACTTGTTAAACATTTAGTTAAAATTCAAGTATTTCATTTTACATATCAACCTATTATATACAGCAAGCAACAGTGCATACTGTTAAGCTTTATTTAAACATTTATAAACATAGTTTTATAGCACTTTAATAACTTCAGTCGCAATTATAATATACAGTTTTTGGAAATCGTTTTAGAGAGATTTGATTGATGATGTTTATTTACTATGTGAGAAAATGAATTAATTCACATAATCTTCTTCCTTGAAATGCTCTTCTTGGCTAATCTTGCAGTAATTAAATGAATCATTCCATGTTCATTTAAACATATCAATGTATTCAGATCACTTAGTGAACTGTTAGGCAAATCAAATCTGCACTCTTCCTACTTTGAATATCCACTTGTCTTTTCCCCACCTGCTGTCCTATGTTATTTTTTAAAGATCTATTTACAAAAAAAAAAGAAAGTGAAATCATCTTGTGTTGTTTCATCTTTAAAATGAAACAATTTACAGGAAAATTATAGGTCCCTAGTGTTAAACATCTTTGCATATTAATTTTGTTAGTCTTACCTCCTGCAGTCCATTGCTTTAGAAGGCTTGTTGAATAATGTACAACTTAAAATCCCTCTTTGTATGTTTAAAGCTAATAGACAATATATATTGTGTGTACATCATTTAGAAATGAGAGCTGCCACGATCTGTTAATATTATATGACATTGTCTTTAAAGAAAGAATGAATTCTTCTTGCGTGGTATGTAATATTTTAACTAATACTTATTACTTTTAATGCACACTTGAGAACATCTTTGTTTTGATTCCAGAAAATGTGAATATTCCGTTCTAGATAATTAAGGGGAACAAACTCAAAAACACTTTCCAAACCAACCAGCAATTTTATTTTAATCCTTATTATTTTTTCCTGTCTGTTCCATCTTAAAAATATATACCTTTTCCTTTCTGTCGAAAAAAGTCTTATGCAGCTATGATTAGTTGTGTCAAGTGGATACAGAGCTTATATTTTCACATTAAGAACAGTTTTCTGCCCAGATAACAGCCTTTTTTTTTTTTTTTTTTTAAAGTGATTTAAACAGGTTTTATTTTTTTTGTGAGATAACTGTCTCTATCCAGTCACAAGATCCCTCGTACGACATTTTGGGGATTTGTAAGTGTTTTGCAAGTGACAGTACATGACTGAAATAAAAACAACGTATTGAATATCTCCAATAATACTATACGTGTGTGTGTGTTTATATATATATATATATATATATATAATACAAAATATATGAATGAATGAAAAAAGAGTACAAAATAGTGAAATGTATGCAGTATATAGCAAATACAATAATTAAGAGAACCAGAATGCAACAGACATTCTCAGGAAAAGAATGTTGACCGCGGTTGGAGGAAAACACATTATACACTGTCTAGAGTAAATGAGAAAAAATTTGTGTGATCGTACATGATCAGTGGGGGTATGGGTGTGGTAGCCCTGTGGTCGAGGAGTCTAGGGTAAAAAAAAAAGAATTACCATTACCCCCACCAAATATATAATCAGTCTGTAGCGCTTATGTGAGTATAGAACTTTAAACGAACTCTGTAGCATTAGAAATAAATTCCTGTGTTCTATACTACAGTCCTGATGTCCCTAATTAGTTCAGGTCACCCCCCAGAGGGTAATAAAAATAAATAAAACAAATTACTCACCTTTTATCCAATGCTGAATCTCCTTTGGTGCTGCTGCTGCCCCCTTCTTGACTGATGTCATCCTGAAGGTATGACTCCAAATGACGGTCCAATGCAATGCCCCTTGTAGCTTGCACGCTACCTACCACTCACCACCATGCATCTAAGATCCTTCCATTGTCACAAGTTTGGGGTGAATGGGCTCGGTATGCAGAGATTTTAAATAGAGGGTAAGACTGAAGGCACTATAACAACTTCAATAAGATGAAGTTGCTATAGTGCCTACAATGTTACTTCAAATACCAGTTGAAAGTGTGGAAGGAATAGAGCTGTTAGTGTTGTTGGCTAGTTTTGTGCTGCCCTAGGTATGACAAAACTCAGGAACCCCCTTGCATATTTCCCTTCCTGAAAGACACACCCTCACTGATGCAGGCACTGACATACACTCTCTTACAGATACACAGTCATTGTCACACACACTATTTAACCAACACACTCTTTCACTGAAACATACATATTCACAGACATACACACTCACTCGTTCACAGTTACACTCATAGTTACACACACACTCACATTCAACGACAGACACACATATACACTAACTGAAAGACACGCATTCATCGACAGACACACACACTCACCGACAAGACACACATGCACACTCACTGACAGAAATGCATACACACTCACTAACAGATGCACACTCAGTGTTAGACACACACACACACTGGGACACACATATAATCACTGACAGATACACATTGACAAACACTCATATACAACACTCACAGACATATACACTCAGTGTCAGACACACATACACTAGCTGACACACAAACACTGACTGACAGACACTCAGTGACAGACACACACACACAATGACAGACATGGATACACACACTGAAACACGCATACATACACTGAGAGACACGCATACACACACTGACACATGTATACACATTCTGACAGACACACACTCTCAATGACAGACACACACACTGACAAACACCTACAGTGAGGGAAAAAAAGTATTTGACCTACTGCTGATTTTAAACCTTTGCCCACTGACAAAGAAATTACAGTCTATAATTTTAATGGTAGGTGTATTTTAACAATGAGAGACAGAATAACATCAACAAAAAAAAAATACAGAAAAACACGTCAAAAAAGCTCCCAGGTGTCTTTTATACAGGTAGTGAGCTGAAATTAGGAGCACTCTATCCCTTTAAGACTGATAATTATCTTTATTATTTATAATTTACAAAACAAAAATGATGCTTTGATAGATATGTTGTCTAAGTCCTGCAGGCTGGTAACTTTACCCAACATTGCCATATTCCTCTCTGATCCTATGGTAATGCCCATTGACATATTATTTCTGGAATCTTTATACTAATGTTACCTATTTTGTGTATCACTGCACTTCAAAAAATAAAGTATTAAAAAAAAAAAAAATAACAATAACTTAAACCCCCCACTGAACATGCACACATCAAAATTCTGCCACATCAATCACATTCACATTCAACTCTGCCACAATAGGATACTATGGAGCAGTGGTAGGCCTATGCAGTGTCCGAAATGTGCCACTAAATAAGCTTTATTTTACATGGAGTGTGTTGTATTATTTATGTTGTATCAATTGTTCTCATAGCATTCTGTTATTTTGGTCAGCAAGATATTCTGACAGTGAGACAGCAGATGAAAGAAACTCAAAGTGCCACTAAGCCAGGCACATAGGCACATAAACAACAGTTTATTTTTTTAATTTTTTTTTTTAGATTAAATTTAAAGGATGCTTCTGGAAAAAAAACTTGGTATCACAGAAGTCAGAAAGTTAAGACTCAAAGAATCGCTGTAGGTAACACACCCACCCTTTTAAATTATTTTACACACATATACAATCAAGTTGTTTTAAACAAAAACACATATTCTATACTCCATGCGTTTAATTTACAAATACCTGTACATCCCTGACTACCCTCCAATGTTCATCGAGTGGGGGATTTCAAAAGTAGATGATCTACCAGTTTAAATTGCTCATCTGGTAATTCTCCTATCCATTTAGCAGTGAGATTAGGTAGTGAATAAAGTAACATGAAGATATCTGCCAGTCCCCTTAACTTTACCCCCTACCCACAGACAGTGGTTGGAAGATTACATAACTACACAGGTGATCATATGTAGCTTCCCCAATCCTCTTAGTGATGGGAAGGGATTATAAATAAAACACCTTTAGCAAAAGGATGTAAGGAAAGCTGTTTATTTTACAGGTCTTGAATTGCAGGCTATATTTCACTTTTGCTTTTCATTACCCCTATCTACCCTTAAACTAATCTGCAATTAACAATGCTTTATCAAACATCATTAACATTATCATCAGCATTTGAATTGCTCATGATTTCTATGGGTCAATCATAGCAAACGTCAGCTAGTATTTTTTTAACAAATCACTTTTTTTGATCAAATAGAACAAAGCTGTCAATGTGCAGTGTACAACGAAAACTTGTACTGATTGTAGTAACAGCCCACCTTAACCAGTGCTATCATTGTTTCCACTATTAAGGAGACGCAAACATGTATTCCTGTTTGCTAGATTGTCCTTCTAACTCAGCTTAATATTATTGGATATGTTTTCCAAATGATTTAATGTATTTGGATAAAATTTTAAAATAATGTAATAATTATGAATAATATTTAAATTGTGTAATGCTCTGATGTTTTGATATTTTTATATACGTTTATTGCCTGCTTAGCGGAAATGATCAATCTCAGGAAAGCTGTGGGAGGCTAGTGCACATGTGCCCCAAATCGCCACGCTGGACCCAGTGGCAGATCCAGAGCCTGATCTCGGGAGGGACACTTGTAGGTTTAAAGAAATAATCCAGGCACAATAACCACTACAGCTCAGTGTAGTAGTTATGGCGCCAGTAGTGCCAGGATCCCATCCCAGAGTAAGTAGGTATACCGTTTAACAGTTTGACAACTTACCTGGGGTCTGCTGGGATATAGGGCATAGGAGCAGTGGTATGTGTTAGGGGTGAAGTGTGTGTGTGAGAGAGATGCAGTGTATGTGAGGGTGGCAGTGTATGTGAGAGTTGCTGTGTGTGTGAGAGTTGCTGTGTGTGTATGGGGGGCAGTGTATGTATGGGTGTGCAGTGTGTGTATGAGGGCAGTGTGTGTATGGGTGTGCAGTGTGTGTATGGGAGGCAGTGTGTGTAGTGTGTGCATTGAGGGCAGTGTTTGTGGGGCAGTGTGTGTAGTGTGTGTATGGGGGCAGTGTTTGTGGGGCACTGTGTGTATGGGGGCAGTGTGTGTAGTGTGTGTATGGGGGCAGTGTGTGTAGTGTGTGTATGGGGGCAGTGTGTGTAGTGTATGTATGGGGGCAGTGTGTGTAGTGCGTGTATGGGGGCAGTGTGTGTAGTGCGTGTATGGGGGCAGTGTGTGTAGTGCATGTATGGGGGGCAGTGTTTGTGCGGCACTGTGTGTATGGGGGCAGTGTTTGTGGGGCACTGTGTGTATGGGGGCAGTGTTTGTGGGGCACTGTGTGTATGGGGGCAGTGTTTGTGGGGCACTGTGTGTATGGGGGCAGTGTTTGTGGGGCACTGTGTGTATGGGGGCAGTGTTTGTGGGGCACTGTGTGTATGGGGGCAGTGTTTGTGGGGAACTGTGTGTATGGGGGCAGTGTTTGTGGGGCACTGTTTGTGGGGAACTGTGTGTATGGGGGCAGTGTTTGTGGGGCACTGTGTGTATGGGGGGCAGTGTTTGTATGGGGGGAAGGAGGCTAGGGAGGATTATTAATATATATTTTTTATTTAATAAAATAAATATAATTTATGTCCCCCCTCCCTTCTTACCTTTACTGGGAGGAGGGGGGACATTTCTTGATCCCTAGTGGTCCGGTGGGGAATCCCTGGTGGTTCCTGTGGTTACAGTGAACTCTAGCCCACGCTCCAGGGCTAGAGTTCACTCTTGCGAGATTTGGAGCGAGTGTAGGACCTGGCAGAGCTCCCAGGTCCTCTCTCCCTCCCCTGCTGGCTGTCAGCAATGTGCCTGTGGACCGGGGAGGGAGAACTCTGATTTCCCTCCCTGGTCCGCAGGCACATTGCAGTGCTGCACTTGGACAATGCCAGCCCTGCATTAGCCGACAGGGATCCCTGCATTAGCCGCCCCTGGATCCGCCACTGGCTGGACCAATCATATTCTCTCTAGAAGCAAACTTTGAACACATGCAAAGGATTTAGGAATTGTTATAGAAAGCAAACTAGGCAACATTGTGAAATGTCAGTCAACACTTGCTAAGGCCAGTAAGGTATTGTATAAAACGTATATGTATAAAAAGGGGCATTAATTATTGGGCTGAGAATATAATTTTGCTTCCTTATAAATAAATCGTAAGATCGCACATTGAATATGCTGTGCAATTTGGGGCCCCTGTTTAAAAATAAATAAAAAAAAATGCCCCTTTCAGTGCTACAAAGAGCAGATCACAATGCAGTACAGGGCTGCAAAAGTAAATATTACTTTAATCTTGCTCATAACAAATAAAATAACTATTGCAATCCTTTTATATATTTTCATTAATTACTAAAATCTTTAATAAAATGCTACAGGAAAAAATTGTTTAAAAACAGCGTCTGAAAATAGGAAAAACATTCTTATAAATGCATCCAACAGCTTTTCGTAGATAATTATTTATTAAATCCCTACTTCTAGAAACATTGCTAAAGCTTGAATGAGGCTTATTAAAAAATTACAATAATAAACGATTAAAAGCAGGTGAAAGATTTAGCTTCCAATGCTTACATCAGCCCAAATGTTTATATTTGAATGATATTTTTGTGCTAAAACAAAAAAAACTTATGATCTAAAATGAAATATAATTTTTAACATTTTGCAAATTCTAATTATACTTTCAGTAATTTAAAACAGATAACATTATAAAATGCCCCCATCTGGCTTAAAAATAATAAAATTAGAACAGAATAAAATTGAAAAATTGATCAAACCAGCAGGCAACCTTGAAATTTGATAGAGAACCGAGAGCTCTGCATTTCTTTTAGCAAGGACCCCTGTGCAGTTTATCTGTGGATTTTATACTGACACTACGTAAAAATGCTATTATACCCTTTAGTCTAACCATAATCAATCATTATAGCATCAAGGCTTATTTAATCAACTTTTACCTAACTAATCGTAACAAAGTTAAAAGAGTATTCATAATAATATTAAAATATTCTATTCATAGCAGGAAAACATTAACATAAAGTATATTAATTTTAGAATAGATGCTGTATAAATGGTGATGATTATTTTAATCTAACTTTGACAATTTTGTAAAGATTAAAATAATAATGCTAAATTAGAAATACAGAACAAAGTGTTTATTATATTATATATCATGCAAAATGAATATCAGAATGTTAATCAAGGCAGATTATTTAGCTGCAAATATGACCATCAAAATCAAATAAATAAATTTGTAACAGGCTGGAGATAGACATACCCAGCTTGCCCATAATCCTCAGGTAATGCTAGGCAAAACAATTTGCAAACTAAATCCAACCAATGCATAACAAGGTACTTGCACACATACAGCCTCACTGGACATATACTTATCCCCAATTACTTCACAGCATGTATTAGGTAGTAGAAGGACCCTATCACTGAACACTGCATACAGGGTGTGTAGCGTATTAAAGCATGCAGGTTATATACAAAACATTACCAGGCTAATTGTGGTAGATATTCTAGAACAGGGGCAGGCAACCTTTTGCCACTCTCAGCCAATCAGTGACTCTGCATTCATAAACCGGGCTTGGAAAGAAACGTAAAGCCAGTTTTGTGAATATGTAATCCCCGATTATCTGAGAGAGTCATCTGACCACTCTCAGCCAATCAGCGGTTTCCCTGCCCTACATTTCAGAAGCCAGAGGCTGCCTGGGAGTGGAGATCAGCACTGGAGGCAACTTTGAGATAGAGTGTGCTGGGGGCATCCTGAAACCATAACAACTTCATATCGATTAAGTTAATATGGTGCCTTAAGGTGACTAAACTGTCCTTTTAAGTGGATTCACAGCATAAATATAGAACAACTTCTCCCTTTTAATTTGAGATGAAACTAAGGAGACCATATACAGTAGTGCTAAATGATTTCAGTATCCACACACGTACCATACAAATAAGGTTTCAATCATTTCAGGGGCTTTGAACTCTCTAAAGCCTAATTAGCAACAAACAGAAATCTTCCTTATTCCATTAAGGTGGTATGGAAATTAATCTTTTGTTCCAAAATGGCATTTTACTGCTAGAAAGAGTCTATTTTACAAATATAGACCATGTAATGCATCTTCGTACTCTATTTCCTACACCTTGGTACTATGACAAAGGTGTTGTTGTCAAGGGTTTGTAAAGGTCCAAGCTATTCACCTTGCAGTGCTATAATTGTATTATTTGAAAACTATGCCACTTACAAAAACACAAGTAAGTGAACAACTACTGTGTAATATCTATCAGCATGTGTTTGCCTATCCAGTAGTTTGGGTCTTGTCCCTCATTACAGCCACCATTTTGTTGCATACTTGAAGGGTGGGCAGTGGCAGCTAGTATAGTTCCAAGATGATAGACTCTAGACTCTACCATGGAATTTCATGTACCTAGAAGATTAAAAGTCTTTTAACATGCCCCAGATCTTGATATTATTAGTTGCTTAACCTCTCCGTAGCATCTCCAGCCATCATCTTTACAACGTCAACTGATTTATTTTTATTTAAAACAAAAACACGAGGGGGAGGTGCTGCCCCACCTGTGCCTATTAACCAGCCATCTTGTCTGTTCTACTTATTTAATTGTGTATCATCATAAATCATGGGACTTGACATGTATATGCAATATGGCTCTATCTCTACAAGCTGGTTGATGATTGGTTGATGGTGGCAAAAGTGATCAGCACTTTTTATGATAAGTCATATAGTCATATACACATAACTAAGTTCTAGACATTTGATTGTGTGTGGGGAAACAAAGTAACCAACTTTACAATAGTGGCATGTAAACCAAGTTATGTGAAAAATGTATTATTTTTTTAACGCGGTGATACATGTGCAACACAATTAACACAGTGAAATTTTAGAAAATATCTGCTTTAATCCATGACTTTAGATTTCATTGACTGATAAAAATAAAAATGTTGATTTTTTTAGAGAAAGGTTCAAGATAATAATTTTGCCAAAAAACATAAAATCCTATAACACAATGAGTTTTTGTTTCAGATTGAAAATGGCACTCTCATGATTAATAATGACCTTGAAGAATAAAAGTAGCATTTACATGAATAAATCAATCTGTAATCATAAAACAATGCCAATATTTTGCGAAATGGAACATTATTTTTTCTGTTTCCTTTGATTACTCATTTCTATTCTTGGCATATTTTCCCCAAATCTACTGATATGCCATTAATAAACATTTTAAGATGCTTGTGTTATCAGTTGGTGCTTGATTCGGAAACATCTGGTAAACAGAGATAGATGACACATCTTGAGGGGCAACATGCAATGAGATGGATAATATTAGTTTTGATTTCAGAATTTGACAGCTCAGCTGGCTTTTACACTTTTGATGCTCGTCAGAATTCATCATTGCTCTGAATATTATTTCATCATCAGCTATATTGTCCAAAATAAGCATAGATAAAGTGATTCAATAATGCCAACAAATTCCCTGTAAAAGAATGTATTTTACTCCTGTCTTTGAAATTGCAATTGCAAATTTTGCCACTAGTGACTAATATGCACAATTGTTTCTAATAATATCAAATTGAATAAAACAAGAGTTTACATACATTTCAGAAACACGATTCTTTTTTGTTCTTATAGATATTAGAGTTTTAGTAGAAAGCCTATTTTTTTTTTTTTTGCATTTTCATATATGGAGTGTATTACATTTTAGAAGGCTTTCTACTAAAGCTCTAATATGATATATATTTCCCTCAAGAGCTTCAAAGATCTAAAATGTTTACAGCAGGTTATCAACAGTTTTTCAAGCAATGTATATTATCTAAACGAATATATAATAATGATATATTATAATATCTATGTTTTATTTAATATATTTCATAGTAATATAGATAACCACAAACAAGTAAAAATGGAACAAAAACATTAAGATGCGTCTTAGTGGTTCTCAACCACTCAACAGATTGCAGGAAGAAGAAGCAAACAGATGTTGTCCAGTTATAACAATTTCATAGATCAACATTCACATCCCATATTTACAGCAAAAAAAAAAGTAACATACAATTTTTTATTTATACTGTATAGTTTGTTAAATGGACCTGAACTGTTTAACCAATTTAAGTACCATCAACCAAAACATGAACATTTGGTTTTGTGCGAATTGAGATACGACTGACTATGGGCCAACTAGTTCAGCTAAAGTCTGTATCTCCAAAGCCTATGTGGACTAAATACAAGAGAAGGAGATAATGCATGAATCTATTTGGATGCTTCAAGAGCATGAATTATAGGGCAATGAATGAGAGGGGAAAAAGATGACTGATGACTAGAGATTTTTATTCACAGATTAAGTGAGAATTGAGTAATAGAGGTGAAGAAAAGAGCAGTGAAACAAATACGCCTATTTTTCTATATTATATTTTTAAGACATATATATATATTAATTATATTTATGTAATATAAATATATATAATTATATATTAACCAAACACATGAATAGTACTCACCGGTACTTAGACGCGATCGCTGTGGAACTAATTTCAGCATGAGGACTTTGTGGTTTCCTGGTCACCTCAGTGGGACTTAGCCGCGAATGTTATGGAACTGTTTTCGGCACGAGGTGACGGTGCGGTTCACGGACAACTTGGTTTGTGGTTTTGAAACACTTTGAATACCACCAGAGAGTGCTTTTTAGAGGGAAGGTGCCTGAGACTAAGGGGAACACATGCTACCAGAGACCCAGACGGCCGCAGGAGCTCCTGAAAGTTGACCGGCCATTGCACCAAATGCCCTGGAACTGTTTTGGGCATAGGACCACGTGTGCGGCCGGTCAGAACTTTAACAGATGCCGTTTCCCCTACACTGCATGGATCTGAGCGCTATTTGGAGAACTTGGGCGCTCAGATCAGGGCTCTTTTGGTATGTATTATTTGTGTGATTATTATATATTTTTTTTTTAATGGAGACCCCGTGCTGGGGTCTGTGTATAAAAGCAGGCAACTTGGCCATAATAAACCAGTTCTTTTACACCCTCCACTCACTCTGGGCTAGTGTTTGGGTGGATCAGCTATACTCTCTGCAGGAGAGCTTAATCACTTGAAGCTGTACCCAGGATCCTGTTCCAGAGCGGGAAGCTATGGAGAGACCCCAGCCGAGCTGCAGAGGCTAGGGGCTGAAGCACTCCTGTGTTCCAGAGGAGAGCTAGGAAGCGAGCTTAATGAAGCTACTCAGTCAGGGGGCCAGGCGATCCGTCACAACACTGATGGCCAATTTTTGTTTGTTTCCCAATTAGTTTTTATGAAGGACTATTGGCCAAACCTTACCGTCACATGAATGAGTACATGACATCCATAAAAATATTTCAGTTTTGGGAACCATTATTCTATCGAACTGAAAAATACCTCCATGTACAAGTCTTATATACATACAGTATTTACTCTCTGTGGTGTAAGAGATGAAGCTTACTATGCGCAACATACTAGATAAATATGGATCAACTCACACAGAGGTTCTTATTACCTGAACTTAACTGTAGGATACATTTTACTTTCACTCAAGCATTCATCAAACACAAATTCAGTTTTTTTGTTATAAAACTTATACATTTTAAAATCTTGTCAATTTTAAACTGTGACATATATTTCAAGCCTACTAAAAGAAAAACTATGTATTTTTGTATTTGTTTTTAAAATAAAATATTATATTTATTACAACTTCTGTTCATGTTATTCCGTGAATTTAAAGGAACACTATAGGGTCAGAAACACAAACCTGTATTCCTGACCCTCTGCTACTCTTGTCCTGACGCGCTGAATTCTTGTCCCTTGGAAGAGCCGCTATTTGGCGAAACGCGCATCGGGACAAAAGTAGCAGAGGGTAGCTGGGGTGACAGGGGATTATGCTGCAGCTTACACTTCTCTCCCAGATCAGCCCGCCCTGCTATATAATTTGAACTATTACTTGGTGTAGCTATTAGGTAGTTTGGCTACATCTTTTGATTTTTGGGGGGATTGGAGATTTCTATTACATTGGCACAGGGTGATGGGAGTTGGGGGATCTATTATTAGTATAAAGTTTCTTGGATAATTGAAATTACATATATATAATTTTTTGGCAATCCCCATGCCATAGGTGCTAGTACATGACAGGGGTAGCACAGCCTTAGCATATATCTCCTTCCGTTTGGGGTTCTTTTTGTTTCCCCCCCCCCCTCTACTTTCTTTTATGATTTGCTATGATACATAGGGATTTTAACCTAAATTAATTAAAAGTTCTATTTTATTTTCTTCTATTTTTCTTCTATTTGTTGATAGGGGTTGCTTACATACACATTAAGCCTGAAGGGGAATGGTTTAGACCAATCTATTCCCTATCTAGCTTTTTGTTCTCTTTCTTAGTTATTATCTTTCTAGGGGTTACCCCCCATTAAACTAACAAACTTGACACATTCTCTCTACTCCTTTTCTAACTTAGTCATAAAAGGTTATAGTTTAGACAAAAGGGGAATTGGGGGCACACCTGAAACATGCTTTTCTCCGGAATGGTGCTGCCAGGGAGACCAAATCTTTACATAACACAGATTAAGGAACACATACATACAAATACAGTTTTGCATTTTACAAGGCTACTTAAAATCGTCTATCTCAGCAAACCTATATGGGTATTCAGTTCCACCATACGGCAATATTATGTTAAGCCCACCACTATGTCACAGTACCACAATATCGGTGGGTTCTACACTAATTATAACGTGGGATACAAATTAAATAGGACTAGTGCTAAAATAACTAATATGCATTTAATTAATCTGCTGTAAGAGCATTGTCAATAGGGAGGCAGAGCCACTGCCCTCAGACTGGCAACAAGGGCTGAAAAGTAAGTAAATTACTTATTTTTCTTATTGCAAGTGGGAGATTGGGCAGGAAATGTATTCCTAATGCTATAGTACAATGGGAGATTGGGCAGGAAATGTATTCCTAATGCTATAGTACAATGGGAGATTGGGCAGGAAATGTATTCCTAATGCTATAGTACAATGGGAGATTGGGCAGGAAATGTATTCCTAATGCTATAGTACAATGGGAGATTGGGCAGGAAATGTATTCCTAATGCTATAGTACAATGAGAGATTGGGCAGGAAATGTATTCCTAATGCTATAGTACAATGGGAGATTGGGCAGGAAATGTATTCCTAATGCTATAGTACAATGGGAGATTGGGCAGGAAATGTATTCCTAATGCTATAGTACAATGGGAGATTGGGCAGGAAATGTATTCCTAATGCTATAGTACAATGGGAGATTGGGCAGGAAATGTATTCCTAATGCTATTGTACAATGGGAGATTGGGCAGGAAATGTATTCCTAATGCTATAGTACAATGGGAGATTGGGCAGGAAATGTATTCCTAATGCTATAGTACAATGAGAGATTGGGCAGGAAATGTATTCCTAATGCTATAGTACAATTGGGGATTGTGCAGGAAATGTATTCCTAATGCTATAATACAATTGGGGATTGTGCAGGAAATGTATTCCTAATGCTATAGTCCTACTAACTAAATCGTTAGTAGGATGCTATAGCATTAGAAATACATGTTTCAAATAATGTTCCTTTAAAAAAAAAAAACAGTTCTTTTGTTTTGTTTGGTTTAATTGCATTATTTGATAAAGCTGAAAAAACATGCTGACAATAATTTACAATGAGTGATTTGGATATAAATATAATTAGACCCGTGGACTATTCCCTTAAAAAGAAATATATCCCCAGAAAACGTTTTAGCTTAAGAAATCTAACATAATCACACCATGCCCAAACATCCTTTATTTCTGCCCCTTAACCCCTTAAGGATGGCGGGTGTTCTATGCCGTCCATTTTGGGGTGGTCCTAAACACCGGCGGGCGGCATAGAACGTCCCAGCCGTCCTTCATACTTACCGGGTCTGGCGGTCACGAAAAAAAACTAGCGGCCAATTTCCTTTTTTTGCATTTTTCACACACAACAAATATGAATGCTTACTTTGGCAAGTGTTTGTGACTAAGTGGCTACTAAAAAAGACTGGACATACCCCATTTGTACTACCTTGGGTTGTCTACTTTTGCAAATGGTATGCAATCATGGGGATCATTTTCATTCCTGGGCCACCATTTGGTCTCAAAGGCAACATAACCAGTCTGGCAATTTTCAATATGTATAAACTAAAAAATATAATGTGCTATATTTGACCCTGTAACTTTCCAAAACACCATAAAACCTGTACATTGGGGGCACTGTTTTACTCGTGAGACATCGCTGAATACAAATATGTGTACTTTCTTGCAGCTAACAGTATTGTGACATTAACAGTTAAAATGCCATGCAAAACTAAAAAAAATCTTAATTTCTAATTTTTTAAGAAATATTTTATACATATTAAATTATGTTTAATATACACATATTTGATGTGACATAAAAGCCCTGTTTCCCCTGTACAAAATGATATATGATAAGTGTGGGTGCACATAATATGAAAGAGGTGAATTACGCCTGAACAGACATACAGTGCAAATTCAAGGTTTTGTTTACGTTTTGTTTTGATCACAACTTGTACAATTGCCTCAGTCCTTAAGGGGTTTATATATATATATATATATATCTTTAAATTTAAAGATAAATATGGAAAACCCATACACAACTAGACAATATTAATGGAACTGGCCCACATGAAAAATAACTGGCTGTAAAATGACAATACAGTTAAACACACAGGATTTATAGCCTCATGTCATAGCTGTAATCCCAATGTGGTTGTCTAAGCTGTTCCAGCATGACACATTGCCCTTCATCTGTTTTGAAATGTTTTAATTCTCTGCATTAAAGCAATTTGAAATGAATGGACTGTAACACAGTGCTTCCTGGCTGATAGGGAGTCCATGGGGTTGAGATGTTTGCTGGTTAGGGTATGAGGAGAAATGACTGAAGAAATTGTCCCTGGAAGTTAAGATTTTCAACATTATATTATCTTTATTAATGTCTCGCCCACTGTACGTAGACCACTGAACACCCAGTTTATGTAAAGGAGATTCCTGGCCTTATTATACAGCTTCATCTCACAACCCCGGAAGAATGTGCAATTATAAAACGGTGAATAATTTGCAAAATTCTAACTGGTACTGCAAAACATATCTATCAGAAGCTCATGATATTTTAGAAATAAATATTATCAAGGTCACAGGAAACAGACTATACATAAAAAGCAAAGGAGAAGGAAAAGGTGGTGGGTTTTCTATTAAGGATAATTTCAGGATTTATTTATAGATGAAAGACAAGAAATAGATTATGCAGATTGTAGGATCTGTCCCAAAACACTCCATGAGCTAGTCCAGAAGTTCATTGGCTACATGAGCAACCCCTGTACTGGCTAGCTAATCCAGAGATTTTCATTCTTGACCTAGACCATCTGGGATGACTGTAAAGGTAGGCAGTCATTTGCTTTACTGTGTGGATATTAGTTAGATTAATAACAAGTGGTGTCAGGACTTCTGGTAAAACTAGATAATTGATCACTGTAACATGAATTGCCTACAGTATATTCTCAAGACAAAATAGAATAGAGAGATGGTAAAATACTTTGTCTAGGGGGGCGGAGCTTGACCTGCTAACGGAACAGTCGCATGTTCGCAGGGCTCCCGATGTTCTCAGCATATTCCCTGCCGCAAACCGCAATCACACGACTTGCCCAAGCACCAAACTGCTCTACCCGAGACAGGGGAGAGCTGGTGTATCCTCCGATACCAGAACCATGCGATTCCGACACCGGGAACCTGAGCTAGCCAGCCGTGGCCTACAGATGGCGGAGATGGGGAGAGACAGCCGCTCTCCTCGTCTTGACACCGGCGATGCAGACACAGCGACATACTACCTCTCCCCCCCCCCCCAGGGACCGGCGGGGGTGATCCCGGTCCACTCCAGGGAGGCAACCCTGCTGCATGGGACAAATGAGCAGGCACTGCACGAGCACTACCCAGCAACGGGAAATCGAAATATGGCAGACGCCACGTGCTCTCACCCACACTGGAACCTCGAAGTCAGACTAGACAGCCTGTTCACAGCCTTCTGGAGGAAGCTGGAGAATAGGCAGCAACAAGCACTACTTACCGAGACAGAACAAACACCTCATAAACTGCCTTCACGCTCCAGCGACAAACCCACAGTATCCAAGATACGGAGGGGCAGAAAATGGCGGACCACAAGACCTGGCTCCCAGCACACGCGGGCCAGGCACCAGAAAACATCCAAGCTTCCCAGCATGCGAAAATCGGCAAACAAAGCCACAACCAGCCTGCCACGAGCCGACAGGGCTGCAGCAAGGTGCCTGCCTCACAAAGCAAGCCGGTCTCTGAAGCCACGCAGAAGAAGCTGCCGCTCCTGCACAGCCGGGCCTACACAGCGACCCCTGAATGCAGACCCACACTTGGGAAAGCAGCAAGGCTCCATAGAGAGACTCTCAGGGCTGGGAAACGCAGAGCCTCCACACGGCATTGGATGACCCCGAGGCTGAATATAGGTACCATGGTACCCCAGCAATACACCCCCAGTGCCCACACCTTGAGCCCAGAACCACCCCAGTTTCACCCAGTACGCCAGCATGCTCTCATCCTCAGATCACCATAACGGGACTTAAAGCCTGATTTACCTGGGGAGCCTCCCGGGAAACACACTCCTCTACCACAGTACTATAGACCACAAGCTTGAGTCATAAAAGACTATTAATCACTAGCACTGTTTTCATGTTTACTCAGCATGTTTTCTTCCAAACATGTCCTAATTGTGCAGACATGTGTACTTAACATATTATTTTATTGCCATACTGCAGCTTAAAGACGTGCTGGGCTATAGATAAAAATCTGTCTTACCAGGCAATCTCCCTCCTGATGCCCATAGCAATTTTTAGCAAGCCTACTGTATACAACCACATAGTATAAGCTACTATATTGTACTTATCACTTAATGGAGCTCAACGTTAACATTTTCTGTTACCCATCCTTATTTTATGCCTAGCCGAACTCCCCAGTTGCAACTAAATGGTTAAAGCCTGTTTAAGCATCTATATATAAAAAAAAAAAAATGTGCATGACCCTCAAATGTCCCTTCAAGTTTTAAACATATTGTACTGAAGCTTGTCCATGATGCTGTGACTTATAGAAAGCTTGTTTGTAATTCTCATAACTGCACGACCAAAATAAAGAATAAAAAAAATAAAAATAAAAAAAAATACTTTGTCTATGTATACATTTATGGGTCAACATATACAAAGTGTAAAATATGCTTGTCTTTGTATACGTTTATGAATCAAAGGGCGAGTATAGCTTAAAGGACCACTATAGTGCCAGGAAAACATACTCGTTTTCCTGGCACTATAGTGCCCTGAGGGGACCCCCACCATCATCAGGGCCCCCCTCCTGCCAGGCTCTAGGGGGACTAAGGGGTTAAATATCCCTCTTTCTCCAGCGCCGGGCGGGGGACTCTCCTCCTCCTCGGCTGAATGCGCATGCGCGGCACGAGCCGCACGCGCATTCAGCCAGTCCATATGAAAGCATTCACAATGCTTTCCTATGGACGCTGGCGTCTTCTCATTGTGAAAATCACAGTGAGAAGCGCGGAAGCGCCTCTAGCGGCTGTCAATGAGACAGCCACTAGAGGCTGGATTAACCCTATTATAAACATAGCAGTTTCTCTGAAACTGCTATGTTTATAGAAAAAGGGTTAAACCTAGCTGGTGCTGATGTAAATAGTTACATAGAAATTAGTAGTTGCCATTTTAGCCCATGGCTCACCAACATTCCAAAGGGACAACAAACTAGAATAAAAAGGAATTGTACGGATCAGAATGTTTTTGCACATCAAAGCCAACTGATTTTGTCTGACTTTAAGGAGAGAGGCTATCACGATCATATTTTATGTAAAGCTGTAGAGGACACTCAGAATATAAATAGAGATAATTTGCTGAGCTATAGGACTCAGAAAGCAAATATGAAACAAGAGAATGATGTTCCGTTCATCTGTCAGTTTTCAGGGCATCAGAACAATCAAGTCAGAAAAATCATTTCTGAGCATTGGCATTGGCTATTAAAGGATCTATCGAAGTTCTTACCCCCTATTCCAAAAATAGTACACAGAGGGGTGAAAAATGTAAAAATAATTTTAACAGACAATATCCCGAATAAAAATCAAAGTAAATCTAACTTCATGAATCAACTAAAGGGATTTTTCAGGTGTGGCTATTGCAACGCCTGTCGGAACACCGGTAGGGTAAAGCAGTGCATTAAGGATTTTAAAGTCAATGGGAAGATATACAAGATAAAAGAACTCATAACTTGTCAAACACAAAATGTTATCTATATGCTATTTTGCCCATGTGGCTTGAGATATATAGGCCGTACGACTAGACAGTTACGAATGAGAATATGTGAACACACATATAATATTAAGAGAAAATATCACTTACATCAAGTTTCCCTACATTTTGAGGAGTTCCGTAATTCTGATCCCTCCCTTTTAAACTTCATGGGGATCCAACAGGTTAATAAGAACTGGAGAGGAGGCAATTTGATTCAGAATTTAGGCCATATAGAAATGAGGTGGATATTTGAACTGAATACTCTCATTCCTAATGGAATTAATAATGATTTTGAGATCTGTCATTTTTTATTATTTTTTTATTTTTTTATTTTTATTTTTTTTAATTTTAAATTTTTTATTTTATTTTTTATTTGGGGGTAATATCCCTTTAAAATATTATGAGTATGGTTCAGATATCCACTCAGATCTTGTTTCTGTTTCTAAACAATTGCGCTATGATCTATATAAAAAATGATACTATCACTATGTCACTTTAAATGTCACTTATCACAGTTAAGAGGGTGATGCATTATAAGGCATGTGTATATGGTTAAGAATAAGAAAGATTTGTATTAACACATGCTCTCTCTCTCTTCTCTATATATTTCATTAAGTAGGCATCCAAAAAGGAAATGTATGTTGATTCAGCTGGAATTTATACATAATTTACTGGTTAAATGTACTATTTTTACAATACAATTGAATCTGTATTTTGTGTTTATATTTGTGAATAAGTATATGTACACTGCTAATGCAAATCTGGGATGCCCGTTCTGAATGAAGGCAAAGCAGGCACTGATTGTTTAAACAACGAGCCTGCCGATCCGGACGTTCTCTGGACGTCCCACATATGCAAATGAAGTAGGTTAGAATGCACCAATTATATGCTGGACCTGTCATATAAAAGCTTTCGAGAGTGAGGAGGAACTTAGCACATTACGTCCTGACGAAGCCGTCTGTGAACGGAGAAACGCGTAGACACGGAAGCAAGTTGAGAAGGGGGCGGAGCCTACTAACAAGCCGGGATCTTTTGAAAAGAGCAGCAGCTGATTACTCACGTATTGCCCGGACTGCATCAAAAGGAATTCCACTGACCCCTTAACGTAGGAGACATCTCCCAGTGTGGGAAAGCCTGGTTGTGGGTAACGGGAATATATAACGTTTACCCACCATCCCATCTAGTAAGCAGTAACCTGTTTTATATTCTGTATATCTAGCAGTGATCTGCTTTGTGTTTGCATATTAAGCAGTGACCTGCTTCATGTTTGTTAACTAAGCAGTGATATGTTTTATGCTTGTGTTTTTATACTCATTTTTACAGTTTGTTTTAGATTTGATATTGTTATATACTGTTACATATCCAGCTGATTTAGTAACTATATATATATATATATATATATATATATATATATATATACATATATATACATACATACATTTAGCACTATTTAAGAAGTGCCAGTTAATCTATACAGATCTGCTCTATGGTCTTTTTATATTTTTCTCTTACATGCTGAGCATAAATTGGAACACCATCCAGTGAGAAGTATAAGTATTTTCTTTTCCTTTTGAAAGCTCTGTTGCATGTGGGAGAGGTATTGTAGTTTGATATCGCTCCACTTCTCAATACTATATTCCGTTAAACCTAGCTGGACCTGGCACCCAGACCACTTCATTAAGCAGAAGTGGTCTGGGTGCCTATAGTGGTCCTTTAAGTAGGCAATACAATGTCCAATACAATGTCAGAAAACAATTCCAATGGTGAGTTTTGTGATCCACCATCTTCAACATTCGCCAGACACTACTAAGACATGTGAAAGACAACTAAATTAATGAATTACCTCCACAGGCAATGAATTCAGGTATGTGATGGTCACCATAATGTGTCTGATCTTTAGTCCATAGCACATTGACTGCCATGCCTGTATAGGAGCAAGCATTGCTAGTTTAAAGGGGCACCAGTGGCGTACTAAGGGGGAGGGGGCGGTCCTCCCTTGGTGCCACTCCCTAGGAGGCTGCTTACAGGAGTCTCCACGCTCATTTTAGATACAGCAGCAGCAGGTCCTCTGTTCTCGCGTTCTGCGAGAGCATTGCCGTTGACATAGCGGATTGCAAGAACAGAGGACCTGCTGCTGCTAGAGGTGAATGAAAGGTGGACACTCCTGGGCCCCTATGCTGTGCGACTGGACCACCAGGGACCTATGCTGTGCCACTAGACCACCAGGGAATGTAGGTAAGAGACAGAGAGGGGACAGGTAAGAGACAGAGAGGGGACAGGTAAGAGACAGGGAGGGGACAGGTAAGAGACAGGGAGAGGGGACAGGTAAGAGACAGGGAGGGGACAGGTAAGTAAGAGACAGGGAGGGGGGGTAGGTAAGAGACAGGGAGGGGGGTAGGTAAGAGACAGGGAGGGGGGTAGGTAAGAGACAGGGAGGGGGCAGGCAAGAGACAGGTAGGGGGTACAGGTAAAAGTCAGAGAGGGGGGCAGGTAAGAGACAGGGAGGGGGCACGTAAGAGACACAGAGGGGGCAGGGAAGAGTCAGAAAGGGGGCAGGCAAGAGACAGGGGGGACAGGAAAGAGTCAGAGAGGGGGGACAGGTAAGAGTTGTAAAGGGGGGCAGGTAACAGACAAGGAGGGGGGTAGGTAAGAAACGGGGACAGGTAAGAGACAGGGAGGGGGCAGGCAAGAGACGGGGGGGCAGATAAGAGATGGGGCAGTAAAGAGTAGTGGAGGGGGAAACACAAACAATACACACTGCTCACCTTCCCAGCACTTATCCCACACTACACACACACACTGCATACACTATACACACTGCATACACTATACACACTGCATACACTATATACACACTGCATACACTATATACACACTGCATACACTATACACACACTGCATACACTATACACACACTGCATACACTATACACACACTGCATACACTATACACACACTGCATACACTATACACACTGCATACACTATACACACTGCATACACTATACACACACCGCATACACTATACACACACCGCATACACTATACACACACCGCATACACTATACACACACCGCATACACTATACACACACCGCATACACTATACAAACACACACCGCATACACTATACACACACACACCGCATACACTATACACACACAGACACACACGTATACATGTGTGTCTGTGTACCTGTATGTCTGTGTATCTGTATGTTTTTATATGTGTATCTGTATGTGTCAGTGTGTGCATGTGTATCTGTTAGTGTGTCTGTGTATCTGTGTTTGTATCGGTGTGTTTGTGTTTGTATCGGTGTGTCTGTGCCTGTGTGTCTCTCACTGTGTCTGTAGGTGTGTGTGTTTGTATGTATGTATATGTGTGTCTGTATGTGTGTCAGTGTTTGTCTGGATCTGTGTATGACTGCATCTCTATGTATCTGTATGTGTGTACGTATGTATCTGTGTGTCTATGTATCTACATGTGTGCCAGTGTGTGTGTGTATGTGAGTATATGTGTATATGTGCATACATCTCAGAATTTCGCCTACACTACACACAAATACAACCCTGCATCCAAATGTCAACACTACATAAAAACACACTACCATATTCAAAAAACACACTACAGAAAAATGCACTCCTGCATTCAAATGCCAGCAATACATGCAAACACACCCATCCATTCACTCACATACTCCATACAAAAAAGATGCTTACATTCAGACACACAAACACTGCTCAGTGCTAAATACATGAAAAAAATTGCATGTGTTTTTTACATTTTAAAGTTGGGGGGAAGGGGGTGCCAGATATAGGGTCCGCCCCGGGTGCCAAATTCTCCAGGTACGCCATTGAGGGGCACTATAGGGTCAGGAACACAAACATCTATTTCTGACCCTATAGTGTTAAAACCACCATATAGTCCCCCTTGTCCCCTCTTGCCTCCCTAAAAATAGTAAAATCTTACTTGTATTCAAGTCTGCAGCTCCTGGCTCTGCCCCTGTTTTCATGTGTACTGCCTCTGTCTGCTGACATCATCAAAAGTGGTGGTTTGCGCCAATCACAGTGCTTTCCCATATGATTTGCTGAGACTGTCAAGGAGTCAGAATCGGGGCAGAGCCAGCACAAGCCTGAAGGAAATGATTATACTCACCAGAAAAAGTGCAATAAGCTGTAGTTGTTCTGGTGACTATAGAGTCCCTTTAAGGGTATGGAAGGTGTTATATGAGTCAATGTTAAGTCTAAAATGTATTAATAATTACAATTTGTCTTTACCTGCTTCATAAAATGGGTTGCTGCATTTTGTTCTGTAGGCACTTCATTAAAAAAGTCCTATAAGGGCTTTTCTGTTTCTTTTGGTATAGTGTGTTTTGAATTTTAAAGATACCTATTACAATGAAAAAAACACATTGTGAATTAGCTTTCAATTCTTTACTCTGACAAGGTTATTAAACTAAGCTTGAAAATTAACTTTGAATTATAATGTTAAGGGAAATTCTCCAAATTTGATTAAAAACTGCAAATTGAGTATGTGCTAAAAGCAGTTCGGAGGCCAATATGAGGAATTGCACCAAAAATGCTCATGTGGTTCAGAGCAGTTCAAAAACAGTCAACTTCCGCTTTTGAATCCTCCTGAGGCTTAGATAATTAGTGTGCAGCACAGTATGTTGTTGCTGTACACTGTGTAGACTGCAAGGATACCCTGGTGATATAATCAGCAGGAATCCCCTTCTAATAGGAGATCTAGTCAGTCTTGATCTCAATAAATTAATACAATTTTAAAAATATATATATATATTTATATATATACACCGGTGTGTATATATATATATAAAATTGTAAAAACATTTATAAATAAAAAGATCAAAATTTGTAAATAAACACTATATATATATATATATATATATATATATATATATATATTTGTGTACGGGATTATGAAAAGGGGCGTACATTCCAAGTAGGTTTAGTTTTAACAAATAATAGTCGGTTGAGGTGTGCCGAAACCGACGAGAGGCTAGGCCTGTAAAAAGAGGGCCCGCCTGGTTATAATGATATGTGAAGAGGGTGTGGTGGGAGGGGAACTTCCGGAATCGACGAAGACAGGTGAGTAGGGGTTTGCTGGGTTTATATATGCCTAAATCCCTCCCACAACTTCAGGCATACGCCTTCTATTTGTGTACGGGATTATGAAAAGGGGCGTACATTCCAAGTAGGTTTAGTTTTAACAAATAATAGTCGGTTGAGGTGTGCCGAAACCGACGAGAGGCTAGGCCTGTAAAAAAGAGGCCAAAAAGTAAGTAACGTTTATATATTTATTAACATCACAATAATAAACATTATTTAGACATACTGTGAAAAGCGAGTCTGATCTCTTTCTCTGGGTTTGGAATGTACCGGTTATATACTGCAGATTTCCAGCGTCCCATTTTCTTTATTATGTGCGATGGGACATGATTACTTGAAGCCGTGGTGGCTGCTCCGATTCGAAACGAGTGTCCTGAGAAGGAGTTTGGATTGAGGCCAAGTCTAAGTAATAATGAACGTATGTATAGCATGAAGTGTTTTGTCGTGAGTGGTTTTCCTTGTAGGGACAAAAGCGGCAGTTCTGGATTCCTAATCTGCTGACTTAACAAGTTATCCAGCACCTGGACTGGGCAACACTTAGACCCTGTAGGGAAATACTTAACCTCCACGGGGGGGCCTGTTTGACTTGTTTTTGTACGGGGAATAACTAATATATAATGATCATTTATTTTGGACAAATTTTTCTGTTTAAGGCAAGTGTCTGTGTCTGTTATTTTTTCTACTGAAAACTCTTTGGGCCGTAGGAATCCGAAAAAAGCCAAATAAGCTGCGGATTTAATTATCAGATTAGTAGGGCAATCAAAAGGACCTTTATCTAAGAGCTCAGAGATCTTCTCAAAGATGTTACTGTCAATTGGGAGTCTCTCAAGGGTTTTATGGTTATTTAGTCTCTGGATACCTTTAAGAACGTTTTTAATTGGGTATGTGGACAAGAAAGGGGTCTTATCGGGATAGATAGTAAGCATGAAGTGTTGTATACCTGTTAAGTATAGTTTGATGGTGTTGTATGCAAGCTTTAATGAGATGTGGCAAAAAGTTGAAAATGCAACCATAGTTTCTACTGAAAATCGATTTATTATGTTAAAGTTGCGTACAAAATTATTAAACATTTCAAATGCCCTATTGTACGCTTTTTTTGTGTTTGCCGATAACCCGGCCTGTGCTAGAACTCTACCCTGGGCCAATAATTGATCTAAAGCATGATTAGATCTGCGAACTGTGGGGGAGTTTTGGGTTGCTTGTTCGCAGTAGGGTGAAGGCGGAAAAATTCCTGAAAATTGAAACGTGACAATGCGTCAGCAGCGTTATTGAACATTCCTGGAACATGAATACAACAAATGTAAAACTGCCAGTTTGCTGCTAACCAAGTGAGCCTTCTTACTAACTTCATGATAGACAGGGACTGAGACCGGCCTTTGTTAATTATATTGCAGGCTGCGATGTTATCCGAAAGACACTTAACCGCTTTACCCCTCCAATTTTCACCCCAAATGTGTGCTGCTGCTACTATGGGAAAGATTTCGAATAACGCTGAGGTTTTGTCGAAGTTATCTAGTGTGTTAGTCTCAGGCGGCCAACTGTCATATACCCATTCGTCCCCAAATATTGCTGCGTACCCGACTGAAGCTGCAGCGTCTGTCCAGATAACTGGAGAATCGTCGGAGATGGGAGGAATGAACAATGACCTACCATTCCACGAGGACAAGAATAGTTTCCACATTTCTAGGTCAGCCCTTGCTGAATTGTCTAAATTGATCTTAGTGTCGTCGTCAGGGAGGCCGTGTAGTAGCGAGAGTAACCTGGAGATAAAAGATCTGCCTTGCGGGATAACTCTCATGGCAAAGTTAAGAGAGCCCAAGAGAGACTGTAATTCTTTCCTGGTGCAAGACCCGAGGTTGGTGCAGGTGTGAATGCAATCTAAAATCCTATCCACCTTGATTTGAGGGAGGCTAGTTTGCATGGATACAGAATTGATCGTGATCCCTAAAAAGGTGATTTCTGTATCGGGACCCTCAGTCTTATTTGCGGCTATGGGAACACCAAGTTCCTCAAATAAGGAGAGTGCCCTATGTAGGCTGAGCGGTGTGCAGTAGTGAGGTTCTATATACAGAAAATCGTCAAGGTAGTGGATTACTACTGGGCATCTGGACTCGTTGAGTAACAGCCAATTCAGGGTCTCTGCAAACAAGTCGAAAAGTTTCGGGCTACTTTTTGAGCCAAAGGTCAGCCTGGTTGCAAAATAATATTCCCCTTGCCACTTGACCCCGTGTAGGTGCCAGAGCGACTGCTTAATAGGTAGCAGCTTAAAAGCATTCGAGATATCCGTTTTGCTCAACCAGGCTGCCTTACCGAGGTTGACAATGGCTTGAATGGCATCGTCAATCTTGGCGTATTGCAGTGAGAAGTCTTCGGATGGAATAAGGGAATTTAAACTTGGGGAGGTGGAAGAGTGCGGTGCAGAGAAGTCAATTATTAACCTCTTTTTGTCGTTGAATTTACCCGTGGCTATACCTAAAGGACTCGTTCTCCAGGACGTGAAAGGTGGTGTGGTGAAGGGACCTATCATGAAACCATTTTCCACCTCTTTGTCGAGGAGATGTTTTAGACTGGCTGGGTCGGATATTGCCGACTGCAGGTTGGGGCATTCTAGTGTGCCTGAAGGGAGTGCCACAAAACCTGTGTGAAAGCCTTTGGTGAAACCGGAGATGAGAAAGTCCGCTAATTGAGAAGAAGGATGTGCAGTCAGGTAGCGTTGCAAATTTGGTACATTTATTGGAGTAATTGCCTTTTTCGGAAACAGTTTGTTCGGGCACATCGTTTTTGCGTGTGCCCTGAAACAGACAGAACAAACGTGGAGCAATCTACATGCGCTATAACTACATCCCCCTTCATTAAAGTTATTACAAACCTGCGTTTTCCCGAGAAACACTATGGGTCTGCCTAATTTGTCCTTCATTTCCCTTTGACTAGAATAGTCTGGGTAAGCGAAACTAGTAGACGGACTAACTGCGGTACTAGGACAAAAGTTCGAAGTATGAGAAGCTGAAGCGCATATTGCACATGCTGGTGTCTTAAGCCCGGCGAAATGCCTACAAAATAATTCAGTGTCCAACTGACTCCAATCAGTGGGAGTGTTGAACTGTGCCAGGGATGCGGCTGATCTGGCTGAAAAGGACTTGTGGTAGTCGTAGAACGCATAACCACCGTACTTGTAGGCTAGGTCCACCAGCTTGTGCAAATATAAGTCCAGCTCTTCCCTACGGTACGGGAAAGCGGAGCAAATTACGTCTCTATATAATCCAAAGGCTAATACGAACTCGGGAATATTAAGTTTTTTATTAAGCCTAGGGTCCCTGGCTTTCATCACTACAGATATATCTTCAAAGGTGTAAGCCCTGTTCTCGATAACATCCTGTGATGCGATGAGGAGGGAAGCTAAGTTAACATCCTTCCCTTCTATTATGTCCCGTCTAAGGTTTTGTGGGATTAAATGAACAGGATTAATGATATTAGACTTTTTGACAGGAGTAGTAGTGGCGTTACCTCCTAAGTCGGACTCTGGTTGTACCAGAGGAACCTGAACTTCCGTAACGCCGGACTGACCAGAGGCTTCCAGGGTATCTAGCCTGGTACTAATGCCGGCTACAGAGGAGACCAAAGAGGACATCATGCTCCGCAGTTCAGCTAAACTATTCTGTATAGAACCGTCAGAACTAGGGCCTGGTGAATCCTCCGCAATTTGGGCGTTAAGCAAACGGAAGAGTTCAGCTTTCCTGGCTGTAGCCGGGAAGGGAATATTCCTCCTATTCAGCTCGGCCGTAATCTTTGGAATAGTCCAGGATCTGTAGCTGGATGAGGCACTAGGCTGACTTGGCTGGGAGCTAGATCTGGACGGAGTGCTTGCGACTGATTGTTCATCGTCTGGAACCGAGGCTGTTGACATGCTACGGCATGAGAGGAAACATAGTGTTAATTTTTTTTTTTTTTTTTTTTTTTTTTTTTTATTTTTTTTTTTTGTTGTGTGTGTGTGTGTGTGTGTGTGCTGGTTGACTAGCTAGTGCCACCGTGGCGAAGCAATTAAACTAGGTTGGTGACTGGTGAGGCCCTGCTAAGTGCCAAGTGGCTTGAGAGGCTCTATCTATGAGTTGGCGCGAGGGGATTTGAGGCCACTGAGCGTTGTGGCGGGGTGTTGGCCTCTCGGTGAGAAGTAATCATAAGACAGACTGGGGGTGACTGGTGAGGCCCTCTCTATACAAAATGCGAGGCGGCTAACTATGATTTGGCCCGAGGGGCGTAGTACCTCCGAGTTGAGGATGGGAGTTGGCCTCGCGGGACCACTAACCTAGGCGAAGAAGCCAGGGGAAGATTACCGCTATTGGGCTCCTGAAACCCTAGCAACCAGCAACGACTAACTGGACGGGGAATAGCGGCGACTGAACGTGCTCGTATTGTGATATTATTAGACTTACCTGCACGATGAATTAGTGACAGGATTAACTTAAGATGACCTAGAGAGTAATTTACACTGTCGGCTTGTACTGCTGACGTCCCGAATTGCAGAAAATGGACACAGGTGATGTTAGATAAAATAAAAAAGAAACAAGCCAATTTTTAGTTTATGAAAAAATTTTTTACCGACTCCTATTAGTAATGAGCAAGGTAGGAAGGAATAACGTAGTGTAGGAAGGGAAATATTACTAACCAAACCGTAACTTGTAATACAGCTTTAATTTGCAGAACGTATCCTGGAAGAATTACCCCTGTAAATTTTAAAACAAAGCATACAGAGGAGACCCATGAATTTAGCAATCAATAAAGAAATTAATTTAGCAAGTAAATGAAAATATACACATACTAGGTTTAACCCATTTGTATATACCACAACAACTGCTAGTGAAATTCAAGATATGGTAATGTGTAGAATTTAATGTAACCCAAATTATTGCCAATCTGTCACCATGACTCACTATACTAGACAAAAATACCTTCCTGTTACGCAGAAACGTTCATGTGCTTGAAATTGGTTGTAAATTAGAATGTTATATGTGTTTAATAGCATGCCACTCTAAGGATAAAACAACTAGTTTAGTACTACCAACATAGACCGAAACTAACGAGAATTTGAGCCTAAGAATAGCGTTATGGAGGATAAGTGATTGTACTGCCGACATCAGATGCGTAGTTTGAACGGCGTTTTTGAAACGTGAGTAAGTGATATTATGAGCTGTTTGTGTTAGCCGAACGCGAAAGCATAAACGACATGAATTAATCTAACGGAGTGGACTTACAGTTGTCGGGTGACCTTACTGATGCCAGCGTTCTGG
Organism: Pelobates fuscus; assembly: GCF_036172605.1. NCBI lineage: Eukaryota > Metazoa > Chordata > Amphibia > Anura > Pelobatidae > Pelobates > Pelobates fuscus. The sequence continues at coordinate 97,195,440 of NC_086318.1, forward strand.
TGGAAACTGCGCTGACCGGCGGGCTGTGCGAACGTCGCGGACGAATGACGTCAGAGGGTCTGTGAAGCGGAATGAAGGCGAACTTCCGGAATTGACGAAGACAGGTGAGTAGGGGTTTGCTGGGTTTATATATGCCTAAATCCCTCCCACAACTTCAGGCATACGCCTTCTATATATGTGTGTGTGTTTTGTTTATGAAATAGACAATTGTCTTAGACCTTAAATGGACATTGCACTGCCCAAATGTAAATAAAAATCACTGTTTATTAGATATACCCCCCATGAAAACATGCATGAATTTAATTATGCATTTTTTCACTAGGGGAATATTTAAACCAGCTTGCAACAGTTGCAGATCTCTTGTCTGCAGCCCTTCTAACCCCGCCCAGACTTCCTGTGGCTGTCCAATCACAGACTTCCCAATGAAGCTCAATGAGATGTCTTTGGAAGGTGACAGATCAATTGCCTGACTCTTGAGTTTAGCTCAATTGAGCTTGGAAACCAGAAAGTAACAGGATATGACAGCCAAAGGGTGTAACAAGATTTATTTATAAAAGAGTCAATTTCTATTGAAATCGGTACTTTTTGTAAAATTAATAACAGAAGACACATTGCAAGGGCCTGGAGTCATTTATTAAGTCCTCACACAACTGAAAAGAGTCACAAAACAGATCTGTCCATCCTAATGGGTAGATTAAAATAGTAAATTGTAGCAGATTATTTCGAACAGTACGGTAGCCAATCACACAGATCTTCTGCTGTAATGTCAGAACAAATATTATAGGATATCACAAACATATTGAATTTGATGGCCTTCATCTCTTTAGACTGATTATTAAAATGTATTTTATTTAAATAACTGGCTGAATGTGAATAAGCCAGAGCCAGCCTCTTGTGGGCAGTATCGTACTAACCCAAGGGCGTTGAGAGCTGTCCACCCTGGGTGGCAGATGGCAGAGGGAAGCACTGAAATGCCCACTACTGGGATCAGTCTGTGCTCTGACTGAACTCCATCGTCGTCATGTACTAATGCAGAGAGCTGGGATGTAACGTCATCCCAGCACCAGCATGCACGGACTGATCCCAGCAGCAAACCACTGGGCACAATCAATAATTAGCCAAATAATATTCAAATGTGTGTGAGTGTATTAATGTGAGCATGAGTGTGTGTATATAAATGAATGTGAGTTTGTGTGTAAATATGTGTGTGTGTGTATATTAATGTGAATGTGTGCATATACATGGTTTTGGATGTGTATATGGGTGTGAGTAAGTGTCTGTATGAATGTTTATACATATAAATGTTTTGTGTGTGTTTGTTTATGCATGTGAGAATGTGTCAGTCTAAATGTTTATGTGTATATGTAAATGTGAGTGTGTGTGTTTGCATTTTCTTTAACAAAAGGGCATCACGGGTATTGCAGAGAGACAACAACAAAAATATTCTACAGATTTTTAGGGGGTGGGATGCCAATATACATTTCCGCCCTGGATGCCAAACTTTGGGTTTGTTCATGCCTGCTGCTAGATCATACGTTAAGAGTGTGCACACACAGTGGCCAAGTCATTCTGTGAGCTAGGAATGTTGCAGAAGGTCACATGGTGTTCATTCAAGCAACACTTCTATATAAAATGTTACACAGAACAATCATTTTCTGGACAAAAAAAATCAATTGCTGATTCTAATACTAATCATAAAGCTAAACAAATTCTTAACCATTTAAATCAGTGAATAGTGATGTCGCGAACATAAAATTTTCGGTTCATAAACGGCGAACGCGAACTTCCGCAAATGTTCGCGAACCGGGCGAACCGCCATAGACTTCAATTATGCAGGCGAATTTTAAAACCCACAGGGACTCTTTCTGGCCACAATAGTGATGGAAAAGTTGTTTCAAGGGGACTAACACCTGGACTGTGGCATGCTGGAGGGGGATTCATGGCAAAACTCCCATCGAAAATTACATAGTTGATGCAGAGTCTGGTTTTAATCCATAAAGGGCATAAATCACCTAACATTCCTAAATTGTTTGGAATAACGTGCTTTAAAACATCAGGTATGATGTTGTATCGATCAGGTAGTGTAAGGGTTATGCCTGCTTTACAGTGACAGACCAAACTCCCCGTTTAACGCACCGCAAACAACTGCAAACAGTCCATTTGCACAACCGCAAACTCCCCATTTGCACAAGGTTGGATACCAAGCTAGCCATGTCCCGTTCCTTGTCCTCACTGATGTCATTGAAGGTCTCTCTTCCTCCACCCAGCCACGTACAACACCAAGTGGACTACTAGTGTGGTCCAGCACGCAGAAACTATGTAAACATATACATAGTCAAGAAAATAAAAATAAAAGGACAGAGCGTAAACCGGACCTTAAAATGGCCGGACTAATACGCTAGAGACAGAGAATGGTCAAAGGGAAAGCCGAGGTCAAGGAAGCCAGAAAATACACAATACCGTTTACACAAGCCAAGTCAGGGAAACCAGAATTCAGAATAACCAGGTAAAAGCCAAGATCAGGATACCAGGAAATCAGATTCACAATGATAAAGCACTCTCAGGAAACCAGGAACAGGAAACCACGACAGGACAAGGTACTGGGGTGAGCTAGGGATTTAAATATCACGCGGTGGGCCGGCAGCCGCGACACTCTGTTACGTCCCCCTCATCAGGCCTTTTTTAGTCGAATGTATCGCCCACTGTCAGTCCCTTCGGGATCCATCCCTCATTCATCTTAATAAAGGTGAGGTAATCTAGACTTTTTTGACCTAGGTGACTTCTCTTCTCAGTGACAATACCTCCTGCTGCACTGAAGGTCCTTTCTGACAGGACACTTGAAGCGGGACAGTCCAGAAGTTCTATCGCAAATTGGGATAGCTCATGCCACAGGTCAAGCCTGCACACCCACTAGTCAAGGGGTTCATCGCTCCTCAGAGTGTCGATATCTGCAGTTAAGGCGAGGTAGTCTGCTACCTGTCGGTCGAGTCGTTCTCTGAGGGTGGACCACGAAGGGCTGTGGCGATGCGTAGGACTTAAAAAGCTCTGCATGTCCTCCATCAACAACACGTGTCCTGTCCTTGCCAGCGTGGTCATGGGAGGAGGAGGATTACTTTCACTTCTTCCCCTGTTAGATTCCCGTTGTGCTGTGACATCACCCTTATACGATGTGTAAAGCATACTTTTTAATTGATTTTGGAACTGCTGCATCCTTTCCGACTTGCAGTAATTCGGTAACATTTCAGGCACTTTCTGCTTATACCGGGGGTCTAGTAGCATGGACACCCAGTACAGGTCATTCTCCTTCAGCCTTTTTATACAAGTGTCCGTCAACAGGCACGACAGCATGAAAGACCCCATTTGCACAAGGTTGGATGCCGAGCTACTCATGTACGTTCCTTGTCCTCAGTGATCTCACTGAAGGTATGTTCTTCCCCCCAACCACGTACAACACCACGTGTACCAGATAGGTGACAACGAGCACCCTGGGATGCCTGTTGTGGTTGGTCTTCCTCCTCCTCCTCAAAGCCACATTCCTCCTCTGACTCCTCTTCCTCACAATCCTCTTCCAGCGTTGCCGCAGGTCCACCAAGCGATGATGATAAGGCTGTTTCTGGTGGTGATGGTGACCACAACTCTTCCTCTTCACGCTCATCTATGGCCTGATCCAGCACTCTTCGCAGGGCACGCTCCAGGTAGAAAACAAATGGTATAATGTCGCTGATGGTGCCTTCGGTGCGACTGACTAGGTTTGTCACCTCCTCAAAAGGACGCATGAGCCTACAGGCATTGCGCATGAGCGTCCAGTAACGTGGCAAAAAAATTCCAAGCTCCGCAGAGGCTGTCCTAGCACCCCGGTCATACAAATACTCATTAACGGCTTTTTCTTGTTGGAGCAGGCGGTTGAACATTAGGAGTGCTGAATTCCAACGTGTCGGGCTGTCGCAAATCAAGCGCCTCACTGGCATGTTTCGCCGCTGGATATCAGAAAAGTGCACCATGGCCGTGTAGGAATGCCTGAAATGGCCACACACCTTCCTGACCTGCTTCAGGACGTCCTGTAAGCCTGGGTACTTATGCACAAAGCGTTGTACGATCAGATTACACACATGTGCCATGCACGGCACATGTGTCAACTTGCCCAAATTCAATGCCGCCAACAAATTTCTTCCGTTGTCACAAACCACTTTGCCGATCTCCAGTTGGTGCGGAGTCAGACACTGATCCACCTGTGCGTTCAGGGCGGACAGGAGTGCTGGTCCGGTGTGACTCTCTGCTTTCAGGCAAGTCAACCCCAAGACGGCGTGACACTGCCGTATCCGGGATGGGGAATAGTACCTGGGGAGCTGGGGGGGTGCCGTTGATGTGGAGCAAGACGCAGCAGCAGAAGAGGACTCAGACGAGGAGGTTATGGAAGAGGATGGAGTAGGAGGAGTAGAGGAGGTGGCAGCAGGCCTGCCTGCAAGTCGTGGCGGTGTCACCAACTCCTCTGCAGAGCCATGCATTCCATGCTTGGCAGCCGTCAGCATCTGGGACACCAGATATGAGTGGTGGCACTGGGCAAATGGGCACAGTATACGCTGTGAGCCTGACACACACGCTGGCAGACAACTAACTGCTATTCAATCTATTACAGTCAAAATTGTATTTTTTTTTTTAAATGTACACTACTGTTACACCAGATATGAGTTGCACTGGTGTGACACTGTGCCCTGGCAGGCCCTGAAACGCACACTCGTGAAGGAAACTGACTGCTATTATATTACAGTCCAAAAAGTATTTTTTTTTTTAAATGCAAGCTATTGTGACACCAGTGAGTGAGTGGTGGCACTGGGCAGGCCCTGAAACCCACACTCATGAAGGAAACTGACTGCGATTATATTACAGTCAAAAAAGTTTTTTTTTTTTTTAAATGCAAGCTATTGGGACACCAGATATGAGTGGTGGCACTGGGCAAATGGGCACAGTATACGCTGTGAGCCTGACACACACGCTGGCAGACAACTAACTGCTATTCAATCTATTACAGTCAAATTTTTTATTTTATTTTTTAAAATGTACATTACTGTTACACCAGACATGAGTTGGACTGGTGTGACACTGTGCCCTGGCAGGCCCTGAAACGCACACGCGTGAAGGAAACTGACTGCTATTATATTACAGTCCAAAAAGTTTTTTTTTGTTAAATGCAAGCTATTGTGACACCAGATATGAGTGGTGGCACTGGGCAAGTGGGCACAGTATACGCTGTGAGCCTGACACACATGCTGGCAGACAACTAACTGCTATGCAATCTATTACAGTCATTTTTTTTTTTAAATGTACACTACTGTTACACCAGACATGAGTTGGACTGGTGTGACACTGTGCCCTGGCAGGACCTGAAACGCACATGCGTGAAGGAAACTGACTGCTATTATATTACAGTCAAAAAAGTTTAGTTTTCTTTAAATGCAAGCTATTGTGACACCAGTGAGTGAGTGGTGGCACTGGGCAAGTGTGCACAGTATATGCTGTGAGCCTGACACACAGGCTGGCAGGCAGGCAACTGCAATTACATTACACAGAAAAAAAAAAGCAGACTGATGTTCTTGCCCTAAAAAGGGCTTTTTGGGGTGCTGTCCTTACAGCAGACATCAGATGAGTCATTCAGGACTGTAGTGGACACTGAATACACTAGCCTAGCTATCAATTTCCCTATCAAATCAGCAGCAGCTACACTGTCCCTCCTCTCACTAAGAATGCAGCTTCACAATGAATGTAAAATGGATGCTGTCCAGGAGGTGGGAGGGTCTGGGAGGGAGGGTCTGCTGCTGATTGACTGGATTGTGTCTGCTGACTGTGAGGTTCAGGGTCAAAGTTTACTCAATGATGACGAATAGGGGCGGACCGAACAGCGCATGTGTTCGCCATCCGTGGCGAACGCGAACAAGCGATGTTCGCCGGGACTATTCGCCAGCGAACAGTTCGGGACATCACTATCAGTGAACATTTAAACTGAAAGTTACTCCACCTTCCCCTTCTTTGCAGATATAATTTAGCCAAGCACTTAGAATAGGGTGAGGAAGAGAGAGGTGGGATATCACATGGTGTAAACTGTACAATTGTAAAACAGATGGGTGCAGGCTTAAGTGAAGTTTTATAGTGAACCCACGTGTAGTAGGTAGCCTATTTGCTTGACTTTTATGCTTTCAAAAATGAATCTCTCTCTTATAGATCTTAAATTATATAGAATAATGACAAATGCAATAGAGAAATCAAATATTTGAACTAAATAAATAGTGACATCTGCTGGCCTTACTTGCAAAATGCATATGTTTCAAACCACAGCAAAGATTTCTCTAAAAAAAAACAAAGACCACTTTGCCTTTGTCAACTAAGATATCACCAGTATAGCAGATTGGGCATATAGGCCGTATTTTTGGGATATACAAAATGAAGCTGTGCTTATGTATGCACACAGAAAGCAACACAGATCTACTGATCCAATGTCTCACATGAGGAAGAATAGACCTTTAACAAATAAAGACAGCAGAATAAAGCTTCCTAGCCTATTTAGTATAGCATAAAGTTGATCTTTTGCTTCAATAATCATAACCAGAATAAAATGAATGTATGAAAAGTCCATTTTACACCAATATAACAAATGGTATAAAACCTACTTCTAACATTTTATACCATAGGGAACACATGGGATTGGCAGCAGCATTGCCCCCCATCTCGTATCTGCCCCCACTCTCCTTGTCTCTTACCTGCCCCCCTCCCTGTCTCTAATTAGGAATAATTAGGAAAAAAATTACAGAGACGCGATAGCAATTCAGGATTTTTTCAACACAGCTATTTTTTCCAAGTTTGTTCTCAAGTTGAAGAGATCTTTGATATACAGTACAGGGCTATTCACTAAAACTGAGAATTCAAGTAAATTTAAAGTGAATTTAAAATTTAAGACCAACATTGGCTCACTTTGGTAAAATACTCTGATAGTGTTCTTGAAGAAGCAGTGCCATGATATGCCTTTATTTTTGCTTTCTACAAAATAATAATTAAATCAGGAACTATTATATTTATGCAATCTGTAAATCTTCATTTGTGATATTTACAATTAGGAGTTATTAGAGGTATTGTAACAGATTGCTCAAATCTGTCATTTATTCAGCCATGGTAGATTTTTGTGTTTGATAATTGAGTGTAGATTTATTTTAAAGGGACACCATACATTTTATTCTTTTGCTCTTAATTAAATTAAACTATGAAAACTATGCACGGCTTTGGAAAACTGCAGTTACATATAATAAATTTATAAAAGTGGTGCAAGATTCTTAATAATAAAATGGTTTATAGCTATGGCAGATCTTTATAATGGACATACTTGACAACAAAAGAAATCTCAATGTATCCTTTCTCATAAAATATTTTATAAATAAATAAAACAATAATTTTGTAATCCAAACCTTTCAAGATTTAAAGCAAGTCTGAAATGCTAAAATTAAGTGTGCTGTATTTTATATATTGTCTTTACTAAACCTAGCAGAATCCTTATGATGTATGCATGTTCAGGTAAGTTCTGCTTTCTGCTTTCTGTGCTTTAAATATACTGTACTTGTAATTGTATTCCCTGTCACAGAACCTTCCTGATTCAATGTGAACCATCCAGACTGCTACAGTCAGTAACAGACAGTTACTGCTTTCTGTATGAAACGCTGCCAAATAGAGGGGATACTCACTGCTCCCAGTGTACAGATTTCAAAAACTGTCATGTGACTAGAGCTTCGCACAGCTGCTGTTTAGATTGTTGTTTCTCATTGGCTGAGGAGCGGGCTGGTCATGGAAGCTGCAACCTTCTGATTGAGCATCATTCTATACAGCACCCCACCCCATATGTCCTGCCCACCATGTGACATCACAATGCCCCATCCATATGATCTGCCATATGAGCCAACGCCAGTGCTGCACACAGTGTCTTTTATCTGAGAAGGCAGTGTGTTTACATTAAAAAGCCTGCAGGGACAGGCTATAGACACCAGCACCACTACATTAAGCTGTATTGGTTCTAGTGACAATACACACAAACACACACTGCTTTCTTTAATGCAAGGTAAATAAGAGATTAGTGCAACTAATAATATACTGGATTGCCTACTTACCCAGGACATGCTTGAAAACGAGAGAAATCTCAATGTATCTTTCCTGGTAAAATATTTTATAAATAATAATAATTATAAATAATAATAAAAGAAGAGGACACAAGGATGATGGGCTCAGGCTGCAGTCTGGCTCCACTGGTATAGTGTAGAACAGGCTCTCTGGAGGCTGTTTGGTTCAGTGCTCGCAAAAATCAATGAACAGAAAGCAGCTTTTTTGGGGGCCCCTTACACAGCTCAAGATCTGGGTCCCAGGGCCTGACCATGAGTATGCCTACAAGGCTCGACCAAAAGTCTACCTACATGGCCCACACATGAGTTTGCTCACAGGGAGTGGAGTGTATGTGTGTAGGGGATATGTTATGTGTTATTGTAGAGGATGTAGAGTGTGTGTTTTTTTATGGAATGTAGTGTATAGGAACACCAGTTTGTGTACGGGATGTAGTGTGTGTATAGGGGATGCAGTGTGTTTATGTGTAAGGGACAGAAAGCAGTGTGTGTTTGTGTGTAAGGAATGCATTGTGTGTGAGTGTGTGTGTGTGTGTGTGTGTGTAAGGGATGCATTGTGTGAATCGGTGTTTGTATGTGTAAGGGATGCAAGGTGTGTTTCTGTGTATGTAAGCGATGCAGTGTGTGTCTTTAAGGGGTGCATTGGGTGTGTGTAAGATGCATTGTGTTTCTGTGTGTGTAAGAAGCAGTTTGTGTGTGTGTGTGTGTGTGTGTGTGTGTGTGTGAGGGATGAATTATGTATGTGATGGATGTATTATGTGTAAAGGTGAGTATGTATCTCTGACAAGCCCCTTGTGTGTCTCTTATCCAGCTCCTCTCTTTGTATGTCTCCTACATCCTCTCAACCCCCTTTCATGTCTAACTCCCCCCATCCCCTTTGTGTTTTTTACTCTTACCAGTTTTTTACTCTTTACCCACAGGCAATTCTGTGTGTCTTTCCTCTCCCACCCCTGGTCCCTCTTTGTGTCTCCCTCATGAGCCCCTCTGTGTTTCTCTTTCACCCTTCCTTACTCTCTGTATATGTCTTACACTCCCCCATCCCTTAATGATCTCTTTCACTCCCCCCTGTCCCTTAGAGGTCTCCCATCCTGTCCCTGAGAACTATTCCCTTCCCTCCTGTCCCTTAGTGCTCTCCCATCCCTTAGTGATCTTCCCTGCCCACGTCCTCCACATCCCTTAGTGCTCGCACCTGCCCCCATGTTCCTAAGTGCTCTCCCCTGGATCACTTACTGCCCTCCTGTCCTTAGTGATCTCCCCTCCTGTCCCTTAGTGCTTGCCATCCCTTAATGATATCAACTGCCCCCATCCTTTAGTGATCTACCCTGCCCCTGTCCCTTTATGCGCTCCCCTGCTCCCCTAGTGCTTCCCACTGTCCCTTAGTGATCTCTTACCCTCCTGTCCCTTAGTATTCTCTCATACCCTCTGTCCCTTAGTGATCTCCCCTGTCAGCTATGAAGAAGGCTTAACAAATTTAAACCTCTTTAGTTTAGAAAAACTTCGCCTCAAAGGGGATATGATAACCATTGTGAGCAAATCTATTCACAAACCGAACTTTACATAGGACACAAGGACATGGGTTTAGACTGGAAGAAAGAAGATTTTGTCTAAGGCAAAGAAAAGTTTTTTTTACTGTAAGAACAATAAGGATGTGGAATTCTCTGCCTGAAGACGTGGTTTAATCAGACCCCACACAGATGTTCAAACAGCAACTAGATGCATACTTGCAAAAACAGAATATTCAAGGATATAATTATCCAATGTAGGGTAATAGCTTCTTGATCCAAGGATAAATCTGACTGCCATTCTGGGTCAGGATGGAATTTTTTTCCTAGTTTGTTGCAAAATTGGAAGTGCTTCAAACTTTTTTTTTTTTCCTTCTATTGGATCAACAGCAAAAGACAAATGTGAGGCTGAACTTGATGGAAACAAGTCTCTTTTCAGCTAGGTAACTATGTAACTATATATTTGAGGTACGTCCGACCAAAAATAGTTGTAAGCAACCCCGGACGTACCTGTTACGTCCGATAGTAAATCGCCACTTACCTGATTGCTGGCGATCCACCAACGGCGATCGCGATCCTCCCAGGCAGACCCCCACTGCCCGATTCGGCCCTCCCATGCCATGTGATCGTGGGGTCCTCGCAATCACATGACCGGAATAGCTGGCTTGTGCAGTGCCTGCAGGGGGCCTGCCTGAGCTCTCAGGCAGACCCTAGGATCACAATCGCTGGCGGGGGATTTACTATCGGACGTACCAGGTACGTCCGAGGTCGTAAACGACCATTTTTTGTTATATGATCTAAGTACTTTTATATACACATACATAAATCATTATTAAAAGTGTATTTTAATATTAATCTATATAATTAATAATAAATACAAAATAAAATTAAATTTAACAAAAATTACCAGTTTAAATTTGTTTTAACTGTATTTTGATATTAATATACATATATATTTAAATCAAAATACATTTAGATTGACGTTATAAATACATATCCCCTTAAGGACCGCGCACGTACTAGGTACGTCAACAAAAAAACAGTTGTTAAGGACTAGGTACATCCGCGACAAATAGGAGCTCTGGACCGACGATCGGCAGCAGTCACAGTTGGTGGGGACTGCCGGAGACCCCTGCAGCCCCCCTGCAGCAGCTCCAGCTACCCTGGCCCTCCAGGACCATGTGATCACCATGATCACATCGCCGCAATAAAAGTCTATGGAGCTGCCAGCAGGGGTACTGTCTGAGCTGTCAGGGTTTGTGACTAAGTGGCTACTAAAAAAAAACTGGACATACCCCATTTTGAATACCGAATACCGTGGGTTGTCTACTTTTACAAATGATATGCCATGATGGGGTTAATTTTCATTCCTGGGCTGCTATACAGTCTCAAAGGTAACATAGGCCTAGTAAACCAATCTGGCAAATTTCAATGTGCAAACATGGAAAAGGTGAAAGCCGTACATTTGACTTATGTAAGTTTGCAAAAACCCATAAAACCTGTACATTGGGGGAACTGTTGTACTCAGGAGATGTTGCTGAAAACATATTGGGGTTTTCTTTGTGAGTAGCACATAACAGGAACTGAAAATACATGCCTAAAGTACAATGTGAGAGAAAAATAACACAAAAAAATGACTAACCAAACGTTTGACAAAGACTGGTGGTAGAATTAGTGCATTCAAAGTGTGAAAATACCACCAAAAAATACCCTAGGGTGTCTACTTTTAAAAAATATATGGTTTGATGGGGGTAAATTACATTGGCCGGCTTCAAAAATGTCCTAAATAGGACATGGGTGCATGATGACCAGCTGTGAAAATTCCAAATTTGAAAACTGGAATGCGCACCCTCCAAATAAGGTTTTTTAGCCTCCAGAGAACCCGACACACCTATACATGGGTGGTATTGCTGTACTCAGGAGATGTTGCTGAACACATATTGGGGTGTTCTTTGGCAGTTACCCTTAAAGTTCTCAGTACATCAATTATTAAATTGCTATGTGTGTCAAAAAAACCCCAATTATATATATATTTTTTTAATTTGGCATAGATTGGTGGTAAAATGGTTGCATGAAAAGAGTCAAATTACCCAAAGTTTAATACCTTAGGTTGTCTTCTTTAAAAAAAAAATATACATTTGAAGGGTTATTCAGGGATTACTGACAGATATCAGTGTTACAATGTAACTTGCTTTAATTTAGAAAAAAAATGGTTTGGAAATAGCCAAATGCTACTTGTACTTATTGCCCTATAACTTGCAAAAAAAAGCTGAGAACATGTTAACATTGGGTATTTCTTGACTCGGGACAAAATTTAGAAACTATTTAGCACGGGTGTTTTTTGGCGGTTGTAGATGCGCAACAGATTTTGGGGGTCAAAGTTTTTGCGTCATATTTTATAAAAAACTTTTTAATGTCAATTATATGATATGATGAAAATAATGGTATCTTTAGAAAGACCATTTGATGGCAAGAAAAACAATATATAATATGTGTGGGTACAGTAAATGAGTAAGAGGAAAATAACAGTTAAACACAAACACAGCAGAAATGTAAAAACAGCCCTGGTCCCAAATGGTAAGAAAATTGAAAAGCTGTCTGGTCACTAAGGGGTTAACAAATATTTAGAATTTGACAAATTACAAATTTATTTATATAAATATATCTATATATCTCTCTCTCTCTATATATATATATATATAATAAACAATACACAAGATCAGCACACTCTCCTATCTACTAAACAGAAACTTCAATGTTGACAGATTTTTTTAAAAAACACCTAATCTAGGCAAAAAAAATAATGGGGATTTAGTTACATTATATGATCATACATTGCATAAGCCTGCCATAACATCAATGTACCCCATCTTTGGCAGGTCCTACTCTCACAGTCTAATGTCTGCTCTTATGAGATTAACCCACTTACTTGGGGGAAAAAAATCCATCTGAGGCTCTCTGCAGTACAAGGCTAAATAGGGACCTGAGATGAGGCACCTGTAACAGGGAGGGGTGCAAAACCAAGGAGTTGGCTAGACTCCCATATATATATATATATATATATACGTATATGAAACATGGGGGATGGTTGCACTCACCTGAACATGCTTAAATGGGGTGCTGCTGGGGGCCATATTATACAATAAACAATACACAAGATCCAGCGCACTCTCTTATCTACTAAACAGAAACTTCAATGTTGACAGATTTTATTAGTTTTTAAAAGTTTTTTAAAAAAAAACACCTAATCTAGGCAAAAAAAATACATATATATATATATATATAGATACAGCCAAAAGTACAAGATAGCACTCCAGGGTCTTCCAAGTTGAATGAATAAAACTTAGCTTTTATTAGCTCAAAATAAAAATCAACGTTTCAGTCTGTATCACAGACTTTCATCCTGATGAAAGTCTGTGATACAGACTGAAACGTTGATTTTTATTTTGAGCTAATAAAAGCTAAGTTTTATTCATTCAACTTGGAAGTCCCTGGAGTGCTATCTTGTCCTTTTGGCTGTATCTGTTTGCTGATAAGCACCGGGCAAGTACATCAAGGAAGGTGGAGTGCATTACTATTTTTGTTTTATATATATATAGATATATAGATAGATAGATAATCCACAAGCACACTCGCCCACTAAACAGCAACTTTTAAAGCTTATAAATTTTATTATTTGAAAAAAACAAACCACGTAATCTTGGCAAAAAAACAGAGCTTAGTTGCAGTATATGATCATACATTGCATAAGCCTGCCATAACATCAATGTACCCCATTCTCGACAGGTCCTAGCATCCTAATGTCTGGTCTTATGAGATTAATCCACTTGCTTAGGGAAAAACTTCCATGTGGGGCTCTCTGCAGTACAAGGTTAAATAGGTCCCTTGAATCAGGCATCTGTGACAGGGAGAGGTGCATAACCAAGGAGTTGGTCTAGACTCCCAAATATATATATATATATATATATATATATATATATATATATATATATATATATATATATATATATATATATATATATATATATGCAAAACAAATGAATAGCACTCCAGGCTCTTTAAAAATTAAAAGCAACCTGATGAAAGTTTTCTAAATGCAAAATGAAACTGAAACGTTAAGTATTTCGGGGCGGGGCCATACCTCGGAGCAGAGCAGTCGCATGTTACCACAGCTCGTGCTCCCGGAGGCGGTTTTTACCAAATACCGACCGAACCAAGCTCCCACTGACCCAAGGCCAGCCGCCGGGTACCAGGGGGCAGCACAAGCTACCCACCCATGCCAAACACAAAGAACTGCTTGTCAGCCTCAAGCACGGGCCCTCTGCGGCCTACATGCCTGGCCAGCATGGGAGAGACGGCCGCTCTCCCGCCGCGGCAATCAACAGAGACTCTCAAAAAGGGCACCCGTTCACGCCCCTACAGACTGGCAGGGGTAATCCCGGTCCACACCGAGACAAGCATAAACTCACCTGGTGAAAGAAGCATGCACGTGGTTTAAGATGGCCGCTGACAATCCAGCTACTCAGCATGGTGAACGGGCAACTTCCCGGGACTGGGAAACTAAGTTTCTGATGGCATTCAATGAAATCGGCCAACGGTTTTGGAGGAGAGTAGAGGCACGGAGCCGGCAACCTACTACACCCGCTCCCAAGGCGCAACCGCCAGACAGAGCTCTAGCTTGGTGCCCCACTCCCAGGCGGAGGATCAAGAGGCCCCGAGTACCAGCCTGCAGATCTTGCACATGGAGGTTGCACCGCTGCCCGAGATTCTGAGACTTCTGCCTCACAGCGACATAACGGTGGATCCATCCAAGAGAGGCACGGGCACCCTGCATGATCCAGGCTAGAGATGGTGAGAGGGCATTGAGCATTGAATGGCCCATTGGAACTGTCAGCAACACCCCTCCCCACTACCCTAGACTACCATACCTGTGGGTCGACACACTCACCTCCGCAGTCATCGGCTAAAGGACCCTGTCGACAGACAGCAGGAACTTCACAGACCTAATGGTCTTATGGGACAATATCCTGCCAGCACTACACTCTGGGTCAGACTCTGACTCCAACTCCTATAACTACTACTCAGTAGCCAACACACAGTGGCTTTTCCTCTGTTTCCCACAGGGGTGTCTCCCGCAGAGTTAATCCATATTAATCTATATCTCAATCTGTTTCTTGTCCAGTAACCAGTGGCACTCTATATGCTTTCCTACCTAGCCTGTTTGCTCTGCCTAGTCTGCTACATATGCTTAGGCTAATATACTCGTTTAAAATAATCTATTACTTGTCATACCATACTAGCTTAACTCTAAATTCATGACATCCGGGTCTAGCATAAAGTATATGGTAAGCTCGCAGTTCGCAATTTTATTTTCATTATTCATTGTTTCTTGTACAACGTGCGATACCCCTAATGTGCTTTTATCAATATATGAAACGCTGCCTGTACTAGGCAATCTTGCAGACATTTTGTTATATACCTATATGCTACTTAATCCACAACTAATTTTTCTTACGTTAAGAAAAAAAATGTTCTGTTACTCGAAATGCCATACTAATGACCACCAATAATTGTTGTAATTTAGCTTGTGGATGCTGTTGTGGCTAGACAAGCCTGTATTATAGATCTGAGCACAACAAAAATAAAGAATAATAAAATAATAATACAATTATTTTTTTTAGCAATAGAGTGCTATCATTTTGTTTTGTATGTTACATATATTATATATTTCTCACCAACAATTAAAGAGGAACTGTCATTTTCCTGGGTTTCCTAAATAATGTTTACTTATCCCTAAATTTAACAAATCACCACTCTTCTTTATCCTGCAACGTGGGCTTCGCCATCTGAGCTCCCTGTCAATCATTGTTATAATCCTCGTCTTTTGCAACTGGCAGTCAGGATAGAGAAAGCATGCAGAGAACAGGTGAAATGAAATAGTCACAGTTATTCAGTGAGAATTCAAAGTGTATTTCATATTTAAGGCCAAAGAAGTCAAACTGGAAGCAGAGCTGATTTAGGGAATTGTTCTAGTTTGAATATTTTGATCTTACATTTTAACTTCAGTTTGAATTCACTTTGAATTCTCACTTTGTTCTATACTAATTCACAATGGTTTTTCTCTTCATTAACAATTGATGTAATTTGCTAAACCTTGCTAATGAATGTCTGAATATCTGAAATTCACTTTGAATGATCACTTTGGGGAATAATATATATATTTTTTCACTCTTCATTTGCAATGTCAGCCCTGGCGTTGACTTATCTGAATTGGATATTGATATCAGATGCTAAATCTTTAATACAAATTTAAATGAAAAAAGTACATCCAATGAAAAGAATATTAAATGTTTTATTCTGTAGTGCAAATACCCCTTTAAGTGTTTTTCACCAAAAACCAGGGCAGTTCTATAATTTTATAAATATGCATCTTTATGTCTCTTGAAAAACTTAAATTATTTAATACACTGTAAGGTAGTCAGTCAGTAATAATGAACTTGTATTTTCTGACTTCTCACCAAAAATTGAAATTATGCACAATTTTTTAAATCAATCAATATGTGGAATTAATGCAATTAATGAGGTTGATTGACGATTTATTATTGATTTCATGGCACATAAATTCCTGTTTTGCCTTGAATTTTTTTAACGCATCTAGGAGTGATCATCCAAATAAAATAGCAAATAACGCATTCTATAAACAATGTCCTATAGTCATTAAGCCTTTTGAGAGCCAGAAAGGTTATGAACACAGGTTATGAAAGCCTCATAACTCCCTTTGTTACATATAAATGACGCTCCCTAATAAGATAGTAGGAATAATTAAGTTAAAGATAAAGGATCACCTTTGCTCATACATCTCACAAACAAAACTTTAAGCTGATATATTTAGTATCTTCCAGGTTATAGGTTAACATATAATTACTGCTATCTTTTTAAAAAGCTCATTACTGTTATTTTTGCAAGCGTGAGAAGACCACTAGTTTAGAGTAGACATGCATTGCAGCCATTCGAACTTCTTTACCACACTGGTTGTTATTTCAGAAAGCTTTATACATTTTTGACCTAGATCTTTTCGACTTTGTAAACCCTCTCTGTAAAAGTTATTTTAAGTTATTAGTACTTTGTAAACCCTGTAACTTCCATGGTTAGTCCCTTAACCAGGGATTGTCAGAATGTGATTAAGGAATTTTCACAGGGGTTTAAAGAGATATACTGGGAATATAGCTGAACTATGTATGCTTACAATATTTAATTCTATCACAGAGTCTCAACAATTTAGTGAATAATTCCATTATTGATTCCAAAAAACCATTTTAGTTAATGAAGCAAAATTATGTTTAACCCCTTAAGGACACATGACATGCGTGACATGTCATGATTCCCTTTTATTCCAGAAGTTTGGTCCTTAAGGGGTTAAAGGTCCTCTGTCACTTAAAACGTACCTTTCTTCGTTTAATTCATTCTGGCTTCTTGTCTGTTAATCCATTTTTTTTTTCATAATTGTTTTATTTTTCTTAAAATAATTAAGGAAAATTAGGTTTTCTTATGTATTCTCTTCAGCTTGAGAAAATTTGACAAATGGTGACGCTCAAGTCAAACTCCACTTTCTGAAAGCGTAAAAGAAGATTCAGCATCACGAGAAATTATATATAATTATGTCCCACACTGTCCCACCAATCCATTTTTTGTCTTTCTTAATATATATCTATTAAATACAATACATATATGTATTACAAAAGACAAAAATTTGATTGGTGGGACAGTGAGGGCACATAGAGGGGGGAAGGATAAAAAAGTATCATGGCCCATGACAACGCTGCTTTAAGTCAATAATCAAGAGCTATTTGAGGGTCAGGAAGATAGATTTAAATTACTACACATATTGACTTCACTAAGCAGCTTCATTTTTTTAATATGTGGATTTATCAATTGATTATCTGAGCAAGGCCCATATTGATCATAATTCCTAGCTACATCTTGGGGAGCTAACAAAAATGACCTCAACAGCAGTATTTTGTATTTGGTAATAGGGTATGTCTATACTTGAGTCCTGCAAATGACCTTTACAGTTAGACACAAAAACCTTCCTGTCCATCCTATTGCCAGCCATCTATCTCAGGAATGCAGCATAGATCTTCAGTGGTGGTTGATCAGTTGATTTCCTGTAGAAATTAAAAAACGGGTGGGTGTACCAGCGCTAATATGAAGAGCCAAAATATTATATACCAAATGGTTAAAAATTAACACGAGAAGCTGCTAAAGCACCAAAATCTTATCTTAAAAACTAAGGAATGAAATACAGGGTGATGGTGAAGCGCTATATTTAACTCAAGATGTGGAAACAGGAGATAATTCTGAAGAAGTGTGAATGTACCTGAATAAAATCGTTTCTTGAAACCTTAACCTTGATATAATTTCCTTAAAAGTATAAACACAAAAAAACATATCATAGCGTAAAACTGTAAAATACACAATGCAATATGTATATGAGAAAATTCCCACTCACACTCTGAAGAGCCAAAAGATTTTAGCTCAGTTCTTGCGCATGCAGGGTCCGTAAAGGCGACCCTCTCCCTTCTTGGGAACCTTTATCCTTCTTATTTTCAATCTAGGATACAGAGCATATATAGTGCAGTACCTTTAATAAATTTATAAAATCGATAAAATATTAGATGAGGTACTCACAAACCCAGAGCCTTCAGAATAGGCTCAATGGAACAGCATATGTGGTTCAGGACCACAATCCTTCTTTCTTGTAGCAGGAAAAATTTGCCAAATAGTATTTTAGTAAGAAAAATATTTATTACACTATCACTTTAAAACAGTATCTATACAAATATTCACTATATAGGCAAAAAATAAAAGAGTCTGGAGACTACAATTATTGGACTCTTTTATTTTTTGCCTATATAGTGAATATTTGTATAGATACTGTTTTAAAGTGATAGTGTAATAAATATTTTTCTTACTAAAATACTATTTGGCAAATTTTTCCTGCTACAAGAAAGAAGGATTGTGGTCCTGAACCACATATGCTGTTCCATTGAGCCTATTCTGAAGGCTCTGGGTTTGTGAGTACCTCATCTAATATTTTATCGATTTTATAAATTTATTAAAGGTACTGCACTATATATGCTCTGTATCCTAGATTGAAAATAAGAAGGATAAAGGTTCCCAAGAAGGGAGAGGGTCGCCTTTACGGACCCTGCATGCGCAAGAACTGAGCTAAAATCTTTTGGCTCTTCAGAGTTTGAATGGGAATTTTCTCATATACATATTGCATTGTGTATTTTACAGGTTTACGCTATGATATGTTTTTTTGTGTTTATACTTTTAAGGAAATTATATCAAGGTTACGGTTTCAAGAAACAATTTTATTCAGGTACATTCACACTTCTTCAGAATTATCTCCTGTTTCCACATCTTGAGTTGATTTCCTGTGTTTAGCAATTTGGCGGCAAATCAAAGCTGGTTAAGTGGCAGTGATTAGCTAATATCCAATACTAACAGATACATGGTGTAATGACACCAGTATCTACCTATAATTTGCAGACATATTCATTGGCTGCAAGACTCCTTATGGCAAGTGAATGGCACCACCAAAACACCTGGATGTCAATACATGGATATTGCTAAACACAGGAGTGGTGACCAAGGAATAGTTCTGAGAAACAACCCTTTTCAGAAGTACGAGCAAATCCACTGCTAACAGTTCTTAAAATATTATAACACAATTGTTGTTAATATTGGGTGTCTTCTTGAGTATATTATATACTAGAATGAGAGAGACATGGAGTTCATCCAGAACAAAAGAGACAGCTTATTGTGTATATTCGAGATCAGGATCAAAAGGTCATCTTTTTGAAATCATTAAATAATAAATTGCATGTTTTTCACCCTTCGCGGGTGCACATTTTTACCTTCATTAGCTTGGTTCTTTGGCAAAAATGGAGGTAGCTAAAGTATCTTTATTATTTCCAACTTAGCTCACTTCTTCATAAAATAAATCTCTAAATTATGAAAAGAAATCCTGATTATTTTTTTATTATTTATTTAATATATTCTTCTTCCAATGCATATTGAGCACGCACCAGAAACCCAAAGTTTATAATGACATATGAGCCATTTAGATGCATTGAATGTATTTGTGTGTTAAAAATCATGCTGAAACATTGGTGCCTTTGGCACTAGACTTAAAAAACATTTCAATCTCTTTGTACAACTCAAGCTTTTTATAATGGTTAGTCTTGAATGACTGCATTAATAAAACATACTTCAAAATTATGCTTTTGCAACAAGATATGTTTGCATGCATATGTTGACTGCAAGAATTAGTTTCAATGAATTTTTGGCAACAGGACAAAAAAAAACCAAAAAATCTTTTAACAGCAGCATAGACCCAATAAATAAATGTCATGATTGGGAAGAATTCCATACAGTCAACGTAGAACCGTGATTCCACAAACACATCTAAAATATAGAAAACATCCACAAACATGTATTTTTATTTTATTTTACTTTTTTTTTGTGCTAGGTAAATCATACATTGTAGTATCACATATTTTATTAAGTGCATTGAATGGATACAATACTGAGAAACATTCTACAACTTAATCTCATAAAATTAAAAAAAAAAAAACACCAAAGTATTATAAGTCAATTCTCTAATGATCAAAATATCATCACAAGCAGAGTTCTAGAAATATATTTAGACACAGGCATTCCATGAACCGGTGTACTGGTTGCGACGAGGCCCATTAACTGTTCTGCAAATGAACGCTGGTAGGTTCTGTCCTTCTGCCGAGTGCCATTCAAGTCAATATATTTTCTTGTAAGGTATATTAACACTCACTGTTGTGAGCTGGTGATGAACCAGCACAGTGTGTTTATGTAAGACAAAGGCTTTGTAGCAGAAGCACTGACATTTGTCTGATCTCTAACTTGTTTCTTATTGTGACAATATTCCAACGGAGGCTTCATGACTAAACACTGCAGGGTGAAACAGCAAAATACATTTAGTATCACCTGCTTGCAAATTACAGGGAAGACTCTTGAGAAGTGTGTGTTGTGTGTTTTGGTTCACACCATTATAACGTGCCTTTTTTCTAATAACTTAGGTGATACATAATTCACAGTTCAAAGTAGAACATACACTCAACTATAAATTTATTTTGACATAGCTTTAATCTATGGAGCTAACTATGTATTTGTTTTTATTTGCTATAAATTTTTTATCACAGATGATATTACATTGTATGAAGTCTTCATATTTTATATATAATCACTAGAACAAAAGACAAATTAACAGAATATGATGTTAACAGTCTGACAGTTCTGGATGGGAAAAAAGGAGAACAATTATGAATATCAATGAGGTGCAGATAATATATCTCTATAGTTTATCATTTATTAGTATGCTGTCCCAATGTCTCAAATGTTGTTCTTGTCTGATATTTTAGTCATGAATTATATTATTAATTAGGTAATGTGGATTCATCTCATCATTTTTGCTGCAGATTATAGAGTACTCTCTTTGAACACACGATTCCTTATGTATTGCATGGATTTGCATGTAAAGTGTTTTTTATTTATTTTTATTACAGGCTACAATTTATTCTATATGTTTATTGTATTAAAAAAATCGCAAGGAATAATTTACATATAAATTTGCAAGCATAACTGTGCTATGTGCTATGGAAAGAAATGGATGTGTTTTTGTAATAGACAATAAACACGACAAATATATTGGGGATCATATATTAATTTCACGCATTGATCAATTTAGAAGTATATTGCAATTTCAACTCAAACAGAGTGTGCTCCTAATTTGAACTACGGCCTTTTAGCATGTTTGGTCTTGTATGCGTGCAGATCCTGTGCATATTTAGTTAGGCAAAAACAAACAAAAAAATTTAAACTGGGTGAAAATGTATTTGCAGTTAAGAACTATATTAATATGATAAGAAGAAATCTACGATACCTTAGCCTGATCTTAGCATGTACTTCAATATCCTGCAACTGTATAACCATCTGACGTATTTTACACATAAAATGAGGCTAGCACCATCTAGAGATAATATGCCTTGCATTGTATTACCCCCGAATTGTTTGATACTTTATTGTCTCCTTTTCTACGTTCTGTACCCACATAACTTTATGCCTCAATAAAAAAAAGAGATTTACAAAAAAAAAAAGAAGAAATCTACAAGGACACATCTTTCTCAGAAGTCAGGTGAAAAGGAACCTGCTTCTTCTCACTCTAAGGATGAAAAAGTTTACTCAATGTTTTGGTCAACAACAGAGGACAAAGTAAAAATATTTGATAAAGAAACCACAGTAAATATTGTAATGTAATAAAAATGGTACATATTATTCAATCTTCAACATAAAATTGCAGACTAAGATGTATCCTTTTAACACTTTTATTACTTGTGTATATTTAGAAGCCAACCAAATAAGTTTGATTCCATAGAACAGTGATGAGACTTCATTTATTTACAAGCCAGCCAATCAGAGCGCTCTTACTTATTTTACAATGATGTGGAAAAATGTGAAGTTTGTTTGTAGATTTATTCTGGTAATAATCAGATACTGGGAATTAATCACGTTTAAATGTCTGTAGTTCATAAGCTGTATGTAAAGGATCAATGTAACATAGCTGTTGTTTCTTACGTAGTATATAGTCTGTCTAGACTGTCTATCAATGCTTGATACATAATAGAGAACAATGTGTTATAGTAAAATAATATTCTCAAGACCAATTGTTAGGTTTAACGCTATGGTTAAGGCTAGTGTTAGTGTTAAAGGTAGGATTATTTTAATTTTAATACAGAAGCAGGACATACAAGTACATTCTCAGGCAGTACCTAGTTTTGGCAACTGCCATCATCAATTCAACACAAGTGGCAGAGGAACCAGGGAGAAAGAATTACAGTTTCCACCACTGAACGTATCTCCCAATACACATCTGAAAAAGGAGAGAGGGATGAATTAAAATAATGGTGGTTGGAAGCTCTCCCTAATCTCAGGCAGATCAGGGCTGCCCTGAGACTACTGACCTTTTCAAAGCACAGTGGTTTTCAAATTGAGCAGTACCGATATTATTGCATGGAAGAAGCCAACCACTGTGCACAATCTAGAACACTGGTGGACAAGAGATAGATCTCCAGATACTGTAGAACTACAGTTCCGATGATGCCTTGCTAGTCGCATGAAGATTTACAATTTGACCATCACTGACATAGAGTATTGAGTCAGTACCATGGAGAGTGGTCATGGTGTGTGCTGATGAAGTCAACATCTACCAACTGTGCAAGAATATTTCATAGTTCAATATACCTCACTAAATAGTAATTCTGTTTTAATTGCTTGCTATATTACCAGAGTCTGGATCAGATTATCAATCAGACATATTATGCAGATTATCATGCAGATACACAGACATTTAAGTGTATAAGTTTCCTCTTAAACGTCAGTATTAGTAACAGGTGTCGCTAAGGAAGTTTCAGAGTAGGCCCGAAATGCGACAAAATTGATTCAGTTCTTCGCTCTGTATGAGTGGGCAGTGATGCCACTTTAAAGATCAATATTTGTGTCTTTGTGGAGGAATCTGTCAATTCCGACTTAACGTCAAGGTTTAAGCAGTCACAGAGCCTGCATGTGTCTCTCCTGGGACTAAAAAACATTTACATTTCTGTGTCCCTTGTTAAATGTGGGTTTTTTATTGCCTCCTGTGATTTATTTTTTGAAACTTCCACAAATCCTGTGTCAAAACACATATATTTAAAATGGGGTGCTACAATATAGAGTACGCATCTAGGTGTAATGAACAGTTTAGCATGCTAATATTTATGCTTTCGTGCAATAGAGAATATCTTTATTTCCTTTAATATGCTTTTAAAAAGATAAAACTTTCATAGTATAAAGCACACTTAATTGTACAGAATTGTATTCTAACAAATGCATAAGCACCTATGTTAATATTGCATTATAAAAGAATGGCTTGTCTGGCCCCTGGGCAAAGGTTGTAATTCAAAATGTCCCTCACCAGCAACTGGGGTCTGGATCCTTCTAAAGGTTATGATTCCTTCTTGCTTGTAAATGGCCACATCATGGTGAAACATTCACTGCTCCAAACACTTTTGTCTCACTGGTCTTACTTAGAGAACATAAACATAAATCTGATTCTTGTGCAGTTTTAGTCAACAGTAAGGGTTGTTACTGTAAAGTGAAAATCTCTAATCTTTTTATCCTGATGTTGTACTAACAATAAACACCTCTTTTATTCCACGCACTACCTTAACATTTTCATTACTGCATGCCCTTAATCTCTACATTGCCACTAGCACTAACATTAACTTCAACTCTAACATTGACCCAAAACACAACTCCAACCAGAACACTACCTTTAGTCTAAATATGATGTAATATAAAAGATACATAACAGCGATGTATGTATTGATAGAAAAATAATGCCAACTTGGTATTCTGGAGACATTGTTAACCACTTGACCACTTGACCTTCGATGATGTTTCTTATGATATCTCCAAAACCCTTAACAGTATTATTGTTTTATAATACATATGTCATATATTCTCTTTTTCTCTCTCTCATTAATTCCATCCAGGAAAGCTCTACACATGTGAATTTTAAATGGGGTGCTACAATATAAAGTACACATCTAGGTGTAATGAACAGTTGAGCAGATATTACATTCAGACTTTGTTTGAGGCACCAGTATGGTAGGGATACATGCTTAATGCTATATGTTTGATTTTACTTTCACTGTGCAATAAAAAACCATCTAGATAGAAACACTCACCTGCATCAGACATACATTGGAGAATATGCAAGAGGATTAGCATGCAAAACAACTATAGAAAATCAAATATAAAAAGCTATAGATAAATCAAAGTTTCATAAATCACCAATCTGAGACTAAAATAGGAATTTAGTCACACTTAATGGGCATAGCATGCTTAGTTGGATGCTGCATTGTTGGGGGAGGACAGCGAGATCAAGGCTATGTTCATCTAAAGATGGACAGCTAGAGGATGCTCCAACTTCATTCAGTCTTTCATTAACTAGATTTTTGCTAGAACACAAAAGAGCTGAGCTAAGTTAGCTATGAGGAAGCAGATGTTCTTTGTGTATGCCTACTCTGTTTAGACCTTAAACATGCCTCACCACCATGGACCTGGACCCAGAGCACAATGGTATTTCTCGTTACAAAATTTTTGCGTTTATGTAAAATGTTAGAATTTACTTTAATCTGTACAGCTGCACGGTCTGCTTATTTCTGCTGTTTCAGAAGCAGTGCATATCGATGAATGGGCTTTGTTCGGTTCCAAAAAAGCTCCAAACAATATAAATACAATGAATATAATTTGTTTTCTACTATTCTTTGTCTGTTTTGCAACGATTTAGCAAGACCATGTTACGTGTGATAGGTAGACTTGTCAATTGAACTAGCATCAAGTATAAAATACTAATTAATTGACCATTGATTGTACAACCGTCTGACTAAATGTTGAAAATTGTTAAGAAAACATTAAACGTTGATAATAAAGATAAGACAACTATATCCTAGTATACTATAGGAGTACAGTGGTGAAAAAGGCAAGATTTGTTTTGCTGAAAAGTATTTGTGTGGATCAGTTGTTGGCAGCACATATTTCTATGGAAAATGTAAGTCTTCTTCCTAAAAGTGATAAAAGAAAATGAGTCTATTTCATTATGAACAACTTAACATCTTTGTCAAAAGACATCATTCTGTCGTCTGAAGTCGACCAAGAAGGATTCTCTCCCCTACAGAGATGTGAACTCTTCCAAAGAGCACCCCTGAGTGATGTCAGTCCTTTGAAGAAGCAAACATTCACAAAAAGAATTCTTTGAAGGTGGAATCAAGTTCTAAACATAAGTTTGTTGTTATTTAGTGCTTCAATTATCACATTTTGAAAGTGATCATTATATTTAAGTAAATATTAGGCTACTTGTTTAAGCTTTATTTTTTTTTCCAATATTTAAAGTTTTGATGCAATGTTTCTGTAAGTTGATGTGATACACTAACGCACACGCATACACAAATTTACACACATCTATGTATAATTTAACATTTATCTTTGAACAATATACCTGCGTAAAGATATACATTTTTCCACAAAGATGAAAGTGAATTTTGTTTCTCTTCATTTGGTGCGTGATAAAACAATTCCTTTTCTTTAATTAATTTGCTTTTATTTTTTTAAGACCATAAGTAAATAACATTTAATTCTAACATTCTGAGTGAGAGCAAAATTATGGAAATAAAAAGGAAAATATTATGTAATATTAATCACATCAATTATGATAAAGGTACAATTTTAATTCAGCTAAAAGATATATACCGGTATGTATATTTGTGTAGCCGATAAGCTTTGCTGCAACACTGAAGAGTCCCCCTAATCACCCATGCTTTAACTGCAAAAATAAATAGTTTATATAGTGATCCAACGTCTATTTATTTTCAGTTTCACTTTGAACCTGCGGCATTTTTCTGACATGCTAGATTTAATACAGAAATCTTGGAAAGAGTAATAGATTGATTTTTATTTCAGCTACCTCTCTGGGGGTAGATTAGTGTGTGTGTGGGCTTTATTGAGGGGCAATGAGCTCCCACATTATTAAATACCTTCCTCTTGAACTGTTATTGAGCTTTCTTTCTTTATTTTTTTTATGTGTGTTGCCTGCACCATTTTGTAGTTAACTTTTTTTGTTCAGACTGATTTCCTTCCTTTTCATCTTCTGAATTTTAAAGTTCTGGACTCTAATCCCTTGTGTCCTAATGTTATCTGCAAGTTGTCAACTTTGAAAATTCAGTTATTTGACATGTTTTGGAAACCTGATGATTTCTTTTAAGTACTTAGCATAATTATTTGGCTATAAACTCTAATAGAAAATTGACAATGACTCAGCCTTCCAAATGGGATTTATTATTTCCCTTATTTCAGCTTTTAATGTTTACTTTTTGCTTAATTACAATACTTTTAGTTTTAATAGAAATGTAATATAATTACAAAATAAAAGAAAGCTGATAATGTCCTAGTGCATATACTTATTCTAATTTTATTAACCCCATAGTGATACTGTCTTATTTTGCTTGTTTGGTATTTAAGCAAAGAAAGAGTTTTGTCATGTTTGATATATGTTTTTTGATAATATTTTTTTTTATTTTCCGTAAAGTAAACAATGGGATACAGAAAGGAAATAGGGAGGGGGAAATAATACAAGCAAATCAGATAAGTGATACAATAAATATCAGACATAGTGGAGCAAGAGATATAAGCTCGGCTATCTATTATATTAGCACTGCACTTTGCTCGTTGACTTTGCGTGCTGACTAATCTTATCGTCTGTTGCAGTCAAGATTCAGAGCATCATCTTAGATTGGTTAGCAGATGGAGCGTATGTATAGAGAAAAAGGTACAAGGTTGCAAGGTGTGTTGGTTCGCATGTTGAGTCTTACGCGGGTTCTTGCAAGATGTTCTTTCGTTATTGTGATGCGTTTTTGAGGATTGGATCTTGATCGTTTTCGGTCATGTTGTCTTGTCGGGGTTGTTTATATGTGTGGCTTCCAACCACGGCTTCCACAGGGACTCTAAGTTCTCAGTCCTGACGTGTGACTCAGAGGAGAGTATTTCATATCTAAAATATTGGTGGACCTTTCTTGTTAGTTCTTTGTTAGTTGGGCAGTATGTGGTTTTCCAGTTGAGTGCTAGAAGATTTCTAGCTGCCAGGATGATTATGGTAGCTAGCTGTTTAGCATTTCGCGTCCAAGCATCCGAGAACAGTAAAAGCAGGCCAATCGTGGGTGTGAGTGTGGGGCAGCTTCCCGCGCCCAGAGTTATCAGGGTTTTAACGTGGGCCCATAATGGTCTGATCAATTCACATTCCCACCATATATGAGCCATGTGTCCTGGTACGGTCTGGCATCTTCAACAATTGGGCTCTACTGCCGGGTATATTTTGTTCAGACGTTGTGGTGTAAGATACCAGCGAAAGACTGTTGTAATGCCCCGCAGAGCATCTAGCGATTTGAGCCACAGTTGTTAACTTGGGAATACCTTCTCTTTCCCATTGCGAAGTATATTTAAAGTGTTGTGGTGGGTGGCTGTCCAGCAATGTTTGGTAACACAGAGATAAAGTTTTTGGTTTCGTCGGAGCCGAAAGGCATCTGTTGATGAGGTTTGCCTGGCAGCTCTGTCTATAATCAGGTTTGCTCTGCGAAAACTCGACTTTAGTGCTGATGATGCTCTTCAATTGAAGATACGAGAAGATAAAGGAATTTGGTAGTTTGTACTTCTCTTGTAGGTCGGGGAACGGAAATATCTGAGCTTTACAACATAAATCTTCGATGCGATGTATACCCATTTCAGTCCATAGTTTTAGTGAGATCCACGGAGAAATTGCTTCCAGTGCCATTAGGGAGCACGTGAGTTGAAACGCTTGTCTTTAGTCAATTCAGTGTGGATAAGGTCCCAGACCCTCAAGGTAAGAGCAGTCGTGGGATACAATGTGTCCCCCTGCAGTCTGTATGGCTTTGGGGTCCATAAGACATTCATTAGAGAGTTTGTGTTTATTGCTTCTCTTTCCATATCCACCCACTGGAAAATGTTGCTAGGTGCGTGGAGTCGGACTGCTGCCTCTAATAGAGCTGCTTTATAATACGTGATAAGCTTAGGCAAACCCACTCACCCTTCTTTAGGCGTCATTTGTAGGAGGGACAATGGTAAGCGTGGTTTTGTTTTGCCCCACACGAATCTATTCAGTGTGCGCTGTGGGATCTCGAACCACATTAGTGGAACGTGTAGTGGCAACATCCTAAACACATATAGGACTTTCGGTAGTACAATCATCTTGATAGTTTGTAGTCTTCCCATCCAGGATATATGAACATCTTTCCATTTTTGGAAGCTCGAGTTGCACATGTTGACAAGCGGTGTGTAGTTTAATGAGACCATTTTCTGGTTGTGTAGAGCCAATTTGACTCCCAGATATGTGATATGATCGCGCCTTCATTCAAATTGGTAAGTGTCTTGCAGGGTTTTCAGTTGGTGTGATGGTATGTTGATCGGTAAAGCCTGTGTTTTTGACGTATTTAATTTGTAAAACGATACATGTCCGTATGTGTTTAGTAGGCTCATGAGTTGTGGCAGCGAAGAGTCTGGCTTACCTAGGGACAGAAAGATGTCGTCTGCGAACATTGCTAGGCGGTAGTTGTGTGTATGGATCTGTATACCTGTAATCAATGGGTCACGACTAATTTAATGGGCTAGGGGTTCTAGTGATAAGATAAATTGAAGGGGGGATAACGGGCAGCCCTGTATTGTGCCATTGGTGAGGTTAAAGGGAGTGGATACGAAGCCTGGATTGGAAACTTGTGCGGAGGGCGTGCCATAAAGTGCCATGATGCCCTGGATAAATTCCGTGGGAAAGTTATACTTTTCTAGAACTGGTGTCATGTAAGACCAATTAAGTCAGTCAAAGGCCTTCTCTGCGTCTAAGGCCAACAGAAGGCCCTCCGTGTCATGCCTCTCAACATGTGATAAGATATTTAAAATCTTCCTGGTATTGTCACAGCCTTGCCTGCCTCTAATAAATCCTGACTGGTCTGTGTGTACGATTCTGGGGAGGATCGGAGCTAACCTATTTGCTATGATTTTAGCATAAGTTTTTGTGTCGCAGTTAAGCAAGGATATAGGTCTGAAATTAGAGCATTGGGTGGGGGGTTTGTGCCCGTAGCATTTCGGTTGGAATTCTACCAGTACGATAGCAGTGATTATATAAGTTTGTCATGTAGGGAGCTAGAATATTACCAAAGGTGCGATAATACAGGTTTGAGAAGCCATCAGGCCCCGGAGATTTGTGCGTTGGTAGTTGTGCTATGGTTTGAAGTGTTTCCTCTATGGAAATAGGTTGGGTCAAGGTTTGGCATTCTTCCCTTATATGTGGATCTGTGGTAAATCGACATCTCGTAAAAAGTCATCAATGTATTTCTGTTTGGGGGTAGATGAGGGGTTATCTGAGCCCAGATTATATAGTTTGCTGTAGTTTTTGCTAAACTCATCTACTATACTTTGTGATCTTGTGACCGCCTTCCATTTGGAGATATGCTATTTTTGAAGCTTGTTATATGTTTTTTAACTGTATTTTCCATGTTTCTCACATCTGTCTTCTGATTTATTTGGATAAAAGTACAAAATAACTTGGAAAAAGCTCACTTTTTTCATACTTTTGTTTGCAACAATGTATACGAAAATCGTGTGGCTAAGGAAAAGTGTTCTAAAATGAATTAATTATTTAATATTATTATTTAGTCATTTTTTCAAAGGACTTCAAATCCATTTTTGGTAGTTACAGGTTGTAAAGTACAAGCAGCACAATTCTATGTCAAAGCATACAATTTCTGAATTAGGTTTTAATACCTACTACTATCTTCTCTTTTTTTAAGAAGCCCTGCTTCTAGCAACCACAATAAAAGCATGGAAGCTATTGAGGCTGAAGCTCGATGCTCACCTAACAAAGTCGCTGCATCTCCTTATGTTCCAAGAGTGGGAGGCTGACCAATCCTTTTCACAATGGGTGACCAAGGTATATGATACTTTTGTAACTAGTCAACCAAGTTGATATATCCCCCCTTAGAGCTGAGGGATTGCCTTACGCACTCTTAGCATGTCTATCTACAACTTCACTCTTATATTTCACATTTATATTTCTCAAACCCTGAAGGATTACACTTACTTAACTCTCTTATTCACATTCTACATACCAATACTACTCTGTACTAACTCATGTGATACACTGTTGATTGGGAAACAATCAAAACTGATATTTCCCAGTGGCTTATTCCTTTTTCCATGTGTAAAATAGAAAACATATTGAAGGCTCATATATTCTTAATACATTTTTTGCCAATTTCATCCTCTCATGAAATGAGTCTAAAGATGCTTCATTATGTGTAATATACTCCTGTTAGAATATGCACAGTGAATAGAAAAAATGGCACAAAATGCTTTGAATGCCCAGCTGTCCATGTGGATACATATGATTGCTTCTGGAGTTGTACGGTAATTGAAAAATTCTGAAAGGAGATTCAACACCATTTGAAAACACATAAATTGCTTAATCGTCCTGTAAGGCCGATGTTTCTAATGCTGGGTCCAGTTCCCAACCACCATAATCCTAATTAAAAATGTACTACCATAGTGGCGGCCATGGGTCACAAAGTCCTATTGCAGATCTGGAGCCAAAATTTTCTCCAGATTTGGCAAAACCTTTTCTCCAGATTTGAAAAAAATGATTTTGACTTTACATCTCCCATTCTAAAATATAGTATATATCACGGTAGAATACACAGACTGGTATTCTTCTAAACTGGTGGTGGACCACACACTATTAAGAAATTCAACGTAGCTAGCTGTTGTCCTATTCCTGGCTTAATCTGCATGAATGCTCCCCTTCCAGAAATTTCCAGGGTTGAGAAACATGTAAGGGAACATATGTTTTATGGCGTTGTATGCGACTCCAGTGGGACAATCTGTCCCCCCTTGCTCTGGTAGTGGTTGAAGGTATTTTTGTATATTCTTTCAACCTATTACTACTGCATCATCCCACAATTCTACCCCATCCCAATTTATACTCTCTTATTGTTTAGTACAAAACTGAAACGAGAATGTTTTCTGATTGAATTGCACTTTATGAACACTGCATGTGTATCTTTCGATTGTGATGTCTCTACTGAAAATATAATGAAATCTCGAGGCAAACCATTCTCAATAAAAAAAGTTTAATAAAAAAAAACATTTCAAATTTGAATGTTTGGTGTCTAAGTTTAATAGTGCTTTCAGAAAGCAAAACTGTCAAAAAAGTATATATTATATATATTCTTTACATTTTTTCATTTTCCATGTTTCCATTTGTCTCTCAGACACACTATTGGATGTTTGCTGTGTATCTCATTAATTGGATGTACAGTACTGCATTAAAACCCAACAAACAAGCAATACAATCTAACAAATTGTGCCCAGAACATTCCTCCCATATAATTATCAGTGTTTAAAAAAATCTTATAGGGCCAAATTAGCTAGTTCCACCCATTTCAGTTTTCAACCTGAATCCACATTTTGGGACATTGTGTGATTGGCTGATGAGGGAATACAGGGACACCTGACCAGTGTATTTGTTTCACACTACATTTTGCTTTGTAATTAATGACATCACCTGCCTTTTGCTAAATGCAGAATTTCAACCAACTTAATTTAAAGGACACAGCTGACAAAAGGGTGCTCCAGGTATTGAGTAATACTTAAATGTCCCCAGTACCACCAGAGAAACAATGCCAACTAGTAAAAATCCAAGTGATAGAATCATTCCTTCATAGGTCCTTAAGTGTAGGACTTCCATGCTGGAATTATGCAGTAAGGTGGTTGGAAGTGGTTAAAATATGCAGGGACACTGTAGAAACGATCAACCTTTCAACTGATTGAAGGATTCCCAACACATATATATGGGATGCTCACCATTTAGCTAAGATACGTGGTCTCTGGCAGCATTCAGCCCGGCCCCTAATGATGAAATGGTTTATTCAATGGTGTCAATTGCAGAAAAGTGATACTTTCCCTTTAAGCAGTTGATACTTTTCATTTGCAATGTTTTTTCCTACTGCTGTGGCCATCACATTCAGTGTTAAATAAACAGACAGCAACCTTCCATGATTGTTAAAAACAAGTTTTATTCTTCTAGTCAGTTAATATATGTGAATCAATTTATTTTTAAACAGCTAAGGATCCACTTACTTGACTTGACTTGGACAGAGGCAAGAGTTATTTACCCCATGATAAGCATTCTACGGCACCACTATGCCAATGCTTCAGCAACAATGCTCACATTAACAGCATGAAATGTTAATATTTACCTTTTTATTTACTACCCATTTAAAAACTGTGCTCTTGAAATGGGAAATACCTAGGGGATCAGCGTTTGCTTTAAAGACATTAAGTTTTAATTAGTGAGATTTACTTTCAAAGCTCTTGTGTACTTTTCATCAAAGCTGGTGCATTTTAGTAGCTTAATCTCAATTAAAATTTTGCCCATAAGGATTTTAAAAACTTGGAATTATATTCACATAGAAACAGGGGCATGCTAAACTATGATATTTTCTTTGGAAACAAGGAAAAAAACTGATCTAAGTATTTTATTGTTACATACAATGGCACAATGGTAATATGATATTTTGCAATTCAGTTACATTATCTTTATCTAATATATATATATATATTGCTAAACAAGATTTAGCTCTGATTTAAAAACCCAAAAGAGACAGGAAGCCAAAACACAGGAATGTTCTTGTGCCCTTTTGCTGTATTTCAGACAAACATGCTATCCGAACTCTTAATTTATCTCAGAAACATTCTACCAAGTGTGGCTAAACTCTATTGTATGTTTGTATGCTGACATGTCGGCATGATAAATAAGTCCAATGGAGACAATCAGAATTTTACTGAAGCTGTTGATCCTGATTTATAAAAATATATTTACCTATAGAAGTGGAGAGTCTGCACATGGTTTTTAGTTAATAAAAATAAATATGGCAGTAAGAGCATGCATAAACTGAATGTTGGCTACGAGATCGATGATAGTGGTCATTTGATGTAATGGTTTGCTTTTTCCAGTATGATGTGACCAGTTCCCAATATTATATTACCTAAGATAGGTGATATATAGCCTTGAATGATATCAGTTCTCTTATTATACACAATGTTCTCCCTATTTATTGCAGTTAACACAAATTCTAGCCAGTTAGTTGTAGGTGTTGGGGTGCCTGTAGCCTACTCTACACTAGCTTCTTCTGTCGTATCACGGATTACAGATGTAATTCTAAGAAAGTTTAAATGAAAGTATATTTTCGATGAACCAAGAACTAATATATCTTCTATACTCTGTCTCTTTATATAGTATTTATAACCTCCTATTTAAAGACAAGATGACCCAGCAAGCTAATTCAAGTTCAGTGACCATATGTTATCAAAAGAATGATCTAGATAATAACCAAGAGGCACTGGAGTTATGTCAGTCCTGTTGTGTCATCTGCTTGACCTAATATTACAGCTTCCATGAAATTACCTTATAAGGTGATGGTGGATACCCTTTCTAAATCTCATGTGTCCTTCAGTTATATGACAATACATGGAGCAACTCAATACAGAAATTTTTATTTTTTAAAACAACGAACCCAACTGCTGTAATCTCATTGATAAAGTTCAGAGTACCTATATTCTTTAGAGATTTTGTTGATTATTTTTACATGTTCTAGATACATACTATGCACTTCTGAGTTTAACATCGTAAAATAATATCACTTTTATCTTCTCAGCTCATTGTTTCCTGTGATAATCATTTGTGGTTTCTTTCAATAATCAGTCAGACATTAAGCTTACCTGACTACATTGACTTTGCTTGCTTAAATATCCTATGCTTGTTCAACTCATTGTTCTTGCTTGACACTTGGTTTATTATTTAAATTCACTCCTTAATTTAATCTCTCTACTGTGTGATAATTAATCACACCTCCTATTATATATTCTTTCTTAATGGCATATCTCTTCTATCTGCTATAGAGCCAATGGTATATAATTCTTCCTCTAATAGTCCACCAGGACATGTCACTGCTGTTCAGTATATCATTTATATAATAATTCTGTTCCTCACTGGACATTTATGCTATTTAGTTAACCCTAGCCTGCATGAATTTAATTTATTATCTTTGGATCCTTGTTATTCAGTCCTTAACTCTAAAAGACAGATCGCAATTTTATTAATGACACGGAGGCTCCTATTATGCATTCTCTTTCCTTTTATTTCCCTCAACAGCAAAGATTGAGAGGATTTTTAAAAAAATATATAAACAAAAATAACAATCTGTCTAGGAAAAGGTCAGCCAATCATAACACAGGATGGTCTATTAGAGGTCTGATCCAATAGTAAGCTTCCTCTTCTTTGCTGCTCCCTCAGACCAGCTAAGTACAATTTTGTTTCTCTACATTTAGTGATTTATTGTATTGATTGAATTCACTTGATTGTGCTGTTAATCTATAACCTTGCAGCATCTGGGCTGCTGTACTTATTATTCTCTTTACTCCCCTTGTTGTTCCCGTTGGCTGTTTACTGTGTTACTGTAAGTTGGGTCACTCAACTCATTTATGCTGTAGTTTTCCTTCCTAGTGATTAGTGTTCCCATATAATTGTCTGGGTTTTAGTCAGCCTTTGCTATGCTACTTACTGCTGTAATGGCTGATTGATACCTGCCTATCAAGGCTTTACTGTGAGTGTGCAGCTGTAATGCTGACTTTTCTCTCCCCCATGGCAGTTGGTGACAGCCTTGAGGTCTTTGCTATATTTTTTTCATTACCCCTATACATATTATCTGGGCTAGCACATGCCTGACGGTGCAGGCTCGGTGCGATGGGGCTGATGGGCCATCCTGTCCTACACCAGAACCCCTTCATACTCTGGCACTGGAGGATGGTGGGCTGATGCCTTCTGAGGAATTTCAGGCCCATCTGGATTCCACTATGGCGGGTCATATCCATAGGGCATTAACTTTGGCTATGGGTGCTATGTCCTCCTCTATATCCCAGACACTAGCACAAGCCACCATGCATACCCAGGATTCACTGGCCCCGACCCCATCTCATGCTGATAAGTCGGCCCCTACGGCCCGCAAGGCATGTGCAAAAGTAAAACACGCTGCTACTTACCCATCGATTCAGGTTGTACCTGCTATGACTGACACGCCTCAGGCGATCCAAGATGGCGAGCCACCACCACGCAAAAGAGCCACTGGCAGGGCAAAATCAGCCAGAAATTGGAAACTGGCATTTGCCCAGGAGGATGGGTCAGATTCTGACCTGAGTGGGGTAACTGGGTCTGAAGAACCCGATTACACTTTGTATGAGGAGGCTGATTCTGAAACTCACCCCTCGATTCAGGTTATACCTGTTATGACTGACACGCCTCAGGCGGTCCAAGATGGTGTACTACCACAGCACAAAAGAGCCACAGGTTGGGCAAAATCAGACAGAAATTGGAAACAGTGCGTGCATGGAAGGATGGGTCAGATTTCGACCTGAGTGGGGAAACTGGATCTGAAGAAGCCGATTACGCCTTGTATGAGGAGGCTGATTCTGAACCTGCAGATTCCTCTAACTTGTCACCTTCCCAGGTTGTTGACCCCTTGTCCCGTGGTGCAACTGCTCTGGCAGTGGGGTGGAGTCGGGTATTCGGGATCCATAGGGTTGGCACCTGTTCATCCACGCAGGGTTGCCCCTGTGCCATCCACGCTCGGCAGAGTGGGAACTGCCGGAGCATATAGCCAAATATTTGCAAACCCCTGTTTCTAAGAAAGGTTGCAGCAAAATGCGAGCAGAATGCCCTAGACCCTCGGCCCCTGATGTGGTGTGCTGAAAGCCAGAGATGGACCCTAAAATTATTCAGTTCCTCACTAAGACGGGCTGAAAGCCCTGGTGAGGGCTGGAGTTCTCGTTGCATAACTGCCAAGATAAGATTTTAGATACACGGACGGGTCTATATTTGACGTGGCTATAGGATGGGTGCAGAGGCTTATATGCCTCCTTGGTAATGCAAATGCTGCCCTGTTGGCAGAACGTTGCAAGGCAATTTTACTTAAAATTTAACAAAGTTAGTGAACTTAGCCATTAAAGAACCAGGCCCTTTGGCAAAGGGCATGTTGTTTGGGGATTCTTTTGTTAAAGACCTTGTTAAGACCTTTACGGCTTTAGATAAAGCGTAGTGCAATATTAAACGGGTCTTTAACACCAAGGTCAGTAGATCTAGGAGTCGTCTACCTGGCCGAGGATATAGAGGCCAATCAAGGGCTTCCAGAGGCTCCTACTTTATGCACAGAGCATCTCAGAGATCACAGATTTTCTAACGAAACGAGCGATCCAAGAAGTCCCGTACCTGTCCCCAGGTTTTCAGAGCAACCTGCTTCTAGTGCCCAAGAAAGGAGTTGGTGTTCATCCAGTTATAAACTTATGAAACTTAAATGCCTTCCTCCATTATCAGGTCTTCAACATGGAAGGCATACATTGCCTCCGGGATCTGCTTCAGCCCTGGGACTGGATGGTCAAGCTAGACCTCAAGGATGCATACCTAACTATCCCCATAGCTGAGGAACACAGAGATCTGCTTCACTTTATGTGGCAAGGTCGGCGATGGAAATTTACTTGTCTGCCATTCGGAATCTCTTCAGCTCCTTGGTGCTTCACCAAGTTAATTAAACAGGTGGCCTTCCTCAGAGCAAGAGGAGTCCGCTTGATTATATACCTGGACGACATTCTAATCATGTCAGCCTCACCAGAAATACTCAGCTCTCATCTACAGTGGATGGTGCATTTGCTCGAGAGCCTGGGATTCTACTGGGAAAAATCTATCGTGACTCAGATGCAGAAGATAGAGTTTCTAGATTTGGAGTTGGATTCTACCACACAGTTCCTATTTCTCCCAGACACGTGAAGGCTATCAAAAAGGAACTCAGATGAGAACTTTGTGCACAGGACTTCTCCATACGCCAATTGGCAAGCATGATGGGCTTACTTACCTCATCCATCCAAGCGATATTCCTGGGATCACTGTACTACAGCGATTGAAAGGCACATGGCCCAGATCGGGTCACTCTTCCGAGTTTCGTCTTATCTTAGACGTGGAATCCAGGGAAGAACTGCGATGGTGGCTAGACCACATGGAACGGTCGAACGATATTCAGACCAGCACCGGACATCATTATACAGTCGGATGCCAGTTTACACTGCTAGGGAGCGCATTGTGGAACTGTCTCCACTGGTGGCAGATGGTCAAAAGAGGAATCTACCCTACACATCAATTGCCTGGAATTGCTAGCGGGTTCTTTAGCCATTCGCAGCCTCACACCCGACCAGGGGAATTGCTGCATTCTGCTCCGAATGGACAATGTATCAGCAGTTTGATATATCAATCTTCTGGGGGTATGAAATCAAAATTGTCGGCGAATCTGGCCAAGGCATTTTGGCATTTCTGCCTTCACAACAACATGTCAGTCGTAGCACAACTGTCGAACTCCTTGACAACGCCTGGGCACCAGGGACAAGATCTGCCTATTGGTCCGCTTCGCGCACATTGGCTAGCTGGTGCATGGAATGATCATTGGATGTAGTTCAAACATGGTGTTACAGTTCTTGACTTGGATTTTCGAATCAGGTAAAGCATATCATACGGTTAATATATTCAGATCCGCTATTTCTGCAGGACAGCATGGATTGGATGGTGCTCCTGTCAGGAAACACCCTTTTGTTTGTCATCTTCTCAAAGGAATTAGATATGCTAGACTACCACGAACAAAATGTGTTTGTGACTAAGTGGCTACTAAAAAAGACTAAACATACCCCATTTTCAATACCTTGGCTTGTCTACTTTTTCAAATGGTATGCCATTATGGGGGTAATTCTCATTCCTGGGCTACCACACCGTCTCAAAGGTAACATTACTAATCAGGCAAATTTCAATTTGAAAATGGAACGTTCTATATTTAACCCTGTAACTTTCCAAAACACCATAAAACCTGTTAATGGGGGGTACTGTTGTACTTGTGGGACATCGCTGATTACAAATATGTGCATTTTATTGCAGTAAAACTTAACAGTATTATGACATTTAAAGCTAAAATGTGAGGCAGAACTATAACTTTTTTAAAAACTTTTAAATTTCTCACAGTTTTTTTATTGTATTCATAATAAATTATGTTTCATATATAAATATTTGATATGAAATGAAAGCCCTGTTTCTCCTGAACAAAATGATATATAATAAGTGTGGGTTAATTTAATATGAAAGAGGTGAATTATGGTTGAACAGACATATAGCGCAAAGTCCAGTTTTTGTTTACGTTTTGTTTTGATCAGAACGTGTACTATTGACTCCGTCCTGGAGGGGTTAAAACCACCTGCCTCATATCCTGTATGTCCACCTCATACTGCGATAACAGCTCTGATGCATCAAGGCATGAACTCCACAAGACCTCAGAATGTGTCATGTGGTATCTGGCACCAAGACATTGGCAGCAGATCCTTTAAGTCCTGAGAGATGAGAGATGAGAGATGCGGCCTCCATGGATCGGATTTGTTCCAGCACATCCCATGCTCAATCGAATTGAGACTTGGGTAATTTGGAGGCCAAGGTAACAGCTTGCAGAACTCTTTGTCATGTTCCTCAATCCATTCCTCAACAATTTTTGCAGAATGGCAGGGTGCATTAAACTTCTGAAAAAGGCCACTGCCATCCCAGACCACCATTGCCATGAAGAAGTGTACATGATCTGCAACAATCTCTCGGTAGGTGGTATATGTTAAAGTATCAAAAACATGAATGCCATGTCCCAAGTTTTACTAGCGGGCCTCTCTTCTTCCATTGTGCATCTCGCTACAGCTGATCAGTATATGTGTTCTTTCCAACAGAATTACTCTTTCTACTTAAATAAACCTATGTATATTGTAACATTTTTAAAGTACACGTGGGGATTTAATTTGTTACTCTGTGAGTATATATAGAACAGAATTAGGTTTGACTAAAATCTAAAAAAAGGGATAACATAAAAAAATTGACCAGAATAAGTTCTACACAGGTAAAGAAAAATAAATAAAAATCTATTCACTTTTTAGCGCTGATTGTTAAAATACCCAACACAGCTAAGATTTTGATATATTTTTGGACATTATAAGACACATATTGGAAGGAATGAATCAGGGTTTTAAAAAAAAATCTTTGTATAATTTCCATGAGGAGACTGTAACTTTAATAGTAGCAACTAGACTAGTGCATTTGGTTCCAAAGGAGGAGCAATTAAATATATTTATATATTATATATTAAATAAATATTTAGTATATTAATGTAGATTTACTTTTACTGCTCCTCATTTTATTCCCCCTATTGGTGGCTCTTTCACTTGATCTGTGAACAAAAATGCATTTTTATTTTATGCATATCAATAAATGCATATTTATATTATGTATATATTTTCCTCAGAGAATTTCACTAAGAAGATTTTGACATTTTTCATTTAACCATTTTCATATTTAGTTTATTTGCTGGTTATAGATAATACTTTATGT
This sequence comes from Pelobates fuscus, assembly GCF_036172605.1. Lineage (NCBI taxonomy): Eukaryota > Metazoa > Chordata > Amphibia > Anura > Pelobatidae > Pelobates > Pelobates fuscus. Next base: position 97,235,294 of record NC_086318.1, read on the forward strand.
TTTTCAAACACGTTTTATTTTCAAGAAACCATGGCGCTTAAAGCAGTATCCTGCTGGTTTAACCCCTTAAGGACCAAACTTCTGGAATAAAAGGGAATCATGACATGTCACACATGTCATGTGTCCTTAACCCCTTAAGGACCAAACTTCTGGAATAAAAGGGAATCATGACATGTCACACATGTCGTGTGTCCTTAAGGGGTTAAGGGGTTAAAGAGCTATATTTATAGTTTTCAATTCCCCCAGAATACAATGACACACATGAATAACTATATCAGATTTTGAAGGACTTGTAGGGTCAAATTGCATTAATGTTGTCCTACTTTTGATGTATTTTTGCTTACTTCCTAGAGATTTTATTTGGTGAAGTGATGCTATTTTTGTTGACATATTGAACAGCATTAAGGTTTGGCACCACTTCTATAACTAAACCTACTGAAAACTAGCTATCCTAGGTTAGCTAATCATAACTAACTCTGAGACTAGATAACACTAAGACAAGCTAACCCTAACAACAGCTCTAACTGTGCACCTACTCTAACCCTACATCAACCCTCACACCAACCTTAAGCCAACATCCACCCTAACTTTACACCAATCATAACTTTAATCTGAACCCTAATGCCAAACTTAACATTAACCCTAAAGCTAACCCTAACTCAGAGGCATTACCTCACTGCAGACATCATTAGGGGGATTCTTCCTGATTACACAATCTTATGTGAGCACTAGGTACTCTGTGACTTAGGCATAAGAGGGAGATTGATGACCCTGATGATCACACAATGATTGCAGTTGGGCAAAATACACAGTTTAGCACTGGTAAATGTAATCAGAGAAGCATGCAGAGAAACCTGATTGGGGCCATTTCAAATGCTATAGGTCTCCCTCTCTCTTGGGAAATCTTAGAATCCCCTGAATTCTGAGAAAAACACCAAGGCTGAACTTGGTCTTTCAGCTACAGTGATTTATGGGACTAATTGCAATGCTCACTTCGATCGCAGAATGAAATTCATTGGTGAGTCTAGGGTCATTAATTGGGGTCCCCAGCTTACACAGTAGAATCCCAGGCAGGGCCGCCATCAGGGAGTGACAACCATGAGAGTTGTGACGAGCTCGGCGGTCTAGGATGCCAGGCCAACCAGGACTCATATTCCCTATCTGTAGTTGCAGAACTGCCTACAGCGCTGCTGAACTAGGGCCTGCCCTATTAAAGGCCCTTTTAATGATATCAGCCAAAGCCATTGCTGGGAGGAAGTGACAGATGGTCACTTTGGGAAGCAGGGTGGAGGGAAGAGGAAGGGACAGCCAGACCGACTCTCATCAGACCCAGTCACCTTCCTGCACCCAAAAGGTAAGGGATGGGAGGGTGGCTAAAAAAAAGATTTGTATATGTTTGTGTCTGCATGTATGACTGTGTGTAAGTGTGTCAGTATGTATGTCTGTGTGTCAGCATGTATGTCTGTGTGTGTGTCAGTGTGTCAGTATGTGTGTATCTGTGTGTTAGTGTGTGTGTCTGTATGTCTGTCAGTATCTCTGTGTGTCAGTGTGTGTCTATGCGTTTGTATCTGTGTGTCCTTTTGTGTGTGTGTGTGTTCTTTTACAATGTGTATCTGAGTGCATGCGTATTTGTTTGTGTATTGGTGTGGGTATATGTGTCTGCATATCTGTGTGTCTAATTATGTGCCATTGTGTGTGTCTGTGTGTTTAACATGTGTCCGTGTATCTGAGTGCCTGTAACTGTCCCGTGTGTATAGGTGTGTCTCAGTGTCTGTATCTGTGTGTCCGCATGTGTATCGGTGTGTCAGTGTGTGTAACTGTGTATTTGTAAGTCAGTATGTGTATCTGTGTGTCTGTGTATTTCCATAAGTGTCAGTGTGTGTGTCTGTGTGTGTATGTGTATCACTGTGTGTGGACGTGTACACACTACACACAAATGCACGCCTGCATTCAAACACAAACATCCACACACATACTCCATACAAACACATGCTTACATTCAAACACACATTGTGCATATATATAGACATATATATAGACACAATATACACACACTGCATCCACTACACACACACACACTCTGAACCCACTACACACATGCACTAACACACACCATGTCCACTTTACACACGCTGCATACAATACACAAACACACAAACTGCATCCACAACACAAACACCCTTTATCCACTCTAAACATACTGCATCCTTGTGGGTGGACTTGGAGGTTGGCCCTGTGGGCGGGCTTGAAGGCTGGTCCTGAGGATGGGCTTGGAGACAGAAATTTCTGATTATGCAGCCCTGACCCCAGATATCAAGTGAAACTTGAGTGACAACATGTATATAGGCAGAATACAGCAGTACAGGGCAGCAGTGTTACTGCTTTATCTTTGGGATCTTGTACACCAGTCTCTCACTGAAAGCTGGGTTGGATGATCTACACACCAGAGAATGCCTGAGCTGCAAGTCACTGTCTGTGACTGTGGCTTTCAGTAAAAACATTTTAACTTTTCATTATGTATTTAGCTCTGCTAATATCTTAAAGGCATAATGTTCCATGCCATCATTGGAATTTATAGGCCAATTGGCATGATGGCATAGAACATTATGGATCTGATGTAAAATATAAGTAGGAAATCAGGTGACTTGAAGAATCATTTAGTTCTGAACTGTGGTTTGTCCGCATTTTGACCAATCGGGTGATTATCCAAACTCTGAACTGAGATGTAGCCGAATGACGAAACAAACAAAAAAAGCAATGGACAAGTATGCTCTTTTTGATTCATGATTGAAAATTCTACTCATGGCTCCAAATAAGAGATGATTGATATTAAAATGGTTGATTGATGGCTAGGGGACTGCCATTAAATGTTGATTTTATTACAGGCCAAGTGAGAAATGAGCAGTAGAGGGGAATAATACATCTATGCTTATACATTTTATATTTAACAACTATATAATATATTTATTTGTTTATTTATAAAATATTTTACCAGGAAAGATACATTGAGATTTCTCTCGTTTTCAAGAATGTCCTGGGTCCACAAATCATTGCATTGTTACAGTTAGTTTACAATAAAATACAAAAACAATATTAATATACAATATATACAAAATTTAACATTGAAAAGGTAGGAAATATATAATCAACCATGACAGGTGCATTCTGTTTTGAGGTATGTAGAGAGGGATCTCTTAAAGGACTTTAAGCTTAGGGAAGATTTTAATTTGTGCGGGAGGTCGTTCCACAAATGCGGTGCTCTGTAGGAGAAGGAGGATCGGGCTGCTTTCTTTTTGTATTGAGGTAGACTAAGTAAAGTGTTGGTACTGGATCGGAGGTTATAGGAAGTGGGAACAGCCGGGGAAAGCATTGCGTTCAGGTAGGGTGGGAGTTTCCCAGAAAAGCTCTTAAACGCAAGGCTGGAAAGATGAAGGGTGCGTCTGGATTCCAGCGACAGCCAGTTTAGTTCTTTTAGCATGTCACAATGGTGGGTCCTGTAATTACATTGTAGCACAAATCGGCAGAACGAGTTATACAATGTGTTGAGTTTATTAATGTGGGATTGCGATGCAGATGCATATACTACATCCCCATAATCAATGATTGGCATCAGCATTTGCTGTACAATCTTTTCCTTTACTGAAGGGCTTAGGCAGGATTTGTTTCTGTACAGGGCACCTAGTTTTGGATAAAGTTTAGATGCAAGCTTTTTCTATGTGCAGGCCAAAAGATAGATTGGGGTCTAACATCATACCCAAGTATTTGAAAGAGTGGACTGCGGTCAGTGTGCCATTTGAAATTGTTTTGATGGATAGGTGGGAATTGTGTAATATGTGTAATTTAGGTACTGTTCCAAAGATCATTGTGACAGTTTTGTCAGTGTTCAGGAACAGTTTGCTTTTTGCGATCCACTTTTCTACCTCTGTAAACTGGTCTTGGAGCACAGCCTCAAGCTGCGGTAGATTGGATTTGCTGGCATAGATTACCGTGTCATCTGCGTACATGTGTACATTTGAAGATTTGCAGACATTAGGCAGATCATTTATAAATACATACGTTTAGTTTTTTTTTCTGCTCCTCTTGTTTTTCCTTCATTACTTTTTCTCATTTGAACTGTGACCCAAATGGCTGTGTACTGCGAAATATATACTTAATATTTATATTTTGTATATATTTTGCAGTACATTGATAGGCAGTGCAGCATGATATACATTTTTTACCATTTTGGTTCGTCTCTTTAATTTTTGAATATTTTTCATTAACAAAATTCAGATGGGCCAAACCTCCATATTGCCGGAATTCGACCATCACAATTTTTATTTTATTTTCGAATTAAGTGGTCTGACCAAAACAAGTCTACTTATCTGCACATGACTTCAAATGCCCAATACTGGAAATAAAACCTACTCTTTCTCTTTCTCCTATTTATCTGATCACTCCACAACTTTCTTGCTGTATAAAACTCATGATCCCTCTCTGATCATTACCAGGTTGGATTTATCAATAATACCACTAAGTTTTCCTTAACCACTTAAAGACCAAAAATGGTCAATACCATGATAGGAGTATTTGCTTTAGGGCAAGTAGCAGCCATAAATAAATTAGCAGGATATTCCATGTTGCTGTTATATCACTAGGGATACTTTTGTGATTTCTGCCTAGTGAAAAATGTGTACGTTAAAGGGTTAACATGGGATTATGTTTAGCAAACTGAAAATGAAAAATACTGCTACCCATATCTTCATCAGCATGCTCTATCTAATGTTACTCCCTTGCTGCACAGTACTAGATTCTGATCTAACTGGTCTCAAATTCCTTACTGAGAGTGTGGTCAATTCCCTTTTTAAATTCTCTTCAAGTCTCAATTAAGTGGATGAAGCCCCAATAAGGATAAATTGCAATCCAGAAGATTTCTGGAGGTTGAATTCTGAGCTGTCTATGTTTGGAATAAATTAAAGAAGAGCAATGAGAGAACCATCTAATGCTTCTATCACAGTGTATGAAACACCCATAATTTTTTTTGTACATGGTACATTATGTACGGATATTAACACTTTGCACTATATATGCAAATCCCAGGTTTATTGTTTTTCCAGTACAACCATATTTACATGACTGCGTGTGATTTGGTCACTTAAATATCCTTATTAAATGAGCACTATAACCACTACAGCCTGATGTAGTGCTTTTGGTGCCAGCAGTTCCCTGATTCCATTCTATAGTAAGTAGTCAAACTATTTTTGAATGGTTTGACACTTACTTGGTGGAATGAAATCTTCCACCTAAATGATGAGTAAAAGGACATTGAGGTACTCATGTAAATGTCAAATTTTCCAAAGTGGTTTGACTACCAGTAGTACCAAGGGACTCAAGGCACATTAACCACCAAAGCTCCATAATATAATACACACTGATCAGGCACAACTTTAAAACTACTGACAGGCAAAGTGAATAACATTGATTATATCATTACAAAGGCATCTGTCAAGCGGTAGGACATCTTAGGCAGCAAGTGAACTTACTTTTTATTATTTTCATGTGTTGGAAAAAGAAAAAAATGGGCAAGTGAAAGATCTGAGAGACTTTGACAAAAAACAAATAGTGATTTCTAGACAACTGGATCAGGGTATCTCCAAAAAGGCAAGCCTTGTGGGGTATTCCCAGTACGCAGTGGTTAGCACCTCCCAAAAGTGGTGCAAGGAAAGTCATCCAGTAAACTGGTATCAGGATCATGGCCGCTCATTGTTCATTGATGCACGTGGGGAGCAAAAGCTAGCCTGTCTAGTCTGATCACACAGAAGAGCTACTGTAGTTTAAATTGCTTAAATGCTGAATTCTGGGCCTGATAGAAAGATATCAGAACACACAGTGCATCGCAGTTTGCTGTATATGGAGTTGCATAGTCGTAGCCCATTCAGAGTGCCCATGATTACCACTGTTCACTGCTGCAAGCACCTTCATAACCTTCTACGCTGCAAGCACCTTCAGCACCTTCTGATGTGAGCTTCAGAAGTGGACCATGGTGCAATGGAAGAAGGTTGCTTGGTCTGAAGAATCACTGTTTCTCTTAGATCAGGTGGATGGATGAGTGTATGTATATCTATTACCTGGGGAAGAGATGGAAGCAGGATGCACTATGGGAAGAAGGCAGGACAGCGGAGGCATTGTTATGCTCTGGAAAATGTTCTTTTGGGAAACCTAGGGTTCTGGTATATATGTAGATGTTACTTTGACACGTACCATCTATCTACAGATTGTTGAAGACCACATACATCCCATTATGGCCATGGTGATTTCTGATGGCAGTGGCGTCTTTTAGCAGGATAATGCACCCTGTCACACTGCAAAAATTGTTTAGAAATGGTTTGAGGAATATGACAAAGAGTTCACAGTGTTGTTTTGACTTCCAAATTCCCAAGATCTCAATCTGATTGAGCATCTGTGGGATGTACAGAAACAACAAATCTGATACATGGAGGCCTCTCCTCGCAATTTGCAGTACTTAAAGGATTTGCTGCAAAAGTCTTGGTGCCAGATAGCACTGGACACATTCAGAGGTCTTGTGGAGACCATGCCTTGTCACATCAAAGCTGTTTTGGTAGCATGAGCGGGACCTACACAATAGGCAGGTGGTTTTAATGTTGTGGCTGAGTCGTGTAGTTATTGTAGATGCTTGTATTTTCCCACTTCTTGATAAAATTGTCACAGATATGAAAAATGTAAAATAAATATTTTGTTTTCAAAACATAAGCCTACACTTTCCATAATGTGTAATGTAGTTATTATAAATATGAAAACACACATAACAGCACTCAAATTAAAATTACAAAAAGATTTAATCAGCTTTGGAGCTGATTCTTTTGTGTGCTTTGTAATTAATGTTATAGTCATATTTTATATGCTAAATGTATTACAGATAATCTAGAACTAGCGAACATTTTCTAACAGATGTATTAAAAACTGCCTACTGCCTCAGACCATAACAATTCAGTCCACTGGCTCATTTGTCTAATGGATCCGCAATATTATACAATATGAGAATATGTGCCGGTACTGTAATAGGTATTTTTTCTGAAAAAAACACCAAGCATTTTTGTGATTATCATTTGTATTGACGTAATCTCATCTACATTCCATATCAAAGTCATACAATTCCTTAGGGATGTAAACATTTTTTATTATTCTTTTTTTCTTTTCTTCTATATTTCAGACATGTACCATGTAAACATGATGTTAACATCTAAACCCAGACTTGCTGAGGTTAGAACATTTAAAAGCATCACTGCCTGGGCAATTTCGAAGATTTCAGATACGTCTCAAAAAAAACCCTCTCCCAGGGTGCTTTTTAGCAAAGCGCAACACAACAATCTGATTCAAAACATTAATATGAAAAATCATTTATATATATTTTGTTTAATTAAATAATGAAAAAAGTTTTGTTATATTTCTAAGACTATATGTTGCTTAAGTAAGCACACTTTGATTGTATGACTTTTTAGTTTTACATTACTCTTACTTTTTTAGGAGTGTCATGCATTTGCTCACTATTGGAACACAAAAATAATCATAGTAGCATATGTCAAACGCTAACACCTCTACAATCTCTAGACTATACCTAATGTAATAGGGATTGCACACAAAAAGAATGCTACACAGATCCTCTAGCAACGTCATTTTATGCAATTAATAAAAGATCTAACATTTATTCAAATCATCATCTAAAAGGTTCAGCTTAAAATTTTGATCCTCTCCTGGTTAAGGACAGTATTATTGGAGTCAGTAAATCAGATATGCAAGGCTAAGGTGACACACGTTGACTAGGTCTAGTTAAAATATAATAATTAAAGGCATCACTCTTCCTTTGCTTGTCTTCTGGTCTTACCCTTTGCTGAATAGAATCTTGGAGAATTAAGAGTTAATTTCTTATACTGCATTGCATTCTACTATATCTGCTTGAGTTTTTTTTTTTTTTCGTGAACCCACAACTCTTTCTGTAAAGAGCATTTAATTATCATTGATAGATAAAAAAAAAAAAATAATTGCGTTATAGGAAGACTCAGAAATGATGACTACTACTATAAAACAGACAAGAAAAAGTTTTATACGCATTCAGTTAAAGAAGTTATATTAAAATGCAATTGTTTTTAAGATACTTGACCTTACAAATGTGCATTAGCATCTCTGTCTGTCACTGCTTTGGAGATAAATTTTGCATGCCGCATATTTATAGTTTAATTTTGGACACACAAATTATTCTAAATGTGCTTTTTTTCTTTTGCTGTTCCATTGGTTTTAATGTTTAACAGATAAACAGTAAATTTAATTTACATAATTAAGTTAATCTTTTAGATTTCAATGTAGTGTATCGTGTTTTTTTATCTGGGAATTAAATTGGATAATACCATTAAAACTCCTATTAAAAAAACACACAAAATAGAATAAAAAAATTGACTTTCTTTAACATCACTCAGAAACATCAATCTCCACTCTGGTTTATTTCTTTGCAATGGGTAGAATAAAGTGTCATTTGTATTTTTATTTATTTTTTTCACAGTGGCTTTAAAAAAAAAAAAAAAAAATAATAATAAAAAAGAATTGAAAGATTGAGACCGCTGTGAAATGGTTGAAAGTTTATTGCCTTATTGAAAAATAAATTGTACTTCGAAGCACCCTCAACCAGAATATCTCTTTCATAAAGATACCAGCCTTTCAAATTCAACTTTTTTTGCTGGGTGAACAGCCTAATGTACCATGCACTATTTTATGAGTAGCACTTTATGCAACATTGAAAGAGTCAATTCATTTGCATAATTCCAATGGTATTCCCCTCACTTTAAGGTAGGCTAGCTTGAACAGGAGTACGATCGTCTCACATTCGTCTTTCCACTATGTTTGCCATTTTGACAAATTAATCACGGCATAGAAATAATTAATAACACTTATGACAAACTAAACCTTATACCCATGGGCCTCAACTTTTTACATCAGCAATCTGATATTAATGCGAATAAGATTTGTGATTTAGTGTGTACCTTAAGAGTTGACAATGCCTTAGGCTGAACAAAATTAATATTTTGTTTCCCATCTGGAGGCTTCAGTAAAATTAATGAGGAATAGCGATCTCTTGTAATGTATGGGTATATTCACAATTCATAGACTAGGCTTGTCTTGGTGTTTTATATTCTGCATGTGATGTTCAGTGCATTTACTCAGTTCACAGTTGAGGAAATAGAAATGATAGAGCAGATAAGAAATCAAGGTTCTGATAACAGTCATTGACATTTCGTTGTGAGATATAACTTGAAAAATCATAAAGAGATTCACATTAATGCAGATGATAAACAATTTGTCTCTTTATCATGGTTGGTTTGAGAGGGATATAAGGATAGATAGCAAGACAGACAGACAGACAGACAGACAGACAGACAGACAGACAGACAGACAGATAGATAGATAGATAGATAGATAGATAGATAGATTATGTTTATTAGATTTGGATATTTGTAATGCTACAACCTGTAATTCATTAAAATTTTAGCTGATCGGATGATCATAAAAATCCCCAAACTCTGAGCTGAAATGTAATTTAATCACAAACCAAACAAATCACACAATGGACGAGCATGTTTGTTTTGATTCGTGTTTTGGAATTCTGCCCATTGATGATTGATGGGAAAAAAGATGATTGACAACATAGGCTCAGAGCAGTTGGGACGGAGGGGGTAACTATGACTGATATGAAACAAAGCATTACATGTGTAACTGTGATTTAGAAACAATCCCAATTTATCCACCTGGTGTGCGTGACTCAGTTTAGAACAAATACCACACGCACAAAAAAAATCTGGCTTGCAGTCACACACTCACATCCGGTACCACCCCCTCACTACAGAGTCTTACAAAATACTCACAACTTGCCCGAAGTAGAGTGGCACAAAGCTGCCTCTAGCCCCTAAGTGTGACTTACTCCCTATGCTAATTTGGCAAAACACAATAATGGCCTGGGGCGACTCTTAGAGCACATAATTCAACTATCACGTGCAAAGCAAACTTCAACGATAATGTTTATTGTGAACAGAAATAATTTATAATAACAACTCAAGGGGATCACCCCACTGCTGACACTAATGATTCTCTTAAGAAATTACATCATACACACAAGTCCCGACTTACAATTTCCAGCAAGTTTAGTATAGTCTCCAAACAGCTAACTCTTTTCTAGTGCTTTCCTAAAATGTAAAAGATTTAAACACACCCTCCAAAAGACATCTATCATTACAAAAGGCTAAATCAGGAGCTGTAATGCCATGTTCCCATAAATGCTCTTCTTTATTTTCATCTTTATTTTCATCTCCAACCTACTGTACTGGTTATCATGCACACTCGCCCACTAAGACAAAAGGAGTCTTCATCCCTCACCATGAAGGTTGTTTATATCAGCCTAATACCAAATACATAGAACTACAAGGTCATCCACTGATAGAGGAGGGTTGTTTAACAATGACCCTATCACCATATTTGCGAATTGATATCTGTCTAGTTGATTCGGATACTCTACAGTCAGTTAGGTAAGCAAATATTGGAGTAACATCTTGGTCATACCCTGTCCCCACTTTTACAAGCTTCTTTACTGACTACCCTGCCAGGGGTCAGGGACTCTGGCAGCTGAATGAGCACCTAGTGGAGGTTCAATTTATAATGGAGGCAACCTCTAGGCACTCCAAAGTTTATTGTTGGAAAAATCTATCATCTGATACGAACATGTCTAATAATTGAGTTGCTCACAAAGCAGTAAAAAGGGGATTCAAAATCCAACAATGAGCTGGGTATAAGAGGAGACTTACAGCGACCCAAGAACAATTAATCCAAACACTACAAAATCTAGAAACAAAAAATAAACAGGCACTCTCCCAACAACTCATGGGAGAAATCACTACTGTTAAGTCCCAACTACATTCCATACAATTACAGACAACAGAACAATATTTACAAAAATTTAAACAATCTCACTATGACCAAAAGAGCAGGTAAATTACTGTCAACCAAATGAAGAGTCAAAAGAGCCCAGACTAATATTTCTTACCTTGTAGACTCACAGAGAGCGAAAGTAACTAATCCAGCAAATATAACCTCTTTGAAGACTTCTACAAAGACCAATCAGACTATAACATAACCCACAGTTTTTGTAGTTTATACAGCTTCCCAGAGTCTCCCCAGCACAACATGAAGTATTAGATTGCCCTATTCTGATAAAGAAATCAGAGCTGCAATTAAATCATCAAAAAAGTTACAAAAAAGAACCAAAAAGGAGAAGGCGTGTATATGTCACCAAAAGTGAATAGTCAAATAAAACAACCTGTATATGAATGCTGAAATACAATTGGTAGATGTATCTAGGGAGAAAAGAAGAATATAGTGCAGTATAATCAGCACAACGGTGGGGGGAGGGGATGATGGAAAACTCACTAGAGAGATGCAAAATCAGGCGTCTCTTCCTCTTAAATAGGGTGGATACGGTATAATGGTATGGATATCTTCAGAAAGGGTATCTTCTTTAAGAAGATAGAGAGAAACTATAGTGCAGATTGTATAAAAGTGACAAGTGACAGTGACAGTTTTCAGAGCATATAGTGATTTATTTCTTTGTTTGCTATTAAATTATTACCAACCCACAAGGTCCCCGGCCCAGATGGGTTCACTAACATATTATATAAAAATTGTGGATATATTAACACGGCATCTAACTTCATTATTTAATCATTTCAAAGAGATAGGTCTCATCCCCACAGAAATGCTAACAGACAATATTGTTACCCTCTCTAAACCCAGCAAACTACCAACCCTGTGTGCAAATTTTAAACCCATATCCTTGCTTAATGCAGACCTCAAGCTATAGTTATTCAGAGGAAGAAGCTGCCTAGTACTCTCCTTGCACTGGACACAGAAAAGGTATTTGATAGGTTGCATTGGAAATACATGGCCTACACCTTATGTAAATTTGACTTAGCAACATCATTCCTCAGACCCATATTCACCAATGCACCAAAGTCCTCCAATGTCCTCCTTCCAGTTGTTGTCCCCGATCTTCCTATTCACCGCTGGGTTAGAACAAGGATCACTAGAGTACTTCAACTTTTTAATGATCAATACCTCATTGCAATGCCAACCCTCCTTCAAACATGTCCACTTAGCACAGCAGAAACATTCTCATACTTATGCAAACAACATATTTTCCAAGAAAATGCAACCTATATCTCCAAACATTCTAACTCCCTTCCAGAGCCTATTTTATCACCCACGTTCATGGATCCAAACAATCTCTGTGAGTTATTACTCGATTATAACAGCAAATAGGAAGGAAAAGCCCACATATGCAAATCAATTGGAGGCTGATCTTAATACTATATTCTCTCCAGCCCAATGAGAAAAAGTCATCACCAATTATAGGGGAGTGTTCATATGTCTGGTGCATTAGGATATGAACTGCGAGCTCCTATTCAGACACACACATTGACCCATGCAGACACTCTGAACCGTGCTGACACACATTGACCCATGCAGGCACACACACTGACCTTGGTGGGCACAGTTGATTGACCCCTGGGTTGGGCAAGGCAGTCTGCTGCTGGCCTGGCAGCCTGGTGGCACAGGCCCCAAGCTGGACAGGGTAGAGTTGGGGAGGGCTGCATTGCCTGCTCCCTTCTGTGCAGGCTGTCCTATTTTGTACTCCTCTCCCTTCCTTACAAGCATGGAGAAGAAGGAGGTTGCGTACGGGTTATGGTCGTGATGTCACCTCCGATTGGTGCAGTGGCTCAGCAACCCGCCGAGAAGAAGAACAAGCAGGTCTGTAGTCTACTTCTTGTGCAGGTTGGCCGCTGCACACACTCTCACAACAGCCGGCTCTCTTGGCATGAAAATTGGTTGGCTAGTGAGGAAGAACTTAAATCTCCTCAACGGCCATGCACTCCATCTCATGTCGGCCTCCCTAAGGACTCAGCCTTGTGGCATTATGGGAAATACAGCCCTGATTATGCTACACTGCTTCACTGTGGGAATAATGCACACAGGCTAATGAAAATGTATCATATTGCATCTAGGAAGACCAGCTTTGTAAACTGGCAACTCAATTTTGTTGGATGTTACAGGTAATACTCAAAGTTTAGGATATTTTTTATAACCAAACTTGTAATGGTAATGCTTCACAACTTTATCTTATCACCACTTTAATAGTTTTGGTTTAACAGCTCCCAGGTTTTCTACACTGATCAGCCACATCATTAAAAGCACTGACAGGTGAAGTGAAAAACATTAATTATATTGTTACAATGAGCCTTGTCAAAGGGTGGGATATATTAGGCAGCAAGTGAACAGTCAGTTTTTTGAATTTATGTGTTGGAAACAGGAAAAATGGGAAAGCAAAACAATCTGAGTGACTTTGACAAGGACCAAATAGTGATAGCTAGATTACTGGATCATAGCATCTCCAAAACTGCAAGTCTTGTAGGATGTTCCCAGTATGCATTGGTTAGTACCTACCAAAAATGGTGCAAGGAAGGACAACCATTGCTGAGCTGACGTCAGGGTCATGGAGGCCCATGGCACATTAATGCACATGTGGCATGAAGGCTAACCTGTCTAGTCCGATCACACAGAAGAGCTCCTATAGCTCAAATTGCTGAAACACCATGCTGGCTATGAAGGAGAGATGTCAGAGCACACAGTGCATCCCAGACTGGTTAGAGTGCCTTTGATGATCCTTGTCCACTGACAAAAGTGCCTTCAATGTGGACATGAGCATGGAAACTGGACCATGCTGCAAATTAAGCAAGTTGCCTGGTCTGATGTATTATTTTAGATAAGGTGAATGGCCGGTGCATGTGGCTTGCCTGGGGAAGAGATGACAGCAGGATGCACTATGGGAAGCAGGAAGGCTCTCAGATGCAGTGTTATACACTGGGTAATGATCTGCTGGGAGTCCTGACATTCATGTGGATGTTACTTTGACAAGTACCACCCAACTAGAGATTGTTGCAGACTACATACACCTCTTCATAGCGATGGTATAGCATGATGGCAGTGGTCTCTTAAAGCAGGATAATGCACCCTGCAACACAGCAAATGTTCAGGAATGGTTTGAGGAATGTGACAAAGAGTTCAAGGTGTTGCCTTGGCCTCCAAATTCCCCAGATCTCAATCTGATTGAGCATCTGTGGGATGTACTGGAACAACAATTCTGATCCATCTCGCAATTTGTAGAATTTAAAGGATCTGCTGCTAATATGTTGGAGCCAGATACCACAGGAGACATCCAGAGGTCTTGCAGTGCTTATGCCCCAATACATGAGTTTTGACAGCATGAGGGGGATCTACACGATATTATGCAGGTGGTTTTAATGGTTGAGGCATCAGTGTATATGCTGCTTGTTTAGAATACTCTCTATCAAACTCAGCCCCTTTTAGAAACAGACGTATACATTTTAAGATTAGGTGACACTTTCATCGCATACAAGTTGACACTATTTAGCGAATTGTGTGATTTCTGAAAGAAATTGGATTATTAAATCTTATTTACAGGTGTTATAGCAAGTGGTGTTATACTTATCATCTTAATGTCATCAAACATTACTAGACCCTCTATAACAAGACCCCTGTGTTTCACCTTGTGCTTGGTGTGAATTTATTAATTTATGGATCTGACATACAGCATATTCCTTCAGCCAGCCTCACTCGTCTTCACCAATTCTGTACAATGTAATTTTATACATTTGAAAGTGTTATATACCAATACCATAAGGATGCTAATATTCTTATAAGGAGCTCAAAGGCTCTTCAGAATTCGTCAATATAATAATTTTATTTCCCCTACACACAGTAAAGAGAAAACACTTGGGTAAGTTTGGGTCAGTTTGAATGCTTTATTGCAGATCATTCACATAAGGATTTATAGAGTGTGTGGTTTTGCCGGGAGTGTTTTATATGAAATATGTAATGCACATCTATATAAATGTATTTATAAATGGCATGACAAGGCTAAGTATATTAGATACATTGTTAAATCTAGAATTTACTCTAGGACTTCTTAACGGTTATATTGCCTTTTGCTTAATCAAGCATGAAAATACAGAGAAAAACATAGGATTACACTCTCAATTCTCTTAAAAATAAAACTTAGCTTTCATTGAGGGTCAACATTTCAGTTTAAAATATAACCGGACTCGACGTAGAGGAGAGAAATACAGAGTCAGGAACGATCCGAGGTCAAGGGTACAAAGAGACAGCGAAAACAAGAACTAGCCAAGGTCTGGTACACAGTAATCAGTAAGCCGGCAAACAGGACAAAACAGGGATAAAGAGATAAACGGAGTCAGATACAAAGCCAAGGTCAAGTACGAAAAATCACAACTGAACACAACAAGCGCTAAAGGGAACTGAAACAGAAACCACAATAGGGCAGGGAGTTAAGGGAAAGGTAAGTATAAATAGCCTAACATTTCATTTGATTGGCCCCTGTCATATCCACGGCCCCAAAACGCGAGTGTATGGGGAATGTGGGATGACAGGGGCCAATGGAGACCGTTTTAGTTTTCGGCTCCCACTTCCCCTTTAAGAGTGTGCCCGAGACGCGCGGCGCGCTCTTGGAGCTAGGCGGGACACGTGACCGCATCCCGCGGTCAGTGCCCGCCGTCATCCGAGCCCCGAGCGAGCCGCGTGGCGGAAACTGAGGACTTTGGCCGGCCCCTGGATAAGGTAAGTACCGCTACACTTCCTCAGATGTTTAATGTAATATTGATGTATGCAGATATCTGAACTGCACATTTGTAATCCTGTTTGTAACCCTTTTGGTAAAACTCTGTAAACAAATGTATTTGTATGTCCTATTACAGTTTTCAAGGTGCTTATGGTGCTTACGGTTTCACGGTGCTCAAGGTGTTTAAAGATATTGATGATGGTGGTGTTCAGAGCACTCCCGCACATTTCTGATGCAAATAATAAATTACTCCACCCGTCAGAAGCTCTCTCCTTTCTTTAATCGATGCCAAAGGGGCAGCTACAGTGAAAACTCGACGCTGTGAAGACTCAACGCTGAATCTCTGCCATCACCTGCTGCATCGCTATCTTCATCAAACTGTGAGTAAAGGCTTCCCAACACGTCCGGACGTCATCTTGGCAGCAGAAAATCGGCTGAAAAGTAAACATGTCGTGTGAACTTATATGTAAATATAGCGAGCTGTTTTATATGTGTATAGAGACTGGCTTTGGGAACACTTTGTTTTAGTTAACCCTTTTCAGTCTCTTCTCTTTCTGTTTTATATGTGGTCCAGAAGCCACGCTTAATTAGTATGCAAGCCGAGACTTCGCTAAAACAGTGATCAAGTTTATTGTATTTGTTGTATGAGAGCTTAATGTTAAGAGGCTTAGAGTGAAATTATAAGCAACGATATCTCCTAATTTCCTAACCACTAAACTATTATTTAATTACTTAAAGGGTAAATTGTCTAGTTAGAAAGCATCAGCAGTATATTTGTTTTATAATATTTTGTCTTATTGTATACATTGTTTGCTAATCTTATAAGTATACAAGTGTAATGCCTGTTTTCAGTCGTAGTTTAAATAGCAAGTTTGTGCCAACACTCACCCAAAATTAGGAACTGACACATACACTTGAAAGGCAAAGGCACACTAGCACAAAATGTTGTCACTTGCTGAAGAAACAGACAAACCCACAGAGTCACAACAGATCCAGCTCTAGAGAGTGAAGCTTAACAGAAAAAGGCCAAGAAATGCACGAAGAAACAGAAGCTGCCCTCTGAGAGTCATTACCAGACTCCAACTCAAGCGCAAAAGCCACTTCCAGTACTTCTAGCATACACACAGATGCAGAAGCCGACATTGCAGCCAAAATAGAGCAGGCAAATGCAATGCAACAGTTACAAACCAGAGAGTGAATTAAAGCTTGAAGAGGCACAAATGCTTGCAGAAATTAAACTGAAGTTGGATGAGGAAAAAACAAGGCTACAATAACTACAAGCAGAAAATGAAGTCTAGGTAGCAATGGCACGAGTGAAAGCTTACAATGCCTATGATGGTCTTGAAAATTGTGAGCAGAAAACAGACCACAAGGTGCAATACCTTGGCCAAAATAATGAACCTCAAACCTCATTAAATCCACAAGCTGTGCCATTTCAACCTTCAAATACACCACTTGAGGTATCAAGACCACAAGAAGAGATTAGCCTAACTCCATGTCTTGCAAGTCTGCTCATATCCAACCGTCTTCTTATACCTGAACCAACCATATTCACAGGTGATCCTTTAAAGTTCATAGATTGGAAGATATCCTTCACGGCACTGATTGATCAGAAACCACTCCCTGTATGCGAAAAAATGCTGTACTTGAAGAGGTATCTCGGTAGTGAAGCTCGTAAGGCATTGGAAGATTTCTTCTATCGTAATTCAGAAGATGCTTATCTAGGTGCTTGGGGCATCCTACAGGACAGGTATGGAGGTCCATTCATTGTCCAAAAAACTTTCAGAGAAAGGCTGACTAAAAAGCCAAAGATAGCACTTAAATGAAACCCTCCACCTCGAGCATCCCAGAGATCTCAGTTCCAAGACCAAAGCCACCTCGCCTAGTCTGCAAGGATGAAATACATGGTATCGTTAAATGTCTAACTTTTTGCTGCAAAGACCATTGAGGAAAAGAAGACCTTCATTTATGAAAACCCTCTCTGCTTTGGTTGCTTAAGAAAGGGCCACACTACAAAGAACTGCAAAGGAAGACACATATGTAGTATATGAAGTCGATGTCATCCAACCTGTTTGCCCATACAGAGAAACACAGAACATGTTAAAACACTGAACAATGATTCAGTAGCCACAGGAAGGAAAGCAAACAACAACGTTCCCAAAGTTAGGTCCCATACATTGACAACAATTATTCTGCCACACCTTGTATCGTTCCAGTCCTGTTGTCAGCTGCAGCGGAGCCTCAGAGAGAAATCCTCACTTACGCCTTACTTGACACGGAGAGTGATTCAACCTTTATTTTGGCAGACCTGGTATCTAGTTAAAACCAAAACCAAAAAGTTACCTGCTCTCTCTCCTAAATCTCTATGTATATTTAAACAAATGGAGGCCATTTAGTTACTCCAATGGCCATTGGAGGGAATGCCCACCTGCCAATGTCAAGGCAGACACCCTTCAGGTGGGTCCTACTCTGACCTGTCACCTTGCTTCCTTGAGCTTCTGGCAAAGATATCTCTAATGAGACAGAGAGGGGTATTATTTATATACACCCCTATATACCTGGTATCTAAGCTAAGTGTGAGCACCAAGCCATTACAGCTAAAGCTCAGCACAATGACAGCTGTCGACACAGCAAGTGCGTGGCTTCAACTCTGAAGCTCAAGTCCAACTCCGTCAAGCCTACACAAGAGATTTCATTCCAGTAAATAAGTCTCACATCCCCACTAAGAACACTACACTGCAATAGTCACACCTCAAGCACTTGGCAAACAAGTTAGAGCCACTTCATGACTGTGAAGTCGGACTGTTGATTGGTTATGAATCAGCACTGACCCTCTTAGAGGTCGTTGCTGGCTCTGAAAATGAACCCCTCACTCAAAAAACTGTGCTCGGCTGGAGCATTAGAGGGTCAACAAATCCTCAACTTGATAGACAGGGTAGCCAAAACTTTGTACATACAAGTTGCAGTGAAAGAAATGCCAATGCCCAGTCACTGATGTGTTAAAGGCTTTTGAAATGGACTTCAGTGAAATAAATTTTGAGGACAAATACATGTCTCAAGATGACGTTCACTTTGTGCAGTTTCTCTCTGAAGCCATAATGAAATGGAAAGATGGAAACTAAGAAATGCCGTTACCCTTCAATGAGAGGCCAACATCTAAAGAAAAGGTTGAAGGCCAACAAACTGTACCATGAGCACTACACTGCATTCATAGAAGAAACAATCAGAAAGGATGATGCAGAACCAGCCCCTTCATTGTTGGAGGGATAAACAGTGTGATAGATCCCACATCACCGGGTCTATCACCCCAAGAAGCCAGACAAGTTAAGAGTCATCTTTGATTGTTCAGCAAAGTTCCAAGGCATCTCCCTAAATGATACTTTACTGACAGGTCCTGATCTGATAAATTTCCTAGACTGATCCCACCCGCCGGCTCAGGAAACCTAATGCGCATGCGCAGCAATGCCGCGCACGCGCATTAGGTCTCCCCATAGGAAAGCATTGAAAAAGATTTTCAATGCTTTCCTATGGGGAATTGAGCAAAGCTGGAGGTCCTGACACAAAATCTTTGCTATGATTCAGGAAGTGCCCTTTAGTGGCTGTCTAGTAGATAGCCACTAGAGGTGGAGTTAACCCTGCAATGTAATTATTGCAGTTTATTAAAATGGGCAGAAGTGGTCGGGGTGCCTGGAGTGTCCCTTTAAGGTTCTTTTGGTGGGAGAACGGTCAGTTGGAAACAGAATTCAAAGAATACAGAATTGCAGTTCACATTTTGGTGCAAGTTCCTCTCCAGGATGTGCCAACTTTAGCCTTAAGTATCTTGCATGTTCAACTCTAACAAAAAAGACGTCCTGTCTTCTATAGCTCCGTCAGAAAGAGCAAAAACTAGTGAACCTCTCAAACTTAACCCAGACTCAATACCAGAAGGACAAGCACTTGGCATTCAGTGGTCAATTGAAAAGGATCCTTTATGTCAACGCTGAAGCTGAAAGTATCAACCCTCAACTTGTTGTGGTATCCTGTCAGTTGTAGCCTCTCTTTATGATCCTCTAGGTTACATAGCCCCCTTCATACTGAGTGGCAAGTGTATTCTGCAAGAGCTTTGCTGCAGGGGTATCATTTGGGATGAAGCACTTCCTGAGAGCTTAAGCCCATGGTGGGAGGCCTGGAAGAGTAGTCTGCAAGCTTTAAAGGAAATCAAGATACCCAGATCCTACCATCCTCCAGACTTCGGTAACACAGTGAAGGTGGAACTACAACACTTCTCAGATGCCAGCAACGTGGGATATGGCGCCTGTTCTTATCTTAGGTACAAGAATGAGGTCAAGTTCATTGCAGCTTTGTAATGGCCAAAGCAAGAGTTGCGCCAATGAAGATTGTGAGCATCCCAAGGCTGCAACTCTCAGCTGCAGTCACTGCAGCAAAGTTGAGTGTCATGTTGAAGGCAGAACTTGAAATAGAAATTGATGAAGAATTCTTTTGGACAGACTCCCAGGTAGTTTTGTCATACATCAATAATGAAGCGAGAAACTTTCATGTGTTTGTAGCCAATCGTGTTCAACTCATAAGAAAGATTACAGATCCAACTCAGTGGCAGTATGTGGATACAGCACAAAACCCGGCCAACCATGCATGGGTCTTCACGTAGCAGATATTTTCCCCTCAAGGTGGTTATCTGGCCCTAGTTTCTTATGGAAATCTGAAGTGCTTGCATCTCCAAGCTCTTCAGCAGAACTGATTGTAGGCGACCCTGAAGTTAAACCCCTTGCAACCTGTAACGGACCGTTTCAGCATTAGAGGGGTTAAAATCCGTTTAGGCGATAATCCCCTTTTCTCAGAAAGGCACAGCTACTGCAGAACATCAAAACTCACGAATTGGATATAGGTGAATGCATCAAACTCCCGAACTGCATACCAGGGAATAAGATAGCACTCCAAGCTGGAACCTCACGAATAGCTGCTAGCAGACGAATAGGAAAAGCAGACATCAGCTTACACTCCTAGCAATCAATCTCCAACAGCATACAGTGAATCCCCCCAAGAACGAGACAAGGCTCCGTGTTGAGGGTCAAGCAGTGGTCTGTTTATTCAGGGCTACCTGCCCCTGTATTTATGCAGGTCTCCCACCTGGTGGACACTCCCCTAGGGGACCAGATGGAAGACTGAAACAGCAGACAGACATGTATCACTTTCGTACACACAGCCACAATACTTTCCCACAATGCATCTTGGTTTCCTCCTCCCTGCCCTGGAGATAATTAATAAGGTAATTCATTTATCTCCTAGGACAAAGGCCCGACTCCATTATGCACATGGTGACACAGAAACAGACTATCACTTTAAAATACATACAGACACATTTTATACATAAAACACAGACATGTAACATATCCCCAGATAGCTCAGGTCTGGGTGCACATTATTAGGTGAATGGCACCCAGACCACCCGAATACAGTTTAAGTGCCATGGGGCCAAAGTCTTTAATTATACGAACAGGCTCCATGGCATAGCTATCTGGGTTACTACAGTTCACATAAAACATAAAATACCGAATTTCCCTGCATTCACCAAATTCATACGAATGAGAACCAGGGGCTGGAGGTTCAGCGGTGCCTGCACGGAAAAGTGTCCTATTTTGGTGCATGAAAGCCGGGCAGAAAAGTGCTGGCTGCCCCGGGAGCTCCAGAACAGCGCCACCTAGCGGCCGCTAAGTGTAACAGCAGCCACACAGTTAACAGGCAATTAACCACAGCTTCAGGGAGGTAAATTGGCAGCACACTCCAGCTTCTGGGTGGCCAATTAACAACGCCGTCCGGCTTCCCACGGCTCTGGGGAGGTTGGTGAACGGCTGTTTGTTCGGTAGATGAAATCCCGAACTGCTGTGCAGAAAGGGAGAAATAAATCCTTCTGCACAGTAAAATTAACCCTTTAGCTGCCGGTCCATAGTCCAGAGGCAGCAGGCGGGCAACCAGGCTCCTCCAATACAATGTGGCGAGATTGGTTTCGTCACACGACCCTTGCATTACAAGTCAGTGAACAAACTGATATTCTAAATCGTCTGAACAAGCTTTCCAGTTGGTTAATCATTAAGGTGATTGCAAGAATCAAGAGAATAAGACTGAAGACACATCACTGCAGCAATCATGTGACTGTGGAGGAATGTAGGGAGACTAATGAGGTAGTGATAGGTTTAGTTCAACAGCAAGTTTTCCCCCAAGAACTAAAACTTCTTCAAAGAGGAGATAGTCTTCCAAGTTCAAGCTCCATTCTGGTTAAAGGACTTCATGGTGTTGGTGGAAGGCTGTCAAGATCTACCCTTAGTCAAGAAACGAAGCACCCAGTCATCCTCCCAAAAGAAGGACACATTACCCAGTTAATCTTATCCCACTACCATGCAACCACTTGTCACCAGGGCCGCAGCCAAACTCTAACAGAACTCAGAGCAAATGGATTTTGGGTGCTTGGTGGGAGCAAGTCAGTTGCCAAGTTAATAGGTAAATGTGTACAGTGTTGAAAGCTCCAGCACCCCAGGAGCAGCGTATGTCCCTGAAAAACGTGTAGAAGTTTCAGCTCCCTTTACATAGTATGGTATGTACTGTTTCGGTCCCTTTATAACAAAGCAAGGTCATAAGGAGTACAAGAGGTATGGTCTCATCTTCACATGCTTCCCCTCATGTGCAGTCCACATTGAGATGCCCAAAGATTTATCTACAGACTCCTTCATCAAAGCCTTAAGGTGTTTCATCAGTTTGAGAGGAGCCGTTCGCCAACTTTACTGTGACCAAGGCACAAACTTCATAGGAGCAAAGAACGAATTAAAAGAAGCTCTGAAGCAGTGTGACACCAAGACACTGGGAGCTTTCCTAGCTGATAAACAGTGTGAGTTTATCTTCAATGCCCCCTCTGCAAGTCATGCAGGTGAAGTCTGGGATCCCCAAATTAGGACCATTCGTAATGTGCTAAGTGCCACAACCGTTCAGTGTTCAAGTAGACTGGATGATACTTCTCTTAGAACACTATTTTATGAAGCTATGGCCATTGTTAATAGTTGTCCTTTAACTGTCAATGGAATCAACGACCTCAAAGCACTAGAACCTCTAACTCCAAACCATCTCATCCTGATGAAATCCAAGGTTGCATTACCCTCCATCCAGGAAGTTCATAAAGGAAGATGTGTATGCAGCTAAAAGGTGGCGAAGAGTACAGTATTTAGCACACCAGATCTGGAGTCGATGGAAAAAGGAATACCTCATAATCGTTTCCACAAGACAGAAATGGCGCACACCTCAATGTAACCTGAAAGTAAACTACATAGTTATACTCAAAGAAGATATGCTTTCAAAATGCCAGTGGCAGATGGGACATATGTTCGAAACTATACATTGAATATAAATTTAATCAAGAGAGTTGTGGTGGAGAAAAGAGTGTGGTTGAAAACCCCTTCCACCTGAAGTAAGTGGATAGTTAATATATTGCTAAATACAAATACACATACCACAACTCTCTTGGTATGTACTTTACAAGTAACGCCAAGCCTCCATAGTAAGCCAGTAACCAATCTCATGCTGATGAGTTGCATTAACAATGAAACATCTGGTCATGAGTGGTTCACTGGCTTTGCTCCTCTTCCTGAGTTGTGTTTCAAAGCTGTTGTATACAGCAGACACAAACTCCAAGGAATCCATGTATATAATGGAAAGGAGGCAAAAATGTGGTTCTTTGTTGAGCTCATTTGCATACGCCTACCCAGAATTCCTTACAGTAGTGAAAACACTGTTAAAGTGAGATTTCTGTGGGAAAAGCAAGTCTTATGGCTTGACTGGTGTGTGTATTTGTGTTTAGTAATGTATTATATATATATATATATATAGTATTTCTAGCAAAGAGATCTTGCTATAATGTGTTCAAATTAAGGTAAATAGTTTTCCACTGCTGGGTAAATTAAGAGAATTTAGAAGGTTGGCAACAGTTAGTGCTTGCTATGGTGCTTTCTATTAGTTAGACTAATCCAAAAATACATGTTTCTGCAATTCACCCTCTGAAAAGCCATTTACATTTTCCAATTTTTCTCTTCCCAGTTTGATCCATTATAACAGAATCAACCTGCTATAAACATTATTACCATTTAGATTTTCACACCGTAAGACCCAATCTTTAATAATAACTTATAATGTGTTTTTACTTTGCCAGCTATCATGATATGAAAAAGACGCCAAGATGTATAATGAGCTCAGTAGAAAATGAAATGTGAACTAATGCCATGCTCCGCATACATTATTTAAATATGTGTATACATCTGATCATTAAAGGTATGGCAGGTGGGTAAGTTGAATCTTAACAGAGGTGAGTGAAGGACTGCCAGACTTTCACCCACACCCTGTAACCTGTATGATCAGAGAGCTTTTTAAGTCCAAGGGGTCCTTTGAACCAATTATTACCTAGCCATCAATTAAACCATGTATCATGCCGGACATACTAGGCATATACATACAATATTTAGTAGAGTTTTGTTTCTTCATGGGCTTGCAGGTGCATTTAGTAGCCCTCCTTTCTGTTTTAAAAGGAACACTCTGCCAAAAAATTCATTCATTTATGTTGTTAGTAACTTGGTATATATACCCCGAAAAATTATTTTGTGTGTATTATTGTCTTCCCCACTCTTTTATAAATATGTTATTAGGTCATTATAAATCCCTGTATGTTTTCTGACATGTATTGGTTATTTGTATTTTATTAAGTTTGTCACAGCAAGCTTTATGTAACGCATGTATGGGATAGTCCCAAGCAAAATAAAGTTTTGTATGTCAGTTCCTTTTCTAACTTGTGTCCTGTGTGGATTTTTAGGGATCCCAGTGACAGAGTCTTTGGACCAGTTGGCTGGTTGAATGTTGGCTGAGAACCGCAAGTGCCTTTGTAAATGCAGTAGCAATCACTATAAGCAGTACTGCAGAGGGGACGATACCTGCCTGGAAGAAGGGCTGCAGCAGAATAGGCAGAGGGGGATGATACCTACCTGGAAGGAGAGTTGAGCCCTGGTCAGGTGGAAAAGCTCCAGAAGGATCCCAGTCAAGCTGCGGCGACTGGGGAAGAAGCGCTTCAGGTTTCCTGGGTCCAGCTAGGAAGTGAGCTTGGCGGAGGTACCCAGCCAGGGGTATAGGGAGCTCCATCACAGATGCAAATACACACTGAGAGTTACATAGATACACACATACTGATACACATACACACATACTGACACACAAATACATACATACTGGCAGATACATACACTCAGTGACCCATAGACACACATACCCCCCGCCACCACATACATACACACTATAACTCACACACAAGGTGACCCCCACACACATAGTCCCACCTTCAGTGCAGGATTATTCACATGCAGCTTCTGACATGCCACTCGGATCAGCACTTGGTCAGTGACTCCCCTTCTTTTGGAAGTTTCCCCGAACATAGACATGCACCACAGAGCAGGGAATCCCCATGATTGGTCGTAAGTACGAGCCGTCGTAAAACAGGTAGGTCGCCAAATGAGGAACACCTGTACTAATAAAAAGTAACATGTGTCACCTAGAATTGATTATATACTAAATAATTAAATTTTAATAGCAGCTAAAATTTGAATTCAATATTTTATAACATTATTTGGTTGTGCAAAGCCACCCTTGAGTTGCCTATGTTGGTCACGTAGCTCCTTGAGAAGATTACATTGGTCAAGCCAACCAAACAACTGAAAAGGTTGGATGTTTCTGAAGGAACAAATGACATTATTTTGATTTTTATTTTCTTTTTTTTAAACTATAAACAAGTCTTCTAAATTTAGCATGTTGTATAAGCAATCTATATTAGGTGACACTTGTCCTTTTATGAAAACATGGATTAAAAAAACAACTTTAGCTCATTGATTTTTAAATTAGGCTGTAGTTATGATAGGCTACTATGATTAATTTATTGAAATGTCTGAAATATCCACTGGGATTTAACTGTCATAATCTATTATCATCCTGCAGCCGTTAAAGTTATTATTTTTGTATGCTACTAGTTCTAATAGTTGTAAATTCCTTCTACAATACCAGAAGAAGCATTTAGCTTCTCATAAATATCATCACATTTCATGTACACATTTTTGGATGTTGCACTTATACACATTCATCTAGATGACATTTATGTCACTATCACTCACTGAACACTATATACATGAAATTCCATTGAGAAAGTACATTCCCTTCTACTACTTGATCCAGAGCTACCCCTTTATTGGTGTTGCAACCTGCATCACCTGATCTGGATGTGGAATATTGGCTTTCCTATTCTGTCATATGTAGTAATGATTTGTTTTTGTCCAATTCTTTTTTTTTTTTGCCTTTTGACCAGTTACAGGCTAAATTTGGTCTGGATGCCTCAATGGCCCCCGTGCATAGGCAGATGGTAGACCCTGGTGAAGCATAACATTTACATGTCTTAACTAGAAAATATAGATCTCTCAGATCCTGATTGGAAACATCTCTGTACGCTAGGCATATTTTGCTGGGAAACCTGGTCAAAAATTGGACTATATGACAAAGTGGGAATGGGAACTGAATAAGGAGTTTACTGTTGTGGAGTGGCATGGGCTTCTATTGGCACTACAGAAAACATCACAGTCTGTGGCACTTTTGGAATCACATTATAAACTTCTCTACAGATGGTTCCTAACTCCCTCTAGTTTCTTTAAACTTACTTTATCTAGAACTAATACATGTTGGTGGGAGTGCGGGCAAATAAGCACACTTTTCACATCTTTTGGTCCTGTCCTAGGCTTTCAGAAATTATCGTGGGTCATCTATTAGTTTCAGCAACTTCAGTTCTTTCTCGGTATTGGAACTCTGACACTATTCCATCTATGACTGAAGCATTTTGTAACTTCTTTGAAAATAAGCAACGTGAGTAGCTTCTGGACACCTTATACTGCTGTCAACTGTCACGGTAATATACCCCAACACGCAGGAATAGTCCAGATAGTCAAGAGACAAGAAAACAGGATTCGTCTTACCGGACCTTAGAACGGCCGGACTTAGACGAGTACAAGAAAAGACAGAGTCCAGAACAAGCCGAGGTCAAGGGAACAGAGAGACAGCGTAAAGTAGAACAACCCAGGGACTGGTACACAGGAGAGCAAACCGGCGGATAGACAAGCAAGGATAAAGAGAGAACGGAGTCAGGAACAAAGCCAAGGTCAAGCACCAAAAAAACAACTGAACGATACAAGCACTAAAGGGAACTGAACAGAAACCACGATAGGGCAAGGTACAAAGGAAACAGGTGAGTATAAATACCCTAGTGTTCACTTTGATTGGCCCCTGTCATATCCACGCCCCCAAAACGTGAGTGTATGGGGAACGTGTCATGACAGGGGCCAATGGGAAACTGATTCTAATTTTGTCTCCCACTGTCCCTTTAAGAGCGCGCCAGAGATACGCGGCGCACTCTTAGTGTCAGGCGGGACACGTAACCGCTTCTCGCGGTCACTGCCCGCCTACCTGATCTCGTCGTCGGATGAGCCGCGCGCGGCTCGTGCAGGAGCAGGACCGCGCGCGGCGATAAGAGAGGACCCCGGCCGGCCCTTGGAGAGGGTAAGTACTGCTACATCAACTTGCTGAAAGAAAAATTTATTACACTCTGGAAGGAGGACGTCAGGGGCCATTAAGGCCTATAAAGCTTCCTTAAAACCTACACGAGACCGGATGACAAAATGAACACAACTTCTTAAAACACATATGGCATTCTAATTTAGGATAACTATATTCTACTATTATATTATAACATACAGTTATTTTGTACTATTGGATGATGTTTGTTCATTGTATTTCCCCTGTTTTGTGTTATTGTTATTTTCTTTCTGTTTGTTTATAAATTGTATTATTATATAAAAGTACACCCTCTGTGAATCTATGGTTTTATATACCAGGGCATAATAACAATCATCTACTCTTTAGCAGGTCTTTAAATTAGGTAAATACAACTGTAGATGAAAAACAACACATGACATATTACACCGTCTCATGATTTATTTAGCAAAAGCCAAAATTGAAAAGCCATGTGTGAAAAAATAAGTTCACCTTAATAACAGCTTAAAGGAACACTATAGTCACCTAAATTACTTTAGCTAAATAAAGCAGTTTCAGTGTATAGATCATTCCCCTGCAATTTCACTGCTTAATTCACTGTCATTTAGGAGTTAACCCCTTATGGACCGGCTTGTTTTTGCGATGTTTGTACCTTAACCCCTTAAGGACCAGAGTGTTTTTTGCGATGTTGTACATTTGCGACCAGGCATCTTTTTACGCTTTTGTGGTGTTTGTGTTTAGCTGTAATTTTCCGCTCTCTCCTTTACTGTTCCCATACAAATTATATATTGTTTTTTTCAGGACAAAAGGGGCTTTCTTTACATACCATTATTTATATAATCTCATGTAATTTAATTTAAAAAAAATGAAAACATATAATGAAAAATTTAAAAAAATACATGTTTTTTGACTTTTATGTAAAACATCTTTTACTCATCTACAAAAGCAAAATTAAAAAAACTGCTAAATAGATTCAAAATTTTGTCCTGAGTTTAAAAATACCCAGTATTTACGTGCTTTTTGCTATTTTTTTGCATGTTATAGGGCTATAAGTACAAGTAGGATATTGCGGTTTCAAAACATACATTTTTAAAATGTATCAATAGTGACATTGTAACACTATTATCTGTCATAAATCGCTGAATAACACCCCACATGTACATATTTTTTTTAAAGTAGACAACCCAGGGCCATTCAATATGGGGTATGTCCAGACTTTTTTAGTAGCCACTTAGTCGCAAACACTGGCCAAAGTTAGCGTTCAGATTTGTTTGTGTGTGAAAAAAGTAAAAAACTAAATTGAACGCTAATTTTGGCCAGTGTTTGTGACTAAGTGGTTACTAAAAAAGACTGGACATACCCCATTTGCAATACCTTGGGTTGTCTTCTTTTGCAAATGGTATGCCATCATGGGGCTAATTCTCATTCCTTGGCTACCATACGCTCTCAAAGGCAACCTAACCAATCTGACCAATTTCAATTAAAACAAAAAGTAAAATCAAGCCTTATATTTGCCCCTGTAACTTTCACAAACACTATAAAACCTCTACATGTGGGGTACTATTATACTCAGGAGACTTCACTGAACACAAATATTAGTGTATCAGAACAGTAAAATATATCACAGCAATAATATCCTCAGTTATTTCCCCACTTTCACTGACAATATCATCGCTGTGATATGTTTTACTGTTTTGAAACACTAATATTTGTGTTCAGCGAAGTCTCCTGAGTAAAACAGTACCCCCATGTACAGGTTTTAGGGTGTCATAGAAAGTTACAGGGTTAAACACAGTACTAGCAAATTAAATTATCTGGACTTTCGGCCTGGGTTGGCAGGCAGGTCCCTCAAATTGCAATCATTAAAATTACTTAATTAGGTAAAAATATTACATAAATACGCACGTAGAATTTTAATATATATACATATTTATATATTTGATGTCTACGTGTATATTTATGAAATTATTTATGTAATTATGTATGTGGACATTTGTATATTTCGTATTATTTTTATTTATTTATTTATACATAGATATATATATCATTACATTCTAAGTGTATTTTGATATAAATATATATATATCAATATCAAAATACTGTTAGAATAAAATTGCATATATATATATATATATATTTATTTTTTTAATTATTAAAAATTATTTTTATTTTTAGTTATTTATTTTTATTAACATATTATTTGTATTTTATAATAATATATATATACCATATATATAGGTATTATATATATTGTATATATTTGTGTGTAATTTAAATATAAGTGTATTTTTATATTAATATACGTATATTTAAATATAAAAATACACTTAGTATGACATTATATATATGATATATATACATATATTATATATAGGTATATATAGATATAATACATGTATATATATCATATATATATACCCATATTATTATTTTTTTTACACTGATTGATTTTATTTCACTTTATTTTATGATTTTACAGATGCAGGGAGACTGCCTGTCAGCACAGACAGTCCCCTTGCAGGCAGATACACAGGCACCTATTGCGGTCATGTGATCGAGTGATCACGTGGCCGTGGGGTCTTGATCTGCCAAGGGGGGACTGCCCGGGCAGACAGGCAACCCCCCTGGACCGGCAGGAGAGCTGATCGCCGCCGTGGGACCGACGGCGATCAGGTAAGTAGCCCCAGACCGTTATGACGGTTCAGGACCGTCAGCGGTCCAAACGCACGACCGTCAGCGGTCCTGAAGAGGCTAAATCACTTTGTTTCTGTTTATGCAGCCCTAGCCACACCTCCCCTGGCTATGATTGACAGAGCCTGCATAAAAAAAAAACTGGTTTCACTTTCAAACATATGTAATTTACCTGAAATAATTTTATCTCAATCTCTAAATTGAACTTTAATCACATACAGGAGGCTCTTGCAGGGTCTAGCAAGCTATTAACATAGCAGGGGATAAGAAACTCTTAATTAAACAGAACTTGCAATCACGAAAGCCTAAAAAGGGCTCTCTTTACAGGAAGTGTCTATGAAAGGCTGTGCAAGTCATATGCAGGGAGGTGTGACTAGGGTTCTTAAACAAAGGGATTTAACTCCTCAATGGCAGAGGATTGAGCAGCGAGGCTGCAGGGGCATGTTCTATACACCAAAACTGCTTCATTAAGCTAAAGTTGTTCAGGTAACTATAGTGTCCCTTTAACCCCTTAAGGACACATGACATGTCTGACACGTCATGATTCCCTTTTATTCCAGAAGTTTGGTCCTTAAGGGGTTAAAGAACCCCCTTTAGCTGCAATAACGTGAAGAAATCATTTTCTGTATGACTTTATCAGTCTCTCACATCATTGTGGAGGAATTTTGACCCAATCTTTCTACAATGTTGTTTCAGTTCATTGAGGTTTGCTGGCATTTGTTTAAGCACAGCTCTCTTAAGTTCCTGCCACAGCATTTCAATCAGGTTCAGTTCTGGTCTTTGAGTGGGCCATTGCAACACTTTGATTCTTTTACTTTTCAGCCATTATGCTGTAGATTTGCTGGTTTGCTTGGGGTCATTGTCCTGTTGAACAACCCAATTTCGGGCAAGCTTTAGCTGTCAGACAGATGGCCTCACATTTGACTCTAGAATACTTTGGTAAACAATGGAGTTCATGGTCGACTCAATGACTACAACGTTCCAAGGTCTTGTGGATGCAAAAAACAAAACAAATCATCACCCCTCTACTACCGTGCTTGACTGCTGGTATGAGGTGTTTGTGCTGATATGCTGTGATTGTTTTTTGACAAACATGATGCTGTACAATATGGCCAAACATCTCCACTTTGGTCTCGTCTGTCAAAATTGTTCCAGAAGTCTCGTAGTCTGTTCAGATGCAACTTTTTAAACATATGCAGAGCTGCCATGTTCTATTTAGAGAGAAGAGATTTTCTCCTGTTAACCCTCCCAAACTAAGCTTATCTGTTCAGTCTTTTTCTAATTGTACTATAGTGAACATTTAACATTGTAACTGAGGCCCGTAAAGTATGAGATATAAACTTTTTTTGCAATTTCTCTGAGCATTGCACGATCGGACCTTGGGGTGCATTAGCTATAACGTCCACTCCTGGTAAGATTGACAATGCTCTTGAATGTATTCCACTATTGAATAATCTTTCTCACTGCAGACGGATGGACTTTAAATTGTTTGGAAATGGCCTTGAACCTTTCCCAATTTAATGGGCAGCAACAATTGCTTCTCCAATATCATTGCTGATCTCTTTCCTATTTGGCATTGTGTTAACACACGCCTGAATGCTCCAGACCAGCAAACTGCTAAAACTTGCTGGTGATCAATTAATCAAGGGTATTTTATGACAAACACCTGTCTGCTGCTTAGCCTTTTAATTCCTGAGGAAGCAGTATGGATGTACTTTGTTTTTCACACAGGGCTTCTCATTTTTGGCTTTATTTTTTTTAAAATAAATCATGTGATGATGTAATATGTTGTGTGTTGTTG
The DNA here is from genome assembly GCF_036172605.1 of Pelobates fuscus. NCBI lineage: Eukaryota > Metazoa > Chordata > Amphibia > Anura > Pelobatidae > Pelobates > Pelobates fuscus. The sequence goes on from NC_086318.1 coordinate 97,267,144, forward strand.
TTCATCTGAGCTTGTATTTACTTACAGTTAAAACCTGATATGGAACAGGTGATTGTTTTTATGTCCTGATATATAAAGCCATATAATTCAAAGAGGGTGTACCATATATACTCGAGTATAAGTCGAGTTTTTCAGCACATTTTTTGTGCTGAAAAACCCCAACTCGACTTATACTCGAGTCAATTGTCTGTATTATGGCAACTTAGATTGCCATAATATAGACAAGGACCGCCAGGCTCATTACAAGCTAGGCGGTCCTGTTGGGGGCTGGCAGGAAGCTCTTACTTACCTTCACAGCAGCTCCTGTCAGCTCTCTTCTCCTCTGCGCTGGTCCGGTCAGCTCCCCTGTCAGCTCCACTGCAAGTCTCGCGAGAGCCACGAGAGACCGCGAGACTTACAGTGGGAGCTGACAGAGGAGCTGACCGGACCGGCGCGGAGGAGAATTGAGTTGACAGGAGCTGCAGGAGAGGTAAGTAAACACTTCCTGCCAGCTCCCTCCTACAGCCCATCCACTGGACCACCAGGGAATGAGAGCCCTCCTCCCTGGCCAGCAAACAAGCAGGGAGGGGGGACGAAAATAAATAAATACAAGTTTAAATAATAAAAAAAATATTAATAATAATAAAATAGGCTTCCGGTCTGACCTCCGAGGCAAGCAGTCGCACGAGCTGAGAGCTCCGTCGGCAAATCGGGAAAACCGGGTGAAACAACCCCAGAAACTCAGGGGAAAAACCCAAAAATGAACCACAAAGACCTACAGCAGTATCTCAGAGCAACATGGGACGGAAAATCAAGAAACCGCCGACCGCAAAACACCCGCCCGGCCTCACGATAGGCGACATGTGGAAGCAGGCCCGCGGGGCATGTGGACCAGACATGGCGGCGCTCCATGGCGGCTGCTCCGATTTTTCGGAGGATCCATCCGAGGAAGACTACCTGCCGGCAACCAAGGCGGTGAGATCTCCACAATTACCCAGCCCCAACCCAGAGACAGCTCCGTTAACAATTGCGGCCCTCACGCGGCTGCTCGCAGACCACCACAAGGATCTGCACAATGACATCGAGGCACTCCGGGGAGACATACAAGGGATGACAACCCGCCTAACCGCGTTGGAACACACAGCCACAGACACCACCCGAGATATTGGGGAAATCAGGCAAAACATTCTCGACATCCAGCACCAGCAAGTGCTCCTTGAACACCGCATGGCGGAACAAGAGGATGCAGGCCGGAGGGACAACATGAAAATAAGAGGATTCACTGAAAATATCCCCGACACAGACCTGGCCCGAGCTGTGGCTCGCCTCATTACCAAAATACTGCCACCCATGCAGGCCAACAAGGTCATCCCCGCAAACGTATTTCGCATCCCCAAATCCCCCAGAGCACCTGCAGAAGCCACACGTGATATTATACTCACATTACAATCAAGAACTGATAAGACAATACTTCAAAACGCCTTGAGGGAGAAGGCGCCATTTCAATTTGAAGGGATGACGCTACATTTCCTCGCCGATCTATCACGGGGTACCCTGGCATGGAGGAGATCCCTCCAACCGCTCACCACGCTCCTTCGCCAAAGAGGCCTCAAATATCGGTGGCAAACAACCCACGTGCTTACCATGCAACAGGGAGCTGACTCCCATCAGATCAGGGAGCTGAACGACGCGACACCGCTACTGCAAGCACTGGGCCTGCCGCCGGACTCCCTCACACAGACAGCCCGGCAGGATGCAAAGTCACCCCAGCATTCGTGGGATCCGGCGAAATCTGTACCATTTGTGCCGACGGGCCGAACACCTGACCCACCTGTGGCGCTTACCACCTAACAGGCAGACTCGATGGCATCGGAATCATCCTTGAGATGGCAGGGACACTCTTCAGTTAGGGAATCAACGGTAGACCCCATGTGCACAAGCTCTTCACTTACACCGAACCCCGCACCGATCAAGAGGCCCACATCCTCCCTGACGACACCCTCTAAATACCTGGCTCACAGTCTTGAAACGCATACCCTCAAACAACAGGGTGGCCACCAGACTGAGACTGCAACCCCCTTTTAATTTTTTTTTTTTTTATGTATATATTGATTCTGTTCTTATTAGTTGTTTCTTGTTTGATGGCTACAAGTCACCGTATTCCTCTACACACCATCATTGGTGGCACAGTGTACTATCCAGCTAGCCTACACGTCATAGCGACTGCTGCAACTAAGGGGCCCCAAGACCCTACCTGGTCCATGCTTTAATAATCCCAACGTTAGGACCTGTACATGGGCCTGAATCTTGGCAATAAGCCGCGATCCCACACATAACATACTACCTTTTAGCTGACCAGCACATAGCTACGTGGCGGCTTAGCTACAATGCCCGATATGCCAGGGCCAAAGAGTCACCCAAGACCCATACGTACGGACACAGGCCCCCTAACCGGCCTACCAAGTACCATAGAGTCCAACTCTTCCCATACAGACACCACACCGACAGGTCACACTCACCATCAGTAAAAGTGCATGCATTGTTTATTTTACTTTTTTTTTAAATAGTATTGCTTCTTTGCCTAACATGTTATGATTTGATGTGCCGGCTATTATTTGGCATACGAATGCTATTGGGGCTAAGAAGGCCCACTGCCATAGTTTATACTACCTGGCCTAAAATCCCAGATGCTACCATTTGTATCCCCCATAAGCTACCTGACCGGTACAGCGACCTCGCAACATTTTAGATGGAGCGTGGCCAATTAACGTGGATACCATACAACGTGTATTAAATATTACTGGTGGAACCTGGAAACATACCTTAGCCCCCGGGCCACAACCCAGTTCCTACCAATCTTGCTACTGCTGGTATGATTTGCCTTTACATGTGTTGTATATCTTGGGCTGTGCATAGTGGCATGACCACCTTCTCTCTACTTATAACTAGATATTATGCAAGGTCTGTCTGTTACCTACCTGCTCACACTGCATGTCGCAGCTTGCCAGGCCATATGGAAGTGTTACTCTTAACTAACAACATAAAATGTGTGAATTCCTTGCTATGTTTTTACCTCCAATGACAGGCTCCAATAGGCTGTTATGTTCTGCTTTTTTGTCATGCTATAATATCCCAATTGTCTACACTACTTCTCAGCGGTTACCAGCCTGGTTTAAGCTAACGTTTAAGCAAAAGTTATAGACCTTTCTGAAACTCTCTTTAACAAAAATGTACTATTAATGCTTGCCACACAACTGTTTATCTTATGTTGTTCCATCGACCTCTATCTGCTGTCGTGGCGATATAGGTGTGCCTGTAATTCTTAGTACTACAAAAATAAAGAATTTCAAATAATAATAAAATAAATAATAAAATAAAAAAAAATTAATATATAAAAAATGTTTTATATTAAAATAATAATAATTAAAAAAAATAATAAAAATGCCCCCCCCCTCCCACCCAGGCTCTGCATCACACAACCAAACACACACTGCACTCATACACACACACACTGCACTCATACACACACTGCATTCATACACACACTGCATTCATACACACACTGCACTCATACACACACTGCATTCATACACACACTGCACTCATACACACACTGCATTCATAGACACACACACACACTGCATTCATTATATACACACACACTGTAAATAAATATTCAATTAATACAATTTTTGGGGGATATAATTTTATTTAGAAATTTATCAGTAGCTGCTGCATTTCCCACCCTAGTCTTATACTCAAGTCAATAGGTTTTCCCAGTTTTTGGGGGTAAAATTAGGGGTTTTGGCCTCATATTCGGGTCGACTTATACTCGAGTATTTACGGTTCTTTTTCCATGATTCTGAGTGTGTATATATATATGTATATATATATATATATATATATATATATATATAAGCAAAAGTTAGCCTTACTGGTTACAAATATTAATAATTAAATTGGATACTTTTTGGTCTCTTTGGTTGCTGTTGCACTTTTATTTTAAATGTGTTTTGGAAATGCTAGAAAGAAACTGGGACAGCCCTTGGTACCCATATACAACCCCCTTTCCAACTGTGTTGATAATGTAGAATTTACACTTCTGCATTACCAACATCAGGTTTATGCAGCTTGGACAATGATAAATGTCTGCTGTGGCAGGGCTTTGCCATGGATTGTGTCCGTCATGTCCTTGTACATTGAATTACAATTTCCAGTGTCATTACATTGAATTATACTTTTTATTGAAGCTAAAAGAGCCTCCTTAAGCTTTAAAACATTCAAACTTAGTTGTCAAGCTACAACTAGTAGCTATAACAATTGTAGCAGTATGACAATGAACATAATATGCACTTTTCACAGCTCTCTTTGAATACACTGTCAGTAACCACAGACAATTAACTGGTGACTGATCATTGTTTTACAGACTGATGAAGGATAATGAACCTGAAGTAACTTAAGTGAAGTATTTATTCATTGAATGACTGACAAATTAGAATTCATTGTTTTGCCTTGCATTGAGTTGTACACATGCAGTTAAAGTAAGAAATGTAGACATTGTCAAAGTAACTCTGTGTTACTGCATACAAACCCAACTACTATCTACCAAATTTCACAGTGCGTGGAAATAAAATGTTTTGTACACAGTCACAAACAAAGCCTTATCCTCTGGACTACAATGATTTAAAGAATGTGGGTCACCAGCTGAAGTGTACTCTGTTTATATTAAGTTAAAACTAGAACAGTCATAAAAATTAAGTATAAGTTGAAATAAAAGAACTTTGGAGTATAGAAGTATAACCTGTGCATAGGTCGGGATTGACCATCGGGATTGACCATCTGTCTGGTATAGACAGAGAAAGATCAGGCTGGAGTGAAGACTTAGCACTTTCACTGTGCTGCATTTTGTTGCTGAATCAGTGCAGATTGTGTAGAACGTGGCCTCACCAGCTACAGACAAGACAGCATGATCCATTACATCATCAGTCACACTGCATCAATACATCACGATACAGCACAAACCAAATAGAAATCATGTATTCATCAGTACTATTCTTTCACAAAGAATTCATAATGCAAACAAACTCCACTACAGAAGCACATATAGAAAGCACACACTTTTAAGCACACTAATGTCAGGTAGTACAGATATTAGTTTGAGCTACACTCAGGCCCGGTGCAAGGATTTTTGCCGCCCTAGGCAATAGAAACATTTGCCGCCCCCCCATGTGACATCACAATGTCCAACCCATATGATCTACCATATTGTCAGGATCGGGTCAGGGATCCAACACGCAGAGTACAAAGAGTAGCAGATACGTATACCGGTCCTTAGAATGGCCGGACTTAACGTAAAACTACGTATAGAATGGTCAGAGACAAGCCGAGGTCGAGGGAACGAGAAGACAGGTAAGCGAGAGACAAGCCGGGTCAAGGATAACAGAAAGACAGGAGAGTAAATACCAAAGCCGGGTCAGAACCAAAAGACAAGAGAATAACAGAGCACTGTGTGACTAGGCAGACTAGAACCACGACAGGGCAATGAGTAAATGAGAGAGCCACTGTTAAGTATCCTGGCTAGGGAGAGAAGACACGCCTCCGGCGAGTCCTGATTCGTCTCCCGAAATTTGAGTGACAGGACGTTCCGGGTTGGCGTCATGACGTCGACCTCCGGTCCTCCTGCTATAAAAGGAAGTGACTCCCTCGCGGCCGGCGTTAGCAAGACCGAGTGAACCGCGAGAGGCCGAGGAGACATGCCGTCCGGACGGATAAACTTCTAAGTCTCTACCTCTCTCAGAGGTAGAGGCCTCAGGTACCCTGACAGTACCCCCCCTCTCAGATACGCCCACCGGGCGGAAGGAGCCGGGGCGAGATGGAAAGCGGGAGTGAAATGCCCTGCGAAGGCGAGGAGCATGAACATCCTCTTGTGGTACCCAACTCCTCTCCTCAGGACCATAACCCTTCCAGTCAACCAAATATTGCACTCTCCCCCGGGAGACACGAGAATCAATAATGGAGTTAACCTCATACTCCTCCTGACCCTCCACCTGAACAGGGCGCGGAGGGGCGATTGTGGAGGAGAATCTGTTACAGATTAGAGGTTTCAGCAATGACACGTGAAAGGAGTTCGGGATGCGTAAAGTAGCTGGGAGAGCTAGACGATACGCCACTGGGTTAATTCGAGTCAAGATCCTGTAGGGACCAATATAACGAGGAGCGAATTTCATGGAAGGAACTTTAAGGCGAATATTCCTTGTACTCAACCAAACTCTATCGCCTGGAACAAAATTCGGAGCCGCCCTTCTACGTTTGTCAGCATGTTTCTTAACCAGTATAGAATTGTGTAGAAGAATCTGTCGAGTCTGGTCCCACAACTTCCTCAAATTGGCCACATGGACATCAACCGACGGCACTCCTTGGGAAGGAGAAACCGAGGGAAGAATAGATGGATGAAAGCCATAGTTCATGAAGAAGGGGCTTGAATGCGTAGAGTCACAAACGAGATTGTTGTGCGCAAACTCCGCCCAAGGAATCAAACCGACCCAATCGTCCTGGTGTTCGGAAACAAAACAACGTAAGTATTGCTCAATCTTCTGGTTGGTTCGTTCGGCAGCTCCGTTAGACTGAGGATGATAGGCGGACGAAAAATTAAATTTGATGCCTAATTGAGAACAGAAGGCTCTCCAAAAACGTGAAACAAATTGGGAGCCTCTATCAGAAGTGATCTCCGAAGGAATCCCATGCAAGCGAAAAATCTCTTTAGCAAAGATCTCCGCCAATTCAGGAGAAGTCGGGAGTTTAGGCAAAGGTACGAAATGTGCCATCTTGGTAAACCTATCGACTACGGTGAGGATAACAGTGTGCCTTTTAGAAATAGGCAAATCCACAATAAAGTCCATTGCCACACAGGACCAAGGTTTGTCAGGAATTTCCAGAGGTTGTAGAAGGCCACAAGGAAGCGAATGCGGTAGTTTAGTCTTAGTACAGACCTCACAAACTCCGATAAAATCCTTAATATCCTTCCGTAACGAAGGCCACCAGAAATCCTTGGAGATCAAAGAATACGTCTTGCGAACACCCGGATGACCAGCCACCTTACTCTCGTGAAGACACTGTAAGAGCTCCAATTGGAGTTCAGGAGGAACGAAAAGTCTGGAAGCCGGAGTCAGTCTAGGTGCCAGATGCTGCAAGCTCCTTATCTGATCAAGTAGCGGAGAATGGACTTTGAGAGTAGTGTTAGCGATAATGTTACACTTGGGTACTATAGAGGACAAAACCGGCTCAGATACGGCAGCAGGTTCATATTGGCGAGATAAGGCATCGGCTTTAGAATTCTTAGAACCTGGCCTATATGTGAGTACGTAGTTGAAGTGAGTGAGAAATATGGACCAACGAGCCTGTCTAGATGATAGTCGTTTAGCCTCTCCAATATAGGATAAGTTTTTATGATCTGTCAAAATCGTAACAGGATGCAAAGTACCCTCCAACAAATGTCTCCACTCCTTCAAGGCCATTATAACCGCTAGTAGTTCCCTGTCACCAATGTCATATCTGCTTTCAGTACCTGACAATTTTTTGTAAAAGTATCCACAAGGATGTAATGGTTTATCAACACCCAACCTTTGGGACAGAACAGCACCTATACCTGTCTCAGAAGCGTCAACTTCGAGTAGGAAAGGTAGTGTAGTATCAGGGTGAACTAAAATTGGTGCGGAAGCAAACAGCTCCTTGAGTGTCTTAAAAGCCAGAAGTGCTTCAGTAGACCAATTCTTAGTATCAGCCCCTTGTTTGGTCATATTGGTGATGGGAGCAATGATAGAGGAGTATCCCTTAATGAAACGTCTGTAGTAATTGGAGAAACCAATAAATCTCTGGATAGCCTTGAGACCCTTAGGTAAAGGCCAATCTAATATGAATTGGAGCTTCTCCGGATCCATTTCAAACCCCTCCCCAGAAATCACATAACCAAGAAAGGTAGTTTGGGATTGGTCAAAGCTGCATTTCTCTAGTTTGCAGTATAAGCCATGCTGAAGAAGTTTGTGTAAAACCCTTCTGACTTGTCCGTGGTGAGTTTCAATATCCCTGGAATGTATAAGTATATCATCAAGGTATACAATCACACAGTCATCTTGAAACTCCCTAAGAACCTCATTAATAAGGTCCTGAAATACCGCCGGGGCATTGCAGAGACCAAAAGGCATTACAGTATACTCATAGTGCCCATATCGAGTATTGAATGCAGTTTTCCACTCGTCTCCGTCGTGAATTCTCACCAAATTATAAGCACCTCTAAGGTCTAACTTAGTGAAAATCTTAGAACTTTTTAATCGATCAAAAAGCTCGGTGATCAAGGGAATCGGATATACATTTCTAATGGTTATCTTGTTAAGACCTCTGTAGTCAATGCAGGGTCTTAAAGAACCATCCTTCTTTTTAACAAAAAAAAATCCAGCCCCAGCAGGAGAGGAGGATCTTCTAATGAACCCCTTGTCTAGGTTTTCACGAATATACTCCTCTAGAACTAAGTTTTCATTCGTAGACAAAGGGTATACATGACCCCTGGGGGGCATAGTACCAGAAAGTAAATTAATTTTGCAATCAAAAGGCCTATGTGGTGGTAAGGTATCAGCCTTTCCTTTGTCAAATACTGCCTTTAAATCTTGATTCAAGAACGGTATCTGTACTTTGGTAGAGTCGGTAGCGTTATTAAGTGAGTTGACACTACAAAGAGGTGACACTTTCTTTAAACAATTCTCTTGACAATCCTGACCCCACGAAACTATTTCCCCTGATCTCCAATCTATAACGGGGTTATGTCTCTTAAGCCAGGAGTATCCCAGGACTATGGGAACAGAAGGAGATGAAATGAGTAGTAGGGATATTTCCTCCTTGTGTAGAATACCAGTAGTTAAGTAAAGAGGTGTGGTCTCCCGGAAAATCACCGGCTCAACTAAAGGTCTACCATCAATGGCCTCAACAGCCAAGGGTGTCTTCCTTAACTGGGATGGGATAGTGTGTTTGGTGAGAAACTTTTGGTCGATAAAACTCTCAGCAGCGCCGGAGTCTATCAATGCCATAGTCTCTAAAGTTCCCTTCTCCCAAGTTAAAGAGACCGGTAATAGGAGTCTATGTTCTTTGTAGTTATGAGTAGAGGACAAAATCGAAACACCCAAGGTCTGTCCTCTAGAGAAACTTAGGTGCGAGCGTTTCCCGGACGACTGGGACAGCTCAAACGTACATGACCTCTGGCCCCACAATACATACACAGTCCCTCCCTTCTCCTGTACTGTCTCTCCTCCTCTGAGAGACGAGTAAGGCCTAACTGCATAGGTTCTGAAACCTGTGGATTTTTGGTTTCAGAAATTTGAAATGATGGTGCTAGTCTAAAGGAAGATTTACCGGTTCTATCTCGAGTATTCTGTCTCTCCCTTAGACGTTCGTCAATACGAGAGATAAAGGAAATTAAGTCCTCCAGGTTCTCGGGAAGCTCTCTTGTCGCTACCTCATCAAGTATTACATCAGATAATCCATTTAAGAATACGTCTATATAGGCCTGTTCATTCCATTTTACCTCTGCCGCCAAAGACCTGAACTCTAGTGCGTAATCCACAAGTGTTTGGTTGTCTTGTCTAAGGCGCAACAGTAATCTGGCTGCATTGACCCTCCTGCCAGGGGGATCAAAAGTTCTTTTAAAAGCAGCTACAAAGGCATTATAGTTATAGACTAATGGATTATCATTCTCCCACAACGGATTAGCCCATCTCAGAGCTTTCTCAATGAGTAAGGTAATAATAAATCCCACTTTTGCCCTATCAGTAGGGTATGAACGAGGCTGTAGCTCGAAATGAATACTGATCTGGTTCAAAAAGCCACGACACCTCTCAGGAGAACCAGCATAACGTACAGGTGGGGTAACTCGGGAAGAAGCACCTACAGTAGCTACCTCTAGCCCTGAACCCACAGAAGAAGCAGACATATTACGCATCTCCTCAGGTGGATTAATAGGACGAGACAGCAGCGCCTGTAGTGCTAGAGCCATCTGATCCATCCTATGATCCATGGCGTCAAACCTAGGATCAGGAGAACCAAGCTGACAATTTGTACCTGCAGGATCCATGGCCCTGTCGTAATGTCAGGATCGGGTCAGGGATCCAACACGCAGAGTACAAAGAGTAGCAGATACGTATACCGGTCCTTAGAATGGCCGGACTTAACGTAAAACTACGTATAGAATGGTCAGAGACAAGCCGAGGTCGAGGGAACGAGAAGACAGGTAAGCGAGAGACAAGCCGGGTCAAGGATAACAGAAAGACAGGAGAGTAAATACCAAAGCCGGGTCAGAACCAAAAGACAAGAGAATAACAGAGCACTGTGTGACTAGGCAGACTAGAACCACGACAGGGCAATGAGTAAATGAGAGAGCCACTGTTAAGTATCCTGGCTAGGGAGAGAAGACACGCCTCCGGCGAGTCCTGATTCGTCTCCCGAGATTTGAGTGACAGGACGTTCCGGGTTGGCGTCATGACGTCGACCTCCGGTCCTCCTGCTATAAAAGGAAGTGACTCCCTCGCGGCCGGCGTTAGCAAGACCGAGTGAACCGCGAGAGGCCGAGGAGACATGCCGTCCGGACGGATAAACTTCTAAGTCTCTACCTCTCTCAGAGGTAGAGGCCTCAGGTACCCTGACACATATGAACTAACGCCAGTGCTGCACACAGTGTGTGTTTACATTAAAAAGCCTGCAGGGACAGACTATAGACACCAGAACCACTTCATTAAGCTGCAGTGGTTCTGGGGACTAGAGTGTCCGTTTAATGTGAGGTAAATTAGAGATTAGTGCCACTAATAATATACTAGATTGCCTACTTACAACCAAATGAGGATAATGATGGGTTCTGTCTGCAGCCTGGATCCACTGGTCTGGTGTAGAACAGGATCTCAGGAGGCTGTTTGTAACTGTGGTCACAAAAGCTAAATTTTTTTAGGCCCCTTACACAGCTCAAGATCTGGGCCCCAAGTCCTGATGGTGAGTATGCCGATAAGGCCCAACCATAAGTCCACCTACATGTTCCACCCATGAGTTCGCTCACAGGAAGTGGAGTGTGTAGGGGATGTTATGTGTTATTGTAGAGGATCTCATGTGTGTGCTTATGGAATGTGTTGTATAGGGATACCAGTTTGTGTAGGTGACGCAGTGTGTTTGTGTGCAGTGGAAGCAGTGAAGTGCGTGTAGTGGAAGCAGTCTCCGGTCCGCGGTACAGGAGCGTCTGTTTCCTGTACCTGGCTGCACTGACAGGAAGTGCTTCCTGTCAGTCGGGCCAGGTACAGGAAACGGATGTTCCTGTACCGCGGACCGGAGAGCAGCTCGGCCACACTACACAGGAAAGGCGAGGGGGGGGGGGGGAGTGAGGAGAATGGGGGAGAGAGGCAGTGCTTCAGCCGTCTGAGGCGCTCTATAGAGCACTCAGGCAGCTGCAGCATTAGAAGGGCCGTCGGTGAGGGCGCAGGGCACCCCCTCCTAAATGGCGCCCTAGGCGCCTGCCTAGGTCGCCTTATAGGAAGCGCCGGCCCTGGCTACACTCCTGAATGGGCACTCCTGAATGGGCACCTGTCTTCATTGTAATATCAGCAGATGAAATAGCTGTCTCCAAGCACTGTAATGCCCCTACATATACTTCCCAGTGCTGCCCTTACAGTAACCTTCACCTTTTTTTTTCAATTTGCCAATATCTATTAAGTTTTTAAGGGTACAAAAAAGAAAGGGGGGTAGTTAGGTGGGGGAAAAATAATATAAAGTAGACATGGCATACCAAGTGCCCTGCTGTCCTGGCGCACCACAGCAGGGCTGACCAACCCCACCTTGGGGTCTGCACATCAGTTTCAGTTAGTACTGATTGCTGTTGGGTTGTTAGTTTGGGCAAACATATGTTATCCAAGTAGTCCTATGCTGGAAGGGGTTGGGGTGTATGTGGGTCATTTTAAAAATTGTGCAGTTGTGCATAATAGTGGGCAAACCCATCGCTTATGGCTTTCAGAGTTGTGAGTTTGGTGCATGCATGGGAGAAGAGGTATGTTTTTTTTTTTTTTTTTGCAAGGCCTGCCTAGCTTTAACCCCTTAAGGACACATGACGTGTGTGACACGTCATGATTCCCTTTTATTCCAGAAGTTTGGTCCTTAAGGGGTTAAGCCTCTGTGCTAATAGTTTGCTTGATTTATTTGTTTATTGTTTTATTTTTATTTTTTTCATATAGAAGCCCATTTGTTCTGTTTCTTGGTGGAGTCTCCTAGGGAGTTGTGTGATTTGCCCCTTCCTGCGTTGGACGGGTTAAACTGGTTCTGAACTGAGAGCTCGTAGAGCTCCTTTTGTATCTCTTCAGTTCTCTTTTGGGCCTTCTTACGAAGGTAGGAGGCTCTCCGTATCAATAACCCCCTCACTACTGGTTTATGTGCCATCCAAACTGTGCTAGGTGACACTTCCTGTGTTACATTATCCTCAAAATTGTGTTGTAAGTGTGCAGTAAGTTCCGTCACAAAGTCTGGATCTAGCAGCAGAGAATCATCAATTCTCCACGGGCTGCAATATTTGAAATCCTAGAAGTCTTTCAAGTCAAGCATGACTGGTGCATGGCCCGACCATGTGATTTGCCCCACCGTGCAGGTTTGAAGTTGATTGAGATTAGACCCCTGGAGGAGGAACCCATCTATTCTGGAATATTATTTGTGGATTGCTGAAAAATAGGTATATGCCCTCTCCGAGGGATGCATAATTCTCCATGTGTCATAGAAGTGATACTTGTGTAAAAGAGCCTGAATGGCTTAACATTGAGAGGTCTAAATCTTGAACTGGACTGGGATAAGGTTGTGTCTTTGGTTGGGTCAAACACATGATTATAGTCCCCGCAGAGCACTGTAATGCCCCCCTGCATGGGTGCTAGGATGTTAAGAATTGTTTGCAATTTATGAAGAAAGTTGCGCTGGTTTAAGTTAGGCGCATAAATATTTGCAATTGTATAGAGCATGTCATAGTAATATGTAATAGTAACAACAATGATAACAAATCTTTCCAGGTGGTCTATGTGTTGTGAATGTAGAATGAAGGAAACATGTCTGCTTAGTAAAATTGAGGTGCCCCTGGATTTGGTGGGGGATGTTGCATGAAATTGGTGGGGGTAATCAGCTGTCAAGAGGGAGGGGTGGTCGTTGGTGCGGAAGTGAGTTTCCTGCAAGCAGATGACGTCTATATCTTGCTGTCTCAATTAGCAGGTTACGGAGAGGTGTCTCTTGGTTGGGACATTCTCATGAGTCTCATGTAGGGTCCCACATTAAGGGTTTGTTCTGATGTATTTGGTGTTCATGTAGAGTAAGGTTGCCAGCTCCTCCCACCGCAATCAAGCAGAGCTACAATTCCCCAGGTGCCAATGTCAGCGTGTGTCAGTGTGTGTAAGATGGGAACCATCTTGTACTAGTGTGTTTACAAATGATGGAGCATGTTCCTTACAGTGTTGAATTGTTGGACCTCCCACTAGGCCCATAACAATGTCCCAGACATCGTAACTAATTGGTACTGCACCGCCGGGATCCAGGACCTGCCCCTCACAGTAACCTTCACCTTAATCCCTATGCTATTTTAAACATTAACCCTTACACTACACTAATACTAAACATTAACTTCCACACATCCCCAGAGTATATGACTGATGTGGCTCCTTTCAGGTGAAACCACCAGGAGCTGGATAAAAATGGTTTTAGAAAAGATGGCAGTGTCAAGGACAAAGCATATCAAGTAAGTGGTACTCCTTAATGGAACACTCCAAGCACCATGACCAATACAGCACACTGTAGTGGTTATGGTGTCAGTGACGTCCTGGCAAAACCATATTGTAAATATTCAAACTATTTTAGAATGGTCTGAATTCTTACCAGGGGGCCACAGGGTGCCCCTTCACACCTCCACTATTTCCAATAAAGATCCAGAAGTCCCTAAACAGGAGCTTTCTTTATTTTTCAAAGCAAAATCCTTCAGTGCAGGGTTAGCTCATTGGTTGAGCGCGTCAGCATTGTTCTTAGCGAATGAGCTAAAACCTGCAACTTCTGAATCTCTATTTGAAGTAGTGAAGGCAGGGATTGTGGCCCAGTGGACCCCAGGTGAGAAGTCAAACCATTCTAAAATAGTTTGCTAAGAATGGAGAAGAGCCAGGGAACTCTTGACTCCAAACCCCTAAAGAGTGCTATAGTTGTTATGGTGTTTGTAGTGTTCCATTAACTACTCATCCTGAGTGCCACAATACAAACAGACATGTTAACATGTAGAAAGCCTTTGGAAAAATGTAAAAGGCGCTTTAAATAAAAGTGCTGATTTAAAGTCTTAGCTTTGAAACAATCAAAATGTTTCATTTTAGGTTATTACATTTATGACATACATTTATTTGCATATAGATGCATACATAAACATTTATTAAATAAAGCTTGTAGATACATACATATAGATTTATAAATACATCAAATATTTGTATTAATCTAAAAAATAAAATATAGTTTAATTTTCCCTTCAATCAACCTTTTAATCCATGTAAAAAGCAAAACGTTCAATTATTTTATGTACTTTGAAATTGCAAAATAAATATACAATTCAGGCAGAAAACATTTTTTCTTTTATCCACTAGAGCCCATGTGAGGGCTTCAACAATCTAACGGCACAACACTGTTCTGAAAAGGTAGGCTGTGCTTTGAAGTATCACTCCAATTATAGGATTTAACCTGAAAGGTCACAGTTAGATTATTTAAACAATGGCAATGTAATTGTGTCTCAATTCAAGGCTTTCTGCAGTTACTAAGCATTTAGCATCTAGAGAGGTGGAAATTTCAGAAGGCTGCCTAAATGTCAATGACCTGTGTTTGATCGGGTTAGACAGCATTCAGCTGATCACTTTATAGTTTGTGAATTATTCAGCTCTCTCTTATATAATTTGATCTAACAATCAAAGGATAGTTCAATTGCATTTTGTGTTTTTGGAACCGCGTTCAAAATCACATCTTTAGTCAAATACTAAAGATCCATAGCTATATGCGGGTTGTGTCTTATTATATTGTAAGCATTTCCTGTCTATGCTAAATTGAAATTGGAGAGGCGAATTGTTGTTAATGCGCACATCTCTTTGTACAGGGGTGTTAACCGTGTCATTATTGATGCTGTTGAGCTGAAACGGTCTATTCTACCCTGCTGTTTAAACTGCCTAATTCTATTATATTAGTTTTGTCTGAAAAAGTACATCTGCTTGTTAAAAATGCAAATTGTTCTTTTTATACCACAAGGATGTGTTTGCCATTATTTGCAAGTTCAGTAATATAGTCTCTGGCTCTAAAAACATAAAATCTACTGTAATAATAGCAACCTAAAGTTTTCTGAATCCAATAATTAATATGCCTAAGAAATACCTAAAACTTGAGAACATTGCATAAAAATAAAACACGATATGAGGTTTATCATTGGCTTATGGAGCTACATATTCTGCTCAGCAATGCAAAAACCATATTCATTTGATTCTGTCTATAAAATTGGTATGTGTGATAGATAATATACAATTCTAATTGACAATATTTTCGTTAATCAAGCTAATAAGCATGGAAGACATTTGTTTGGACAATTGTGTAGAAATATTATGGAAAGCGTGCAAGATTGTTATAAATGCATCAGCTTATAGCGATTAAGATGAGTAAGATGAGATGTGTATTTGACATTTACCTAATGAAAGGTATAGAGGTTGGGATAGCAACACTGACTTAGAGTCAAATAATCTTTATCTGTGAAATGTAGTATATTCCTTTAGCCATGTTTAGGCAAACTTTGCACCACTGTAGATGTTGTGTACTACATATCCCATAATCCTCTTATAACCATAATGCTGGCAAAGTATAAGGAAAGATGTGGTCCACAAGATCTGGAGGGTTGAAGGTTGCCTTCCCCTGCATGAATATAGCCAAACAGCAGATATAATTTACTGAACACTTTATGCCAAGAAAACGCCTGGAGTGGACTCCACAGGAAGATACCATTAATCCTTTATGATGGGTCAAGAGTAACAGTTATGATGTCTAAAAAGGACTGGAGGGGTATCAAACATTGTGCTAAGGATAATGGTCTAACATAATCTATTGTAAACTAGTGAAAACCATTAATAGAAGTATTGATAGGCACAGGTTGTTTTTTGATGGATGGCAAGTTTTGATTATATGGTAAAGACCCCATTTTTAAACCCCATTCTGTTCACATGATTATAATATTACTTTGGAGAGTTAAAGGGACACTATAGTCACCCAGACCACTTCAGCTCAATGAAGTGGTCTGGGTGCCAGGTCCATCAGGTTTTAACCCTTCACATGTAAACATAACATTTCATAGAAACTGCTATGTTTACATTTGGGGTTAATCCAGCCTCTAGTGGCTGTCTTCCGGACAGCCACAAGAGGCGCATCTACGAATATCGCCTCCATCGCGTGGAGCGTCCGTAGGAAAGCATTGAGAAATGCTTTCCTATGGACACTTTGAATGCGCGCGCGGCACTGGCAGCGCATGCACATTCGGCTCCACTGACATTGGACGGGGGAGCTGACGTCGGACGGGGAGGAGAGGTCACCAGCGCCGAGGGAGCCCAGCGCTGGATTAAGGTAAGTGGCTGAAGGGGTTTTAACCCCTTCAGCACCACGGGAGGGGGACCCTGAGGATGGAGGCACCCTCAAGGCACTATAGTGTCAGGAAAACCGCTTTGTATTGCTGAAACTATAGTGATCCTTCAATTTTATTTCCAAATATCAAATCAACAACCATATCTCTATCTGAGAGTAAAGGTGGCGGTGTAGGTTTTCTGATTTCACCCCACGGCTCCTTTAAAACTCTGACCACCCCCTTCCCTCTCTTTTCTATCATTTGAAATTCATTAAATTCGCCTTTTCAAACCCTTCTCTGCTCCCATTGCCGTTATTTATCGTGCCCCAGGTTCTCATCTCCTTATGCATGTAAACTATCTAATATCTGCAACACTCCATTTCCTCTCTCTGATCACCACCTCTTATCGCTTGCTCTCGAGTATCCCCTCACCCAACAACCTCAGCCTAACCCCCCTCA
Source organism: Pelobates fuscus (assembly GCF_036172605.1). Lineage (NCBI taxonomy): Eukaryota > Metazoa > Chordata > Amphibia > Anura > Pelobatidae > Pelobates > Pelobates fuscus. Next base: position 97,284,245 of record NC_086318.1, read on the forward strand.
ACTCAGAAGGAACCTTAATTCTATTGACCTCCAGTAGCTGTCAGCTGATATTGATTCACAACTACTATCCATCCCTTCCCTCTCCTGTCCCTCTGCCTTGAACACTGCAGCCCCGCTCCAAACATGCACCTCAAGGAGGACACGCCCCCAACCTTGGCATACTAAATCAACACGCTATCTGCAAAGTTGTTCCTGTTGTGCCGAACGCTCCTGGAGAAAGTCTCGCACCCAGTCGGACTTTCTGCATTACAGATTCATATTGTGTTCATACAGCGCAGCCCTTGCCCTCACCAAAGAGTCATAATTTTCCTCTCTCATTATCTCTTGCTCTATCCTCCAGCTCTCTACTCTCTCCTCCAGCTCTGCTTCACTCACACCTTATTTGATTGATATTTCCTGTCCTAATATGTTTTATACCCCACCTCCTATAGACTGGGGGACAATAAAAGTTACAGGAGGGAGAGGACAAGAAGAGTTACAGGAGAGGGGGGACAATAAAAGTTACAGGAGGGGGAGACAAAAAGAGTTACAGGATGGGGGACAATACAAGTTACAGGAGGGAGGGCAAGAAGAGTTACAGGAGGGGGGCAATAAAAGTTACAGGAGGGAGAGCAAGAAGAGTTACAGGAGGGGGGACAAGAAGAGTTACAGGAGGGGAGGACAAGAAGAGTTACAGGAGGGGGGACAATAAAAGTTACAGGAGGGAGGACAAGAAGAGTTACAGGAGGGGGGACAATAAAAGTTACAGGAGGGAGGGCAAGAAGAGTTACAGGAGGTGTGGCGAAACCGACCTCGCCACGTGTCCTTGGAGGGGGCTGATTGCCCGCCTCTTGCCTTTGGACTATGGACCAGACTTTATGGGAATGTGATACCCCAGATAGCTATACCATGGAGCCCATTCATATAATGAAAGACTATGGGAAAGACTTTAGCTCCATGGCAATTGTACTGTGTGAGTAGGATCTGCGCGCTATTCGGTAGTTTTGTGCGCGCAGATCCCAGCTATCTGGGGATAGGTGAAATGTCTGTGTGTTATGTGTAAATGTGACTTTATGTCTTTTAAAGTGTTTTATGTCGTTTTGCAACCATGTGGTTAATGGAGTCTGCCTCTAGTCCTGGATAATTGGATTACTTCTCCAATTCACTCCAGGGCAGAAGGGAGGAAACCAGGGTGCATTGTGGGGATGTTTTTCTGCCAGCCAGGAGGGACAAAAGATACTTTTAGTAACTTTTGAACCCCTGGTCGGATTCATGCCATTTTTTTATATGTTTGGTACCCTGAATGGATTGATTGTGGATATGTATTTTTATGTGAATGTGATGTATGGTTTTAAAGTTATGAAAGTTGTGTAAAAGTATATTTTACACTGTATGCATATTGGGATTATGTGTCACACTAAGGGGAGGGGATGTGTGGGAGGTAACATCTATGTCATTGGTTCTTTTATGCCTCTCCCTTGGTGTGGCCTGTATGTGTGAGTTGGAAATAAAAGCCAGGCTGGATGAGCCAGTCCAGAGTTCCTGTTTAACCCTCAAAATGAAGTGTCGTCTCGTTCTTGGGGGGAATTGGATTGTAAGCTGACTGCCTGTCAGGATCGGGACAGGGATCCAACACGCAAAGTACAAACAGGAGGTAGGTACGTATACCGGACCTTAGAATGGCCGGACTAACGTAAGGAGTAAGCAAAGAATGGTCTAGAGACAAGCCGAGGTCGAGGGAACGAGAGAGCAGATAAGCGAGAGACAAGCCGAGTCAAAGGGTAATAGAGGTAAGCAGGGTAGAACAAACAAGCCGGGTCAAAACCAAAGAGACAAATAGATAACAAGAGCACTGAGTGACTAGACAAGCTAGAACCACGACAGGGTAAAGAGCAAATGCATGAAGCCCTACTTATACCCTGGTTCTAGATAGGTAATCACGCCCCCGACGAGTCCTGATTCGTGGTCGGGACTTGATTGACAGGTCGGAACGGATTGTCGTCATGACGTCGGCTACTGAGCGCCGCGTCATAAAAGGAAGCGGGTCCCTCGCGGCCGGCGTGTAAACGGCCGAGAGAACTGCGAGGAACGAGTGAGTCAACCCCTCTGAGAGGATGAACATCTAAGTATCTCACCTCCTCTGAGGATGAGACAACAGGTACCCTGACACTGCCAGGAGTGTTAGCGGATTGTATGCTTTTCTTGTTCAGCTGTTCCAGTTCGGAGTGTTCGTGTGTCTCCAGTCGGGAGAGTGGTGTTTGCAGTAGCTGCCTGTGCCTGTCTCTCAAAAAGGGGATTATCGCCTAAACAGGGTTTTATCCTCTTGTAAGTGAAACGGTCCGTTACAATTGGTGGCAAGCGGCGGGATCGTTCCTACAACCAGAGGGACAGCTACAGACAACACCATTCCTGGATTACAAATTGAGGGCAACGCTAGTACCCGTACAGCGACCCTATCTACGAAGGATTTTGGGAAAATGGGCAACACGCACACCTGGGCAACACGCACACCTGAGGAAGAGAGTGAATTAGAATGGAGAGATAATGCCTGGATAGAATTATGGTATGATGCCCTGGAAGAAGTCCAGTATCAACGGCAGCAGCGCTTTCCTGGTGCCGCATATCAGTTGGAGGAACAAATGGCCTGGCGGATGCCGCTTCTGGGGGACCAACCCGGAGGGGAGCGGGTAAGACAACTTGAGTACCTCGTGGAAAGGGAACTGAGCCTGGACGTCTCATACCGGGCACTGTGGTGGTGCACTGTCCAGCCAGAGACGTGGAGGGCAGAGGGCATCCAGCCGGAGGGGGATCACTACACTAGCCCTGGCCTGTTGTGGAAGGCCCTAACAGAAGACATTTACTTCGGCAGTCCAGCAGAGTCACGGTACTGGGCTATCGTGCATTACCGGAGTGAGATGTTACAGGGCCCGAGATCTATTGGACTGGGACAAGACCTCCGCCGTTTCGCTGCCATGGAACAAGGGCTGGAGATGGACTATGTAGAATTATTAAATTCCGGCCAGCCGCAGAGCAGGAACGCAGACCGGGAAAACTGGGTGGCAGACCCAGACCTGCTGGACTACAGCTGGGAAAACGGGGCCGAGGTACCTCCTGCTTCACTACCAGCTGCAGAAGTGGGGGACCTCATGGACTGGCCCTGGAGAGACCCACAGATGGCCGGGGGAGATGGGACCGAGATCTCTCTACCAGCCCTACAGGGATGCTGGGCAGTCGGCCCAGATCCCCAGCGGCAGTGTGTGTCCCAGGGAGCAGAAGGTGCAGTCCTTCCTCCCCAGCGGCAGTGTGTACCCCAGGGAGCTGATGGTGTCGTCCATCCTCCCCAGCGGCAGTGTGTGTCCCAGGGAGCAGAAGGTGCCGTCCTTCCTCCCCAGCGGCAGTGTGTACCCCAGGGAGCTGACGGTGTCGTCCATCCTCCCCAGCTGCAGTGTGTGCCCCAGGGAGCTGATGGTGTCGTCCATCCTCCCCAGCGGCAGTGTGTGTCCCAGGGAGCAGAAGGTGCCGTCCTTCCTCCCCAGCGGCAGTGTGTACCCCAGGGAGCTGATGGTGTCGTCCATCCTCCCCAGCGGCAGTGTGTGCCCCAGGGAGCAGAAGGTGCAGTCCTTCCTCCCCAGTGGGAGCTGATGGTGTCGTCCATCCCCCCCAGCGGCAGTGTGTAACCCAGGGAGCGGATGGTGTCGTCCTCCCTCCCTGGCGGCAGGCTGAGTTACAGGGGGCAGAGGTTGTTGTTCCTGCCCCCCTGCAGCAAAGTGATATGCCAGGAAGGCAGTGTGAAGTGAAGGGAGAGGAGAGGAGAGCAGCGTCCTCCCTCCCAAGCGGCAGTGGGTGTCCCAGGGAGCAGAAGGTGCCGTCCTTCCTCCCCAGCGGCCGTGTGTACCCCAGGGAACTGATGGTGTCGTCCATCCTCCCCATCGGCAGTGTGTCCTGCAGGGAGCAGAGACAGTCAGTCTCGCACCCCAGCAGCAGGACAAGAGAAGGAAAGGGGAGACAGCTGGTCTTCCTTTCCACCAGCAGAGAGAATGGTAGGGAGAGGAGCCTGCTAGCCTCTCTCCCCAGCGGCAGTTTACCGTCCAGAGAGAGGAGCTTGTTACACCCTCTCTCCAGCGGCAGCCTAACCCACCAAGGGGAGATGTTAAGCCCCACATCCGTGCAGATGGGACCGTAGTCTCTGCACTTACAGCACCAGGGGTAGGGAAGGTCGGTCCTGTCCCCCAGCCACAGAGCGATATATCCAAAGTGGAGACAGTCAATCTCCAGCAACCAGGCTCCAACCAGGCTACTCCCGGGGTAGTGCTGGCACCAGGACAGAGTACCGCTGGTCTCTGCACCCTCAGCAACCCACCAAGGCAGCCTACCAGTCCCCCACACAGCCGTGGTAAGGCACCTGGACATGGACAAGATTCTCCCTTACCCAGGTGTAGTAATGGTTTATTGTGGGTGGGCTGTACTGCTATTTCTGTCTTGTGGGTGGGCTGCTGGACTAACAAGGGCACTGACCGGCATGAGGTCAAGTACCCTGTTAGTCTGGGGGTAAAGGGGAGAAGTGTGGTGAAACCAACCTCGCCACGTGTCCTTGGAGGGGGCTGATTGCCCGCCTCTTGCCTTTGGACTATGGACCAGACTTTATGGGAATGTGATACCCCAGATAGCCATACCATGGAGCCTATTCATATAATGAAAGACTATGGGAAAGACTTTAGCTCCATGGCAATTGTACTGTGTGAGTAGGATCTGCGCGCTATTCGGTAGTTTTGTGCGCGCAGATCCCAGCTATCTGGGGATAGGTGAAATGTCTGTGTGTTATGTGTAAATGTGACTTTATGTCTTTTAAAGTGTTTTATGTCGTTTTGCAACCATGTGGTTAATGGAGTCTGCCTCTAGTCCTGGATAATTGGATTACTTCTCCAATTAACTCCAGGGCAGAAGGGAGGAAACCAGGGTGCATTGTGGGGATGTTTTTCTGCCAGCCAGGAGGGACAAAAGATACTTTTAGTAACTTTTGAACCCCTGGTCGGATTCATGCCATTTTTTAATATGCTGTTCCCCTGAATGGATTGATTGTGGATATGTATTTTTAGGTGAATGTGATGTATGGTTTTAAAGTTATGAAAGTTGTGTAAAAGTATATTTTACACTGTATGCATAATGTGTCACACTAAGGGGAGGGGATGTGTGGGAGGTAACATCTATGTCATTGGTTCTTTTATGCCTCCCCCTGGGTGTGGCCTGTATGTGTGAGTTGGAAATAAAAGCCAGGCTGGATGAGCCAGTCCAGAGTTCCTGTTTAACCCTCAAAATGAAGTGTCGTCTCGTTCTTGGGGGGAATTGGATTGTAAGCTGACTGCCAGGAGTGTAAGCGGATTGTATGCTTTTCTTGTTCAGCTGTTCCAGTTCGGAGTGTTCGTGTGTCTCCAGTCGGGAGAGTGGTGTTTGCAGTAGCTGCCTGTGCCTGTCTCTCAAAAAGGGGATTATCGCCTAAACGGGGTTTTATCCTCTTGTAAGTGAAACGGTCCGTTACAGGAGGGGGGACAATAAAAGTTACAGGAGGTAGGACAAGAAGAGTTACAGGAGGGGAGGACAAGAAGAGTTACAGGAGGGGGGGCAATAAACGTTACAGGAGGAAGGACAAGAAGAGTTACACAAGGGGGGAGCAAGAAGAGTTACAGGAGGGGGGACAATAAAAGTTACAGGAGGGAGGGCAAGAAGAGTTACAGGAAGGGGGACAATAAAAGTTACAGGAGGGAGGGCAAGAAGAGTTACAGGAGGGGGGACAAGAAGAGTTACAGGGGGGGACAAGAAGAGTTACAGGAGGGGGGACAATAAAATGTACAGGTGGGAGGGGACAAGAAGAGTTACAGGAGGGGGGCAAGAAGAGTTACAGGAGGAGGGACAATAAAAGTTACAGGAGGAAGGACAAGAAGAGTTACAGGAGGGGGAGCAAGAAGAGTTACAGGAGGGGGACAATAAAAGTTACAGGAGGGAGGGCAAGAAGAGTTACAGGAGGGGGACAATAAAAGTTACAGGAGGGAGGGCAAGAAGAGTTACAGGAGGGGGGACAATAAAAGTTACAGGAGGGGGGACAAGAAGAGTTACAGGAGGGGGACAAGAAGAGTTACAGGAGGGGGGACAATAAAAGTTACAGGAGGAAGGACAAGAAGAGTTACAGGAGGGGGAGCAAGAAGAGTTACAGGAGGGGGACAATAACATTTACATGAGGGAGGGGACAAGAAGAGTTAAAGGAGGGGGGACAAAAAGAGTTACAGGGGGGACAAGAAGAGTTACAGGAGGGGGGACAATAAAATTTACAGGAGGGAGGAGACAAGAAGAGTTACAGGAGGGGGGGACAAGAAGAGTTACAGGAGGGGGGGCAAGAAGAGTTACAGAAGGGGGGACAAGAAGAGTTACAAGAGGGAGACAAGAAGAGTTACAGGAGGGGAGGTGGGTAATAAAAGTAACAGGAGGAAATTGAGGGGCAATAAGAGTTACAGGAGGGGAGGGAGGTACAATAAGAGTTACAGGAGGGAGGGGGGCAATAAAAGGTACAGGAGGGGAGGGGGATAATAAAAGGTTCAGGAGAGGCAATAAAAGGTGGGGGACATTTAAAGGCACAGGAAGGGAGGTGGGACAATAAAAGGTATAGGGGGAGGGGGACATTGAAAGATACAGGAATGCTGGGGGCACAAAGAGAAACTCATAGAGGCTGAATGCACACGTGGGGGGGTCAAAGAGACACACAGAGGGGCTGAGGGAGGACACATAGACAGACAGAAGGGTTGTGGGGAGAAATAGACATACAAAGGGACTTTGGGGGAGAAAGAGCCACATAAAGGAGCTGGGAGAAGAAAGAGACAGACAAAGGGGCTGGATTAAGTAAAAAATACACACATGGTGTTACGGTTGCCTCCAGGCTGGCTGGAAGTTGGACCGTAGAAAGGATGCTCCTATCGCTCACCAAAGGACCATATGCACCGTAGACACTATAAGCACTGCAGACTCCACAAACCGCCACTGCTGGGCTAGGATCTCGCCGTCTGCTATCCACCCTTGACCTACGACCAGGCTCCAGGTTCCAGTAGGTGAACCTCTTCCTTCTGTAGAGCGAAGCAGGATCAGGAACAAGAGCTCTTACAAGAGCTCAGTAGCTAAGGGAAAATGAATCGCATAGCAATCCCTGTAGTGATTATAGCTGTCCCCTATAAATATGAGTCAAGGCTGCAAGATAGAGGGTCAAGTCATTCTGTTTAATTGGCACCAAGGGGCCTTCTTTTATGCAGGTTTTTTCTTACATAGGACCACCCACAGGGTTTTACAGAACAACCAATAACACACGTACATTACAGAAAAGACTCCCAGCAATTACAGACAAAATCCTCCCCTCTGCCTGTGATATAATTATGGTACACAATGGTTAACATAATTATCACAGGCAGGAAAAATACAGTTTTATACATGTACTATAACTTTAAAACCATACATCCAATCTTCATAAATTATTAATCAGCATCCTTTAAATATAAACATACTCAAAAATCCTAAAAATCCATTCAGTAGATCAAAAGTTAGACGGAAGTCCTTTATGACCGACAAGCACATTTTCATGCCCAAAACAGTTCCATAGATTTGGGCTGTGCGGTCGGTCTATTTCAGGCTGAAAAAATGACTAAGTCCCATCGCCGAACGGGACTCAGTCTCTGTTGTGAGTGGAAATGTGTAGCCGATTTCAGTTCCATGGATTTGGCTACACATACCGCTGACCTTGTTGGAATGAACAAAGATGGCCACCGCCACGTGTTCATTTGCACGAACTGCGGCCACCCAGCGTTCGGCAATTTACCTACAGCAATCCCACAACCTGGGAGGTAAATTGCCGGCACACTTCCACTTCTGGGTAGTCCACCTGTGTGGTACTTGGTTCAGTAAGCCCCATTTACTGAACCAAGTGGGAAATAGCCAGGAACAAATGGTTTTAACCAAGTCTGGGGACACTGGGGACACAGGCTTAAAGGGGCAGTGTCCCAAACAAGTCTGGGGACACCGTCTTAAAGGGGCATTGTCCCAATTCTCTCTATGTCCCAAAAATGTGCTTAAAGGGCCAGCACCAGTTCCATAAAAGTCCCTAAGCCCCAATATGCCCACCGACTGTCTTAAAGGGCCATACACCTTTGGTCCATAGTCATGGGGAAGGGGGCTGGCGATAAGGCTTCTCCATAATACCGGGAAGCAGGGCATTTTGTCACTGGAAATAAAAGTTACAAAAGGCCTTTTGTAACAAATGGGTTGTAAGAGAAACACGAGGAGATAAAACACAGCAAAGCGGGTGTAAGACACACAAACGAGAAAAAGGGAGTAAGATATTCAAATGATAGGATATAAAACACTGAAGGGGGTAAGAAATTCAAAAGGGGGGTTACATGACACACAGGTGAAGATGCATTTTTTGAGGGCGAGGAGGGACGGCAAAACGCATCTTCGCCTGTGTAGAACACTGGATTCCTCAACCCAGCTAGTATATTTGTGGATTGTTAGAAAACCACTACAAAGTCAGTAAACATCAAGTGACAAAACATATATATATATTTTTTTTAATTCTTTATTTTTGGCATGCAGGTAGGTACAACAGTGCCTGTTTCGCCAAAACGGCATTCGCAGGCTTGTTAATCATTTACATATTATAACAGTTGTGGCTGATTGAGTATGCATACATTTTTAAATGAGTATGATAACAGTACAGTGAACGTTTAGTAAATAACACAAGGCAACATTGATGAATGACATAGCAGGTATTGTGAATGACAAGATATGCTGCACTTTTTCCTCTTTTGTAATAGTTAAGGTTACAAGAGTAAATAGCACTATTGTATAGAGTAATATATATTGTGACCTGTTGTTTGAACAGACAGCGATTGCTATGGATTATGCATGTATAAGGTACAGTAGTTTAGTTCATGCTAAATTGCAGGATGAATAACTTGGTTAGGATCATGTAGAGACATATATAGTGACATGACATATATAACCACGGGTTAGTTCTGCAGGAGATGCCCCTGAGGGAAACTGGAGAACAAGCAGGCTCCATGTGTGTTGGTCCCCGGATGGTAGTTATGGGGGTTATAGTCCAAGTCCAGCCCAGAGAATAATGTTTAAAAAACTTTTAAAAATAATGCGGTTCAACTTGGGCAGGGTGCCATGGTCACTAGGTACTTGCATGGTTGTAAGGGTAGTCAGCTGATGGATTAAGGGCTTGGTGGTACCTGAGGTGCGCTGGTGGTGCCTCTGTGGGATTTAGCTCTTGTAAAGTCCCGATATTTCGATTGGACTGTGCGGTAGTGGACCTGCTGGGGTTCATTTAGGCCATATACAGTGCTGGCAGGCTGTGTGCTCTGAAGGATGCATATCAGTCAGGGAAAGAACTGTTGCATTGCGCCTCATAGACAAGACATGGTTGCAGGTGCAGCCATTGAAGTCGTCCTTCAGGCAGAGAAAATGGGCTCCAGGAGAGTGGTGGCGTCCTCCACTGGCCCGAAGGTTTTTATTTTGTTCCCTTCTCCCACCCGATACATGTGTGGTTGGCAGCCCCTTAATCTGCTCAGTGTATGCCCCAGGGCAGGTTGCTGCATTGATCCGGTGGTAATGGATGGTTTCTCCTGCGGTAAGCTCCCATGTGGCTGGCGTGCGGCGGCCATTTTATGAAATATCGCCGGGGAGTTTCCACTAGCAGGGTGGTAGTTTTTGGCCCCGCTTGTCATGCCCTGACAGGAGTTGCTGCGTGTGTGCAGACCGGGATGATCCCCCCGGTCCAGAGGGGGGGGGGGGGGGGCGCCAGACACCGGCCGGAGACCCGGGAGAGCGGCCGTCTCGTCCCGGCTCAAGCTCCTCACGCCTCGGGCCTTCATCGGGTTACTGTTGGCATCTTGACGGGTATCCCCTCGTACCCCAGGATGTGGGGATCATTGTGAGTGTCGTTGCGGGTGGCTGGGAGAATGTTGCCTCCAGTTTGCGCCGTTTTCTCGGCTCCAAAGCGGGAGCTCAGACAGAAGCATCTGATCCCGTCGGCGGTCCGGCTCCGCCCGACAAAACATATTTCGTGCAAACATATTTTGTGACCTGTAGCAAACTAAAAATTTAAATCAAAACTAGTCCATGTATACCTACCTGAATTGGAGAATTTTTCCAAATAAACGATTTTTGTTTACATTTTGCTTTCAATATGTTGAACGCCTGAGTTTATTGTATGAACTCTAAATCGGTTGATTCATGAACAAAACATTTGTGTTTTGTGCTATTTATAGGGAATTATTTATATTTATTTGGCTTATTTATTTATAGTGAAAATTGCAACAAGAACAGAACCTTTGCTGTCATCGTCTCAATGCTGTCAAGTCAGACTTTTTAGTTTTTTTTTATTGACATGCTGTTATTTCCAATGGTTGTGGCATTTTATATATTTTATTTACTCATTAACTAACTTAATGTTTTCATATGGCTATTTTATATTTTTTAAAGTTACTGTTATTTTCAATTATCCTATCTGTAGAAACATTGTAAAAAAACAATCTATAAAACCAGTGAGTGGAAAAAAACATATAACAGGCATGAGAGACTGTATTGAAAAAGAAGCCATGGGAAAACAAATCCGTTGACACTATATTTTCAAGACTCTAATGGATACTACATTAGGAAGTAGAAAATTGTGAGAGAGGGTAGTTACTAAGACACCTAATAAGTGGATTTTATTTATAGTGCATCATTAAGACATCCCCATAACCTGGTGTCCAATAACAGGTTATTAAAGTAAATACAGTACCAAATCTCGGTACATATATCACATTTGTTGAGAAAAAATATAACTTATTTCTTTTAAAGACAACCTTGAACCTCGATGAACTATTGAGTAACAAAAGATAAAGACATTATAAATGTACTGTTATTAATTGTACTATGTATTGTCATTATACACACACCTCAAATATGGATCATATAACCAATATTTTGAATCAGAACTAAATAAAGTTACTCCAGCTGAGAAGCTAAATGTAATAATTGTCACAAAGATAACAATCATTATATTTACCTTATCAAGGTGCTAAAAATTAGGGAAAGGTTTAACCTAATGATGGCTGTTGAGGTGTCAACTTGTAGTTTATCACCTTGACAGATAGAACCTTTGGTTGTGGTGCCATTTTTAATATGCTGAGAAAAATTTAGGAACATAAAGAATTTCAACAAAAGGAAGAGGTTGTTAAAAGGAAATCATAGCAATATAACCAGAATAAGGACAAAGAGCCGAGTTAGGATCAGGTTTACTAATTAACTTTGACATTTATGTCTTTTAGACCATTACTACTCTAAAAATATTTTTCCTTTCATCCAATCATCAACATTTTTCAGGACTTTTTGCAAACAACTACAACCCAAGTATTTATGGATATTTCCAAATCGTTTGCAATTTAATACCCTTTCTGACCACAATTACCATTCTCCTCATTGATTCCTCTAGCTAGTTATGTCTCCTGAAAGTCCTTTACCAGGATTCAAATAAATGAATGCATGCCATTATACACTTATCAGCCACAACATTAAAAAAAGTACCTAATAGGGTGGAGGTCCTCCTTGTGCTGCCAAAACAGCTCAGATGCATCAAGGCATGGACTCCACAAGTCCTCTGAATGTGTCCTGTGGTATCTGGTACCAAGACATTAGTAGCAGATCATTTAAGTCCTGTAAGTAATGAGGTGGGACCTCCATGGATCAAATTTGTTGTACCAGCATATCTCTCAGATGCTCAATAAAATTGAGATCTAGGGAATCTGGAGGCCAAGGCAAAACTTTGAACTCTGTGTTATGCTCCTCAAACCACTTTCGCCGGTGGGCAGAGGTCATCATGGGCATTGTAATTGGTCACAGTTCAATACAGAAAACTGCGATGCACTATGTGTTCTGACATCTTTTTATCATGGCCAGCATCAAGTTTTAAAGCAATTTGAGCTACAGTAGCTCTTCTGTGTGATTGGACCAGAATGGATAATCTTTGGTCCCCATGTGCATGAATGATCATTGGGCGCCCATGACCCAGACACCAGTCCACCGTTTGTCCTTCCTTGCACTACTTTTGATAGGTACTAGCCACTGCATACCAAGAACACCCCACAAGACCTACCATTTTGGAGATGCTTTGACCGTCATTTAGCAATTGATATATGGCCCTTGTCAAAGTCACTCAGATCTTTTTGCTTGTCCATTTTTTTAACACGATATTCTAGAACTGACTTTTCACTTGCTGCCTAATATATCCCACTTCTTGACAAGTGCCATTGTAGCTGTATAATCAATGTTATTCACTTAATCTGTCTGTGGTTTTAATGTTTTTAGTGTACTTAATGGTAATTTCATTTGTAAAGAGGGGCAAAAGCAAAAGATCAAAACAGAACAACACTACAAAGTATTAAAAAGAGAACATTGGGATTAACATAGGGATATGTAAAGCTGACTTGGCACATTGTGCAAATGCGCTTGCTACATTTCTACTACACTTACTACATTCACCTTTTTCTCTGTCCCAGGCTGGGCTGCATACCAGGCGCTTATGGCTGTCAGTAAGAAGGGAAGGTTAGCAGTGGATAAGTGAGTGATGTGGGACACCAAGAAAATGTGCCCAGAAAGCATAGATGGAGAACATGATTAGATGTGTTCATGCTCAGGGAACTGAAAAATTTTTGCCTGCATAGTTACCCCCTTAGGTGGCTGATTTCTGTGACTGGCATGCAGTCTGGCAAGCATTCACACCAGTCTTTCCTTCACAGGATGCCGATGTTGGTTGAGAAAGATTTGGTTGAGAAATGAAAGCAAGAGATTAGCATAGCGGATGTACCGTATATACTCGAGTATAAGACGAGTTTTTCAGCACATCTTTTGTGCTGAAAAACCCCCACTCGTCTTATACTCAAGTGAGTGTCTGTATTATGGCAACTTACATTGCCATAATACAGACAAGGACCGCTGGGCTCATTACAAGCCCGGCGGTCCTGTTGGGGGCTGGCAGAGAGCTGTTACTTACCTTTCCTGCAGCTCCTGTCAGCTCCCTTCTCTCTCCTCTGGTCCGGCCAGCTCCACTGCAAGTCTCGCGAGAGCCGCGGGGTCAGTGCGTTGCCACGGGTTACCGTGGCAACGCTCCGCGCGGCACTCACACCACGAGACTTGCAGTGGAGCTGACCGGACCGGAGGAGAGAGAAGAGAGCTGATAGGAGCGGCAGGAAAGGTAAGTAACAGCTCTCTTCCAGCCCCCAACAGGACCGCCGGCGGTCCTTGTCTGTATTATGACAATAATAAAAATGCCCACCTCCCACCAAGGCTCTGCATCACACACACAAACACACTCTGCATCACACACACACACTGCATTCATACACACACACACACTGCATTCATACACACACACTGCATTCATACACACACACTGCATTCATACACACACACACCATGCATTCATACACACACTGCATTCATACACACACTGCATTCATACACACACACACACACACTGCACTCATACACACACACACACACACCGCATTCATACAAACACACTGCATTATATATACACACACACACTGTATTCATACACACACTGCATTCATACACACACTGCATTCATACACACACACACTGCACTCATACACACACACTGCATTCATACACACACACACCGCATTCATACAAACACACACACCGCATTCATAGAAACACACTGCGTTATATATACACACACACACACTCTGCATTCATTATATACACACACTGTAAATAAATATTCAATTAATATAATTTTGGGGGGATATAATTTTATTTTGAAATTTACCAGTAGCTGCCGCATTTCCTAGTCTTATACTCGAGTCAATAAGTTTTCCCACTTTTTTGGGGTAAAATTAGGGGTCTCGACTTATATTCGGGTCGACTTATACTTGAGTATATACGGTATATTTTTTTTATGAATTCAGTCTGATAGTTTCCCTGCAGTAGCACCTCCACTAGATACATAATACTTGGGAGGTATGACTTTAGTATTTCCTGTGGATAAGATTCTGTAATTAGACCCATCATAATTGTCAGCACTGGCCTAACGAGCTCTCAATCTGGCCCTGGCTGAGAGTGAGCAAAAGCCACGTGTGTGCTATTTGTTTAAAATGGTTTAATTAGACTCAGTTGTTTTTTCTGTATCACAAAATATCTGCAGAGTGATACTGATTTCTTCTGCACACGTTTCACTGATTTCTCACACAAATGACACAGACTGTTTACAAACAGTATGCTCTTCACAGACTTATGCAGATACCAAAAAGCACACATAAGTTGAGCAAAACCAAAACAACCTCCTCCAAAGCTACCATAGTACTAATTTCACAGATGTTCCCAGCAGGGATTTTGTGGCTTACAAACACATGTTCATTCTCATTGTCCTACACAATGCACCTTTGCTTTTGACTGCTTCTTTGCCAAAGAACCCACTGTGCCCAGCAAGTCTTCCCAGCAAGTGTGGCATGGTATAAGTTCATAGTCACATGTTCATTCTTGCTGCTCTACACTGTGCAGTCTTGCTCTTGACTGCTTCATTTGCCAGAGGACCCACTGTGCCCAGCAAGTGTGCCCAACAAGTGTGCCTTGCGACTACATCTCATAATGCATAGACATAGTGCTACTTTGCCACAGTGAGCAAAATTTACACAATTTTAAAGAAAATGTCATACCTCAAGGTATTTTGTATGGAAACCTCATGGACTTAGTGCAAACAATTTATGGCTTAAACACTAAATCATATGTAACATCCATGAATATTTTAATACCAACTCTAGATCACATGTGAGGACTGCTGCATATTTGCTTGGACTTAAAAAACTTGGTAGATACAAATTTTGTGCTTTTTAGGACTAACTGATACTTTTTAGTACCTCCTAGGGCTGATAGAACACATAAAGCAGTAATTAACCTTTTTAGCTTGCAACAGTTCTACGCTAAGCCTAGTCTCCACTATGTATATGGTGAATAATGTGACTACTTCCACACTTCTCAGTCCAACTCTTTTGATCTCATCTATTTTCTGCAGTGTTGTGCCCATACTTGTTTTTGACATCCCACTCAATTCATTATTATTGTAGTATAATTCCACCTAATTCTAATACACAATTTTCTCATTTATAAATGAACAATAGTTTTTCTAAGCAAATCAAACTTTAGTGATTTGAATGCGTATTCAAAAATGATTTGGTATTTAGGATATTTATATTGGGCTAAATTCTAGCCAGAACCAGAAGAAAAGCATTAAAAAAAGAACTTTATTCTTGACGCAATCTATTGTTGAAATTCTTAGTGGATTAAAATGGGGATGTACATGTTCTTCTTCATTGGGTTCCTTTAATAAAATATAAACGCATGTTGAGAGGGGTGAGCATGAAATTTTCCATAAGTATTTTGACTCATAACCTGTATGCACTAGACTTGTTTTCTTATACATCTCATTGGTGTTCAATGGGTTAACAACACTATACACTGTTCATAATACTTCAAAATTGATGTTAAAATAAAATGGGCCTGAATAATAGATTGATACTTTGTCCAGAAAATGTTTGCTTACTCACATAACGCAATTTGCCTCTTAGCACAGCTGGGTCCCCCTTTTCAAAGTGTTTTATTTTTTATGAAGTAAAGAGAAACATTATTTGTGTAAACCAGTGTTTTAATTTAATTGATCACAAGCCAGTGGTCTAGAATGCCAATATTTAGTTTCAATGTAACTCACAATTTGCACATTTTAAATCCTGAAGAGCAAGAGCATGAGGGAATATACAAATATGAAGGATGCACTCTGGAGAGCGAAGACCTACACATATGCATCCAGAAAATCCCATGTGGAAAAAATATGTTGTACCGATGAATGTATTTATTAAACTGGAATAATAAATGTGGCCCTTCTAAGTGTGTATGAAGAACTGATAATAGGATACCAAATGAATCAGATGGCATTGAAATGGAACCTAGCCATTTAAATTGCTTCTTCTTCTTCTTAGTTGGCTGTGGCATGTCTGACTATTCTTGTTCTCTGTTATTCTGACCTTGGTTCATCTCTCAAATCTGTGCACCTCTGTTGTCCTTGACCTTGGCCTGTTACATTACTTCTCTGCCTGCTTGCAGACATTTTATTTCTGTGTCTCTGGCTCCACTAAGGACGGTATGTGCTTCTGTCCTGTCTCCTCTTCATTTAGTCCTAACAGCGAGGTTACGGAGTGAAGGTAATGGGAGGGATATAAGGATTGTGTTTGGAGGGGTTTGTTGAGTGAGTCACAGATTGTCGTATGTTCTTCTCATCAAACAAATGCTTTTCAATCAAAGGAAGATAATGTAAGGAAAAAAAATAATCTAATGTTATCTAATGGTTTCAGTGGGCAACCATATCACACTTACCATTGGCTTACCACTCAGGTTCCACCGAGCACAAAGCTCAAGTAGTCTGGCACATTTTGAAAACCTCACAGTAAATAGGTGGTGTCAGCCACACAGTAAGGTTATAATAATAATATAGAGTGTATATTAAAATCAATATTTTATTGAGGAACAGGGAGGGGGTCACCCATCAGTTTGAACAGGTTATCGTGATGCAAGATACCTGCAAATGTATGAAAAGAAAAGAGCAGGTCTGATCGAAATCTGTACAAATGTAATAAGAAAAAACCCTTAATAAAAGGGTTATTTCTATTAGGCTGTGACTTACCTTCTGAAACAGGCGTTAGAGCAAAATTCCTTTCAGAAGCCGCAAGTCCGCCCGAAAAAACGCGATACTGCGATCAAAGATGGCCGCGTGTGAGGGGAAGGTGTTGCCGGCCGCAAGGGCGGGAAGAAAAGGGCGCGAAACTGTTGCGCCCGGTAACGGACTCCTGGGAAATGGAGTCCGTTACTGAAGAGATTCCAGATTCCCCTTGACGGAAGGGGAAAGGAATAACCCGGCGGGCCGTTCTTGTAAGTGACAGAGAACGGCCCGGCGGCAAATGAGAACCTGGTAGCTAATTAAAGGTACAAGAACTCACATATTGGCTTAAATCAATTCAAAATAAAAACACAACACAGAATAACAATATTAATATAATTACTCTAGTGGAGCATGAAAAACCCCATAGTTACAAGGATTTATTAAAAAAAATATATTTATAAAAATACAAATTCACTTAAAATTATAAATACAAATAATTACAATATAATAAAATAATGACTGAGAGTAGGCAACGTAATTAGAATAGACTCACCTGGGAGGCAAGCAGCAAAGAAAGAGGAAGTGGGAGGAGTCTGATAGCACTATATTGTTGTATGATGTATTATGATTGGTTGAATTTTTACTTACAACTTGTTAACTATTTATTTGCTGCTGGGAGTTACAGTAAAGAAAGATAAGCAAATATGAAGCCTCCTGTCTTGCCATAAAATTATATGTCACCCTACCAACTTTGAATGCTGCCATGAAAAAGTTAAAAATCCTAAAAAACCAACACACTGACTATAGTACCTGAATTCTTTACAGTCTGAAATGCCCTGTATAGTATAGATGCCCAGTGTACTTCTATTAATGACATGGCCATTATGCTCACATACAGATATTACGTGCATACAGTAAGAGAATTCAGCTCAGTCAAGCCGTTTTACTCATAAAAAGATACATTTTCAGGATGCCCAAATTTCAGAAAAATGCTGCTTTGGCTTTACAAAATTTTAGTACTGGAAACCCGGCTCTGAAATGAAATCAGACAAACCAAAATGGCGTGCAAATGGGTCAATTAGTGTACTGCTAAATATACGCATAATGTAATACTATAAATATATATGTATATACATATTTTGCAGTACTCTCATAGGAGTATATTTACTCCATTTGATTCACAGATCAAGTTTCCTAGTAACTCTTACTATCTTACAGCTCCCCTTTTATCACTCTATTACTTCTCACTTGATCTGTGAATAAAATCAGAATTTATAATGTAAACTGCCCCTAGGCCTCAATCAGAATATTTTCCCACCAATCTCTTTGTTTGGCGCCACAGGTGGAAAATTGAATTACATTCCTAATAAACATGCTTAGACATTGCGCACTTCAACTGTTTTGGGATTCAGGTACATTTCAGCTCAGAGTTCAGGATCTCAATCGATCACCAGATCGGTCCAAATTTGAACAAACTGAAGTTTTGAATAGAAACATAGAAACATAGAATGTGACGGCAGATAAGAACCATTCGGACCATCTAGTCTGCCCAATTTTCGAAATACTTTTAGTTAGTCCCTGACCTTATCTTAAATGTAGGATAGCCTTATGTCTATCCCACGCATGCTTTAACTCCCTCACAGTAAAAAAAGAAAACTCTTAGAAAAATCTTAGACAGTTAAAGATTCTGTAAAACTCTCCAGAATATCTCCAATCACACACTTTGAAGCAGAACGTAGAAGTAGCAACCAAGCTATATTAGCCAAGCTAATGACAACAACCCTTATATAACTCCTAAAATCACCACCCACTAGGAATGTTTAACACCTATGTAGGCCTATGCTTATTTGCAAACAATAGCTAATTAACCAGCAATCAATAGCAAGCACCTAGCTAATCAAATGCCTTACCAATTACCAACAGGAAAGCAGACCTTGTGCAATCAGTAACCTTTTCCTACAGATGAATCTTACCAGTAACAGTAAAAAAAGAAAACTCTTAGCACAATCTTAGACAGTTGAAGATTCTGTAAAACTCTCCAGGATATCTCCAATCACACACTTGGAAGCAGAACTTAGAAGTAGCAACCAAGCCAACCAAACAAATTCCCAAGCCTTATTATTTTTTACACACACATTTACAGGGCAGTTGCATTCTTAAAATGTTCTGAGGTTCCTTTAAATGTATCTATGAATTGGTTGACAGACCATTTCTACTGTAAAACACAAAAAACGTTTATTTTTTTACTAATTTTTTCATAATTATGCAATCAATAAGTAGATAGATAGATAGATAGCTAAGCTTATTGATGGCATGATTATAGTATATGTATATACAATAAACAGGATATACATATATAGTAAATACATTGTTAAACACAAATCTGCACACATCAATCAAGCCACAAGACTTATAAAACACCAAATATCTACAAATATAAAGACTAATATTGTATAACACTATATCACTTTATATTTAAATGGAAATTGAGTTGGTATTGTACTCACAAAAGTTATATTGATAGAAGACAGTATAAACATACAAAATAGTAAACAGCAGCACCAAATATAGAGAAAGATAAAATGGGACACATAGAGCGAATTATTTAGCATAAAATCTATGTATTTATTAAATTGCACTCAATAGATTAAAAACAATTATCACCATCTCCACTCGAAGTTCCCACCAGGTTGGATTTCCAAAAGATGAAGTTGGCATGAAAAAGCAGCATACAATACATAAAAGGAAAAATAACAATTGACAAACACAGAAAAAAAGATCATATAAGTCATTCCTTGGATGTCTTCAGGGGAAAAGTCTGTATATATACTTAC